>NC_067437.1:6380357-6707500 GCF_009764475.1 Pristis pectinata
TTGCCCATCTCTCTTCCCCACTTTAAAGGATGCAAGAAAACAAGAGCAGCAGTAGGCCACTCGGCCCATCAAGCTTGCCCACCATCAAATATGATCATGGATGATCTATGCTAGTTTCACGTCCTCTTTTGTGCCAGTTCCCCATAATTCCTCAATTCCTTGATCTTAGAAACATGTATCTCCACCTTAAGTATATCTAATGATCTGGCTTCCACCCACATTGGGGACAGAGAATTCCTAAAATTCATTGCCCTTATTTTGTAGCTGTGTCTTCTTGTTCGTGACTCTCCCACTTGTGGAAACATCTCAACACCTACCCTGTCAAGCCACAGGATCTTATATGTTTGAATAAAGTCACCCCTCATTCTTCTAAACTCCAAGGAATACAGACCCAAACTGTCCAGTCTCTCTTGATAGGACAACCCTCTCATCCTGGGAATTAACCTGGTGAATCTCTTCTGAACTGCCTCCAATGCTACCGTATCCTTTTTTTAGGCAAGGGGGCCAAAACTGTGTGCAGTACTCCGGGCGTGGCCTCACCAACACTCTGTACAACTGTAAAAAAAACCTCCCTATCCTTAAAGTCTAACCCCTTTGCAATAAAGGCCAACATGTCATCTGTGTTCTTAACTACTTGTCAGACCTGCCGGCCAACTTTTTGTGAGCCACTTCTTTGACTGAGCTTTTAGTCAACAGTCCTGATATGTGGCTCAGTGTCAAATTTTGCTTGCTACATTCCACCTTGGGATGTATGATCTACCTAAATTAGATCTATAAATACTTGTTGCGGTTGTTGAGGCAACGCGAGTTGGCTGAGGGATACGGATTCAAGTCCTTCCCACTTTGACGATAGAACCAAAAAAAAAGAGTTTTTGAGGCAGAGCAGAAATATAGTCAATGGTGGGTGTGGAATGTAGATGATTAGTCAAAGCTAAGGAAAATCTTTCCAATATTAACCACAAACTGCTGCTTGAGGCAATCTTCTTCCAGTACTCTGTTCTTCTTGTTCTTAGCCCTGAGCTAAACTGAGAATGACAGTCAAATAAAAGGTTGTGACTAATTGCAGGGAGGAAAATCTGTCTCGTGTATTGAACATGGCATAGGGAATAATTGCCTAATTAGGGGGAAAACCAAATCTCGATCTACTTGACAATTCGGGGCTGCAGGAAGCTGGTTCTTCCTGAGCTCTAGAGGTGGCCCTCGGCAAGGACTGTTGACTGTTCATGTGGGCCTTGTTAGTGCCTTGACATTGTGAGACTGGTACAAACACTGGGACCGTTCACTACCATTGATGTTCAACTTGCCAACTGGGAATTGGAGATCTGTTTTATCTACGGCTCAACTTTAACCTCTGTAGTAATCAGTAGGAATAAAAATTGGATGCTCTGACAACATAAGGCCTAGGAGCAGGGGTAGGAACCATCTATCCTTCAAGCCTGCTCCACCATTCATTAAAATCACAGCTAATGTTCTACCTCTGCTGTTTTCCAGTGCTATCCATATCTAAAATATATTGGAGTCATAGAATAATACAACATGGAGACAGGGTCTTCAGCTCAACTCGTCCATGCTGACCAAGATGCCTATCTAACTTAGCCCCATTTGGCCCATATCCCTCTAAAGCTTTCCTATCCATATTGTGTTTTGACTGAAAACAGTGATTGAGCTTCCTTATTCTAAGATGGTGCCCCCTGCACCGAGCTTATCAGCCAGTGGAAATGTCCTCCCTTCATCTAGCCTACAGATTCCCTTATGGTAGCAGTTTCCAATGCTTGTTGATGCTTGACCCAGAAATTGAAAACCTTACCAAATCTAATCAAGTCCAAAATCTGAGTCCAGATGAAGGGTCTCAACCAGAAACGTTGACTGTCCATTCCCTCCATAGATGCTGCCTGACCTGCTGAGTTCCTCCAGTTCCTTTGTGTGTTGCTCCAGATTTCCAACATTTGAAGTCTCTTGTGTCTCCAAGATCTTTCCCTGGGAATTTCGTTTGTAGTAGAGTGTGTCTTGTAGAAGGGTGGGTGTGGAATTAGGCCAAATAGCCAGTGAATGACATATGTTTTTCTGCTAATGGTTAGATGAGAGTTTAACGCAGACTAATGCTCGTTTAACAATCAACCAAAATGCTGCATTTTCTTACCTGGACATGCATTTAGCAACTTGTGTAACAACAGGCTTAAAATATGACTATGAATTCAAAGCCATAAATCTTTGATTAGGGGAATATAGGAGGGAACCACCACACAATTAGTGCCTGAAGCAGTTACTCAGTCAATAATCCAGTGACAACAGAACCTATATCTTGTTGTTACCTTGGAAACACAATGATCTGGTAGAGTGTAGTGGGCCTCTCCACAAAGATTTGAAGTTGGTGGGAAATCGAGAGGTGGCATTGTGGTACAGCTGGTAGAGCTGGCGCCTCATTGCTCCAGTGACCTGGGTTCAATCCTGACCTCCAGAGCTATCTGTGTGGAGTTTACACGTTCTCCCTGTGACTGTGTGGGTTTCTCCAGGGTGGTCTGATTTCCTCCCCAGAAACGTGCAGATCGGTCAGTTAATTGGTTGCTGCAAAATCCACCTGGTAGGTGAATGGTAGAATCTGGGGAACGTTGATGGGAACGTGGGGAGAATAAAATGGGTTAGAGTAGGATTAGTGTAAAAGGGCCCATCTCTCTCTGACTGACTGTGCGAACTTTCCTCTTCAATAATTAATCCTCTCCACATAGAATTGAAGATGGGTGTGACAACAGATGAGTGGTGATTTTCATTTTCACTGTGTGAAAACACTAATCCAATGATGCAGTAAGCCAGCACAGACTCAGTGAGCCAAAATGGCCTGCTGTTCTGTAAGAAGGAATGACTTGGGGACTCTTCTTCGGAGAAGAGAAGGCAGAAGGGAGATTTGATAGCATTAAGATATCTTTATTAGTCACATGTACATTGAAACACACAGTGAAATGCATGTTTTACATAGACTGTTCTTGGGAGCAGCCCGCAAGTGTTGTCACGCTTCCGGCGCCAACATAGCATGCCCACAACTTCCTAACCTGTATGTCTTTGGAATGTGGGAGGAAACCGGAGCACCCAGAGGAAACCCACGCAGTCACGGGGAGAACGTACAAACTCCTTACAGACAGCGGCCGGAATTGAACCAGGGTCGCTGACGCTGTAAAGCGTTACGCTAACCGCTACACTACTGTGCCTGATGAGGCACGGTAGATGAGGGGTCTGTGCATAGTGGACAGTGGGAGGCTGTTCCAATTGGTGGAGGGGTCAAGGACTAGAGGTCAGGGGTATAATGGAAGGAAAACCAATAGCGACAAGAGGAAAGACTTTGTTACTTGGTGTGCAGGAGGAGTCTGGAACTCACTGTCTGCAAATGTGCTGGAGGCAGGTTCAACTGTAGCCTTCATGAAGGAATTGGATAACTATATGGTGGTAAAAGATTGTCAAAGCTACAGCCGGTGGGTGGAACTAGAGCATTGCTCTCATACAGTGCATGAAAATGATGGACTCTGTGCTGTAACAATTCTCTGATTCTAAGATATGTTATGACTCACATTTGCGTGGGACCGGTTGGAGGGATTAGAAGGTCTTTACCTGTCTCTCTGTCCATGCATCAGAAGTTCAAATCCCACCAGAATTTTAGAATTATCACTGACTTAGGTGACATGAAATTTGTTCTGTGGCAGCAATACAGTGCAAAGATATACAATTACTATAAGGTACAAAATCAAATAAATAATGCACATGAAAAGGAATAACAAGGTAGTGTTCATGGGTTCATGGCCCCTTCAGAAATCTGATGGCAGAGGGGAAGACCTATAAGGTGGTGCCTCAAGAAGGTGGCATCCATCACTTAGGACCCTCACCATCCGGGACATGCCCTCTTCTCGTTACTATCATCTGGGAGGAGGTACAGGAGCCTGAAGACCCATACTCAATGATTCAAATACAGATTTTATGAAAAGTTGGGATCTGTAACAAGGACTGTGAAGCTCTCTGGTTGTAGTCAAAATCCTCACTGAATCACCAGCCTCCTGGAAATCTGGTCTGGATTGACTCTTGAGGGCCTTTTTATTTGAGGTCACGTGGTTTATCAAGGCACAGGCAGTTCCAGAGGTGTCCACAGCCTGATAAACAACAGCTGATATTGGTCTTGTACCACAGAACCTTTGATCTGAATTGCCTGTGTTGCATTCTTCAAAACAATGGTGCCTCTGGGTGTTTGATGAGAGTGGTTACAGTATGGGAAGGGAATGAAATATGGCTGCAACCTGCAGGCTCATCTTAGTAATTAATTACGGTACAGAATGATTACAGTCATTGGTAATAATATTTTGATGATTTGTCAAAGTGACATATGCTTTAGCTGTCATGTTGACTCCATTACATGTATTATTCAAACCTAATTGTTAGTTCCTGTGAGTGATGACAGCATTATGGTATATGCTGAATACATTAGGATCTGTGATTACCCATTACCTGAGGAAATGCAGGGATGTATAATCTCCACAGTGTCTAATGGCTGTTTGTGTCAAGGCTGGACTAAAATCTTCGAACATTTTGGAAATGATGCTTTATCGTGGTTAGAACCTTGGACAATTCCCAGTTTATGGTAAGAAGATTCTTCAGTCTGGCCTTATTGTTGATCCTTGAAAAAAAATATGATCCCTGAATATGATTTTAAATGTAGGAGTTGATTTGGGAGTTTGCCACTAATGCAAAACTGGCTTGGTTGCTGATGGTGAGACTGCAGGAATCATTTTAACACAGCAGGCCATTTTCCCCAACATAGAGAGTTTTATGGAGCACTCCAACCCATCCCTATTCCCCTGTTCTTTCCCAGAGCCTTACAAATGACCTTCCCTCATGTATATCCAATTCCCTCTCCAGGGTTATCACATCCTTCCTAAACTGTTGTGACCAGGGTTGGACACAATACTCCAGCAGACAGAGGAATTTTGGAATACACATTCCCTGGTCCTTGCTTGCGATTAAGCAGTTCAAAAAGGCAACTTGCCACCATCTTCTTGAGGGCAATTAAGGACGGGTAATAAATGCTGGACTTGCCAGTGACACCCACATCCCATAAACAAATTTTAAAAAGAATGTGAACAGCAAAGTCCTATGAATAATAATCTCCCTTTTAATAAAATTGCCTGCAATATGCATTGGGGGGGGAATTCTTTTGGTCTCTTTTTAGTATAGTACCCTGGGATCTGTTACGTCAGCTTGAGAGGGTAGTTGCAGCCTTGGGATAAATCTCTCATCCAAAAGGTGGCTCCTCCAACACTGCAGAACTCCTGCAGTACTGCACTGACCCAGATTCCTCTGATGAAATCGATGGAGGGGATTTGAAGCCAGAAGCCAGACATTGAGGCAGTATATTGCTCACTGACCTTGTTTCAGAGGGGTTGGGGGGAGGACACTGAAATTCAACCAGACCAAGAGCACTAAATGGGTACCAGTGTTCTTTATGTTCATCCCTTCCTGCTGTTATTCTCTTCAAATGAGGATCCTCGGCTACTTCTTTGGTCTTGCCTTTACTAAGGTTGAAACTTAGCCCCATTTTTTCAAAGGCAACTTTGCACAATTCGTGGCAGGCAATTAAGTGCATGAGGCAAGTTGAATGTGTGATGCAGAGGATCATTTAAGGGCATGAAGATTAAGGAAGAGAAGGCATTCCTTTGTGTTAAGACCCTTGGTAAGAGGGAGAGCAGAAAACAGTGTGATAATTTCAACACGACCAGAATGCTGAGAGGCTGGAGAATGGAGTGGCCGGCACATTTGGCTCGGTAAACAGTGGAATGTTTGAAGGAACAAAATGGTGCAGCTGGCAGAGCTACCGCCTCATGGCTCCGGTGACTCACCCTCTGGAGTGTGCACACTCTTTCTGTCACCAAATATGTTTCTCCCCCGGGTGCTCTGATTTCCTCCCACATCCTAAATGCGTGTGGGCTGGCAGGTTAATCGGCTGGTGTTAAATTGTTCCCAGCGTGTAGGTGAGGGGTAGGATTTGGGGAGAGTTGATGGGAACGTGGGGAGAATAAGATGGGATCAGTTTGAACTGGTGCTTGATCGTTGGCATGGACTCAATGGGTTGAATGGCCTGATTCGATGAGCGCTTTATGAATTTGAAGCAAAGTTAATTGGCCAGTAAATTAGCTGACTGAGCCAAAGGAATTAGGAAATAAAATCAGTTTGAATGTTGTGTCCTGCTCCTCTGACAGTACAGCATTCCCTCAGTACTGCAGGAGAGTTTGAGCCTGGACTTCTTTTGTTTCATTCTCAAAACTATTTTATGTTTCCACACTTTTTTTTAGAAAAAGAAAATGAGGATTAGCAGGTCAAGTTTTTGATGCAGAACAGTCAGAATCCATGACTGTTTAATCAAAGCTTCAATCACCAGTGAGTCGCTGCTTTGGTTTTCTTGTCATCATCAGCTCTTGAAAGATTGATGCAGCTGAGTCTCAGAACATTTCAGAACTGACTTTGTCTTCGAGCTAACATATTGAAGATGATGACTGCTTGACATCTCGCAATGTTAAGTGTACCTCATGAAAATATACCCAGTTCAGCTCAAGTTCCTCAGCAAAGGTGAAATGTTCAACTCTCAACTGGATTGTATTTTTCAATTACATTTTGGCTCATTTTGTTTCTATTCAAGATTAATGAAAGAAAGAAAACTAGAGGCCACCCTGTGTAGTACCAAGGCAGAAGAGCACTGGTAAAGCTGCTAACTATCAGGGGAAACTTTTACCCACCTCAGGTGGAAAATAAAAGATCCCATAGGCTGGCGATGGAGAATTCTCTCTGGCTTCCTCAATAAGTATCATCTTTTTAAAAAAAAATTAAATGGAAGATGCTGTCTTCATGTAAAGTCATCAACCTGAAATGTTAACTGTTTCTCTCTCTGCAGATCCTGCTTGATGTGCTTCATGTTTCTAGCATGTCAGGTATTTTGCTTCAGATTCACACGGAACAGTGGGTATATGGAATGAGCTGCCAAAGGAAGTGGTAGAGGAGGGTACAGTTTATGATGTTCACAAGCTCACAAGACAAAGGAACAGAAGTAGGCCATTCGGCCCATCAAGTCTGCTCCGCTACCTCACCATGAGATAAACTATTCCCATCTAGCCCCATTTTCTGGCCTTTTCCCCATATCCCTTGATACCTTGACTAATTAGATACCTATCAACCTCCTCCTTAAACACCCCCAATGATCAGGCCTCCACAGCTGTACGTGGCAAAGAATTCCATAAATCCACAACCCTCTGGCTAAAGAAATTTCTTCTTATTTCTGTGCTAAATGGGTACCCTCTAATTCTAAGACTGTGCCCCCTAGTCCTGGACTCACCCACCAAGGGAAACAGCTTAGCCACATCTACTCTGTCTGGTCCTTTCAACATTCGAAACGTTTCTATGAGGTCCCCTCTCATTCTTCTGTACTCCAATGAGTACAGTCCAAGAGCCGAAAAACGCTCATCGTATAAGTTCTTTCATTCCGGGAATCATCCTCGTAAATCTTCTCTGAACCCTCTCCAACATCAGCACATCCTTCCTAAGACAAGGGGCCCAAAACTGCATACAGTATTCCAAATGAGGCCTCACCAGTGCCCCACAGAGCCTCATCAACACTTCCTTACTTTCATACGTTATACCTCTCGAAATGAATGCCGACATAGCATTTGCTTTTCTTACCGCCGATCCAACCTGGTGGTTAAACTTTAGGGTATCCTGCACGAGGACCCCCAGGTCCCTCTGCACTTCTGTACTTTGAACTTTCTCCCAATCTAAATCGGCCCACTTATTCTTCTTCCAAAGTGGTACAATGCCACATTTCTCAACATGGAATCTCATCTGCAATTTCTTTACCCATGCTCCTAAACTGTCTAAGTCTCTCTGCAACCTTTCTGTTTCTTCAATACTCCCTACTCCTCCACCTACCTTGCTGTCATTTGCAAACTTAGCCACAAAACCATTCACTCCATAATCTAAATCTTCGATATACAGTGTAAAAAGAAACGGCCCCAACACCGACCCCTGCGGAACACCGCTGGTAACCGGCAGCCGACCAGAACAGTGTCCCTTTATTCCCACCCTTTGCTTTCTGCCCATCAGCAAATGCTCCACCCGTTCTAATATCCTTCCTGTAATTCCATGAGCTCTCATCTTATTTAGCAGCCTCTTGTGCGGCATCTTGTCGAAGGCCTTTTGAAAATCCAAATCCACGGCATCCACAGCCTCTCCCTTATCCACCTCACTGGAGATTTCCTAAAAAAAAAATCTCCACATCCCAGCTGTTAAATAAAAAAAATCATTTAGATAGGTACATGGATAAGAGAGAGATTGTCCACATACAGGCAAGTGGAACTATCTCAGGTAGGCACCCTGGTTGGCATGGATGAATTGGGCCGAAGGGCCTGTTTCCGTGCTGTATTACTTTATGACTCTACTTTCAGTATCTGCCATATTTTTTGCTTTTTTGATATTAAAACAAAACACGATAGTCTGGCTGTTGCCACACTGCTGTTTGTGGAAACTCGCTGTGCACAAAATTAGCAGAGGTATGTCCTCCGTTACAACTGTGTCAGCACTTCAATGACCAATTGGTCTGTGGTTTTGAGGGCAGTGCTATGCACCATATCTATTCCCCTTTCTCTTCCCAGCTGCATTTCAAATGTTTTCAATGTTCCCTTTTCAAAAGCTTTTGTAGATTCTGCTCCTCTCCATGCTTCATCTTAGACTTGCTTTACATGAGCAATACCGTACGTAAAAAAAAGAATCTCCTAAATTTTGCTTCATTCTTTCACCAATGATCAATCTCCCATTTGTTCCTTTCCTTGCTGACTGACTTGGAGCTAATGTGAACAGTAAGTTATGGAGTATATCAGAGTATAAGTGGCTTGTTGCACCTTTATCCTTATTTTCATTTTGTTTGAAGTCATGACATAACATTCAGGAATGAAATTTTACAGGTGGCTGATCAGATTTTCCTACTTTAGAAATGTTACCATCGGTTAAAATTGCCCACATGTTCAAATGACATTATCATAGCCCCACAAAGTATTGAGGATCTTTATCAGATCTCTTTGTAATATCTTTTGCTTTCAGATTCAATTCATTGACTCTCAATTGGAGCTTTTCATTCCCAACATCTGTCCTGACATTTTTCCTAAAGTAGGCTGCCTAAACATTTCCATTTCTTTAAGAACACTTGCAAGGTCGTCAGGGAAGGTATAGACAATGTTTATTTAAACAGTGGAATTGTTTTGAATTTCTTCTGAAGAAGTAACAAGGAGGGTTGATGAGCACAGTGTGGTTGAAGTAGTCTCTGTGGATCTTAGGGATGCTGTTTGGCTTGGTCCCACATAGCACACTGGTCAAAAAGGTAAAAGCTCATGAGATTGAAGAGAGAATGGCAAATTGGATCTACTGTTGGCGAAGTGGCAGGAAGCACAAGGAAACAGTGGACAAATGGTTTTGCCAGTGGGGTTCCACAGTACTCAGTACTCTGCTTGCGATAATATATAGCAATGATTCAGACTTAAATGTAAAGGGCTTTAGACTTCAGGAAGATTAGAGATGAAAAGTGACAAATGGAATTTAATCTGGATGTATGAGATAATGGGTTTGGGAGAGGCAACAAGGAAGGAAATACACAATAAATGGAAGAGGTGGGGAAGGACAGAGGAAGTATACATCCACAGATCTTTCAAGGCAGTAATTAGATAGCAATAAAGTGATTAAAAGGTACATGGAATGCATTTCATAATTGGCTGAGGCGATGTATAGAAGAGCAGGGAGGTTATACTAAGAGTCAGCAGGAATGACGTGATTACATTGGGAGACGAATCAGCATGTTGTAAGGAATGGAATACGTTGTGTGTGGAGAAAGGTTTGATAGGCTGGTCTTGTTTATCTGGAAGAGAGAGAGGTTGAGGAAGCTTAATGGAGGTGTGTAAAGTTATGTGGGAGCTAGAGAGTAAATAGGAAGGTCTCATTTTCCTTAACTCGGTGACCAAAGACCCAGGTACAGAATTGGAGTAACTGCTCAAAGGATTAGAGGGGAGATGAGGTTGCTGTAGATCTGGAATCCGTCTGAGAGGACGGCAGAGGCGTAAACCCTCATCACATTTCAACAGTACGTAAACAGCTCTGATCTGCAGGGCTATGGACTTGGTGTTGGATCAGGGTGTGTAGGTATTTTTCAACCAGCAGATACAATGCGTTTGAATAACTTGCTCCTTCATCCTAAATTTTTGAATCAGAATCAGGTTTATTATCACTGACATATATGTCATGAAATTTATTGTTTTGTGGCTGCAGTACAATGCAAAGACATGAAATTATTATGAATTACAAAATAAATAGTGCAAAACAAAAGGAATAACGAAGCAGTGTTCCTGGCCCATTCAGAAATCTGATGGCGGAGGGGAAGAACCTGTTTCTGAATTGTTGAGTGTAGGTCTTCAGGCTCCTGTACCTGTCCATTCAAGAGTCTTATAACAGAGAGATAGATGCTCTCCTTGAGCCTTGTGATGTGTGTTCTCAAGCTTTTGTATCTTCTGCCCGATGGAAGGGGGGAGAAGAGAGAATGTCCACAGTGGATGGGGTCATTGATTATGTCGGCTGCTTTCATGAGGCAGTGGGAAGTGTAGACATAGTCAGTGGAGGGGAAGCTGGTTTTTGTGATGGGCTGGGCTGCATTCACAACTCTCTGCAAGTTCTTGAGGTCTTGGACAGAGCAGTTGCCATACCTTAAAACCCATGTCACTGATTGTTTGGTCATTGATCTGAAGGTACCTCTTTATGCCACAGCCACTAATGTTGAAAGTGCTCCTCAAAGCATTGTGGAATATCTTATGTTGTTATTAATGTGCTTCTTATTATTGCAACACTGTTGACAATCCATTTATTTTTGGTGCTGAACTAGCGTACTACTGGGTTTTGGGTGAAAATCTTAAGCAATGTGACAGGAGAGGAAATTAAAATCCAAGCCTCTTACTGAAGGATTTTGGCTGTCATATTCTGAATGAATCATTGGTGCACTTAATTGATTTACTCTCGGTGTTATATTGAAAAAAAAGTTTACCTTGTTTTTAGTTGGTACTCTTCTGTTTTGTGTTTTCAAATGTTTTCTTTGCTTTTGATGGCTGCGCTCTATGAAAGACATATCACCCCAAAATATCTGTGTGCACTGCATTGTTATTGAGGGAACTGATTCCCAATAATTAACTAATATTTTTCATGGACATTATTCATGACTCATGCATTTAATTCATGGAAGCTTTTAATATATATTTCATAAAGCTATCAAATGTTTATCTCAAAATTAAAGCCAAGAAATTCCAATACACCCAAACAGGAAATTTAACTTGTGCCTGAAGTCTTTAAAAATTCATTATTCAGGACCAAAGATGGGTCTGAGTATCACAGGATGGAGTCACGCTGGTGGACACTTATGTGGGTGGGGTGTCTCTGGCTGATAAATTGTCCCTGGGAGAGGTCATTGAAGGCTAGGGCTTGTTGAATCAGGGGTTACTATAGAACCTATCTCAGTGAGTCCCCATCCATCGCCGTGGAATTAAAACCTTGTTGTCCTGGGACTGAATGATTCTTGGTTGTAGGATAGCTTGGTCCAATCACCCCCACACTACACGAATGGGAGTGTTGAGTGGGGGCTGATGTCATTTCCCGTGCTACTGATGGGGAAATGGTGTCAGGTCCACAAGACTGATCCACCACAGGAGATGCCCAGTTAAATTTCCAGAGTAATGTGAAACACTTACCGTGGTCTTCCCCCATTCAGTTTTCAATCACATTAATGCTGATATTAAAAAATGGCATTTTGTGAGATTAAGTATCTAAACCATTAAGGAAGACGTTTACTGAGGAAATGAAAAAAATTTACTTTTTTACACAAAGGGTGGTATCTATGTGGAATAAGCTGCCAGAGGAAGTGGTTGAGGCAGGTACAATAACAACTTTTAAAGGACAGTTGAACAGGTACATGGATTGGAAAGGTTTAGAAGGTTATGGCCAAATGTGGGCAAATGGGACTAGGTTGGATGAGGCATTCAGGTCAGCATGGGCCTGGAAGGGCTTGTTTCCATGCTGTATGACTCTATGACTCCATGAAAGTCCTATAGAGTTTAACACAAACTAGGAGCAGGAGTTGGCTACTCACCCCATGGCTGATCTACCTCAACCCTCCTCTCCTGTTCCGATTCCTAATAATCCTCAATTCCTACCTTTTTCAGGCATTGTCTACATTCTTATTAAATACCCTCAATGATCCAGTCTCCACAACCCTCTGGGCTGGACAGTTCACGAGGTTTACTGTGAAATGAAACTCCTACACACCTCACTTTTAAATGACTGCCTCCTTACAACTATGTTCCCTTGATTGAAACTCCCCTCCAGTGGAAACATCCTGACATTCACCCTGTCACTGCCCCTTGAGATCTTACGTGTTTCAATAAGATCACCCTTCATTCTTCTCAACTCCAAAGAAAACAGATCTAATGTTTTTAGCCCTTGTGACTGGACAAACCTCTGGCCATGAATTAGCCAAGTGAATCCCTTCTAGACTTCCTCCACTGGTAGTATAGCCTTTCTTAAACAGGTGTACCTCATTATTAATCTCTTCTGATATCTGGTTACTGTAATAATGCAGTATTATGGCAGCCTATTTTTGTGCAGCAAGATCCCAGAAACATGATAAGGATCAAGCAAGGTCCCCTCAGAATAAAACATAGAACAGTACAACCCTTCAGTCCACGATGTTGTGCTCACCTATATAAACCTACTCTGATCGATCTAACCCTTCCCTTCTACACAGCACATACCCTTCCATTTTTCTTACATCCATGTGCCTATCAAAGAGTCTTTTAAATATCCTTATTGTATCTGCCTCTACCACCACCCCTGGCAGTGTGTTCCAGGCACCCACCACTCTGTGTAAAAAAAAACTACCTATGATATCTCCCCTAAACTTTCCTCCTCTGCCCCTAAATTTATTCTTCTGATATTGGCTGTTGCCGCAATGGGGAAAATGTGCTGGCTATCCACTATCTATGCCCCTCATAATCTTATACACCTCTATCAAGTCACCTCTCATCCTGCATCGCTCCAGAGGGAAAAGCCCTAGCTCGCTCACCATTTCCTCATAAAACGTGTTCTCTAATCCAGGCAGCATCCTGGTAAATCTCCTCTGCACCCTCTCTAAATCTTCCACATCCTTCCTATAATGAGGTGACCAGAACTGAACACAAGTGTGGTCTAACCAGAGTTTTATAGAGCTGCAACATTACCTCGTGGTTCTTGAACCCAATCCCCCAACGATGGGTCAATATTGATCAGGAGTGGAGAATGTTCCCCTGCTCACTTTTGCATCATTGCTACAGATCTTCTACCTGTATATGAGGAATCTCAATCTGATATCCCATCGAAAAGACAACGTGTGACAGGGCACCACCCCTCATTAGAATGTCAATCCAGCTTGGGTCCCTGGAGTGAGACCTGAACATGGAAACAGAGCCGTGAATTCTGTCCACTGAAGATAGCTGCCCTCGTATGGAGTGCAAGCAAACTACTAACATCCACAACAAATCTCTGAATGGTGACTCTACTGGGAAAGAAGCAAGTGGCTTTTGGCGTCTCTCAGAGATGTCAAAAAGTAAAAATAAATGTATTTTACCCTCCAACAAAGGTGCAAACAAGGCGATTCATACAAATGGATTAAGTGCCACTGTATAATATTCCTGGTGAGAAACTCTTCAATAAGCTGTGTTTTGACTTCATGACCTGCACAAATGAAATTGCATTTTGCTGCTTGTCATGTAACTGTGCATGGGGAAGGATTCTCACAGAGTCATTCAGCTTGTCAGAGAATGATTGATTCGCATGATCTGCTTTGCTGGGAGTAGAGTAGTCAGGTTGAGTTCTCTTTGCTTATCTCAGTCTCTGTCAGTTCTGGGAACTGACAGAAAATCAGATCCATTCTGCAATTGCTTCCCCTTCCCCCTTTGCTAACGCCATGCAAAGTCTGTGTCTCCCATTTGCATTGTGTCAGACCCATCATGGAAATCTTCAACTGGTCCCTGAATTTCAACCACCTTGGAGGAACAACTTAGTAAGTTGCAATGCATTCACAGACCATTCAGCCCACCAACTCCGTGCTTGTGTTAAACTATTCCCACCTCACTTGCTGCATTACAGGAAGGCTTTGGAACTAAGGAGGAAGGAGGAAAGATTTGGGACATTTGCCAGGTGTTGGGTAGTTATGAGGGGGAGCTGACTAGACTGGGTTGTTCTCTCTGGAATGATGGAGGGTGAGGGAATATTTAATTTAAGCTATGAGAAGCCTAGACATTGTTAAAAGGAAGGATCCACTTACAACATAGAACGTAGAACAGTACAACACAGGAACAGGCCCTTCGGCCCACAATGTTGTGCCAAGCTAATTAAACTAGTAATTAAACGCCTAACTAAACAAATCCCTTCTGCCTACACAATGTCTATATCCCTCTATTCTCTGTACATTCATGTGCCTATCTAAGAGCCTCTTAAATGCCTCTATCGTATCTGCCTCCACCACCACCCCTGGCAGCGCATTCCAGGCACCCACCACTCTGTGTAATAAAAAAACTTACCCCACACATCTCCTTTGAATTTAGCCCCTCTCACCTTAAACATATGTCCTCTGGTATTAGACATTTCGATCCTGGGAAAAATATACTAACTGTCTACCCTATCTATGCCTCTCATAATTTGATAAACTTCTATCAGGTCTCCCCTTGGCCTCCACCCCTCCAGAGAAAACAACTCAAGTTTGTCCAACCTCTCCTTATAGCTCATGCCCTCTAATCCAGGCAACATCCTGGTGAACCTCTTCTGCACCCTCTCCAAAGCCTCCACATCCTTCCTATAATGGGGTGACCAGAACTGAATGCAATTCTATTTGATTTCATTGGATCAAAAACCAGTGGATGTAGATTCAAGTCAGGAATGTGATGGAATGTCTGCCACGCAACACTTGCCTGAATGAGTGTGACTCCAACAACTCTCAATGAGCTCAACACCATCTAGGGCAAAGCAGTGTGCCTGAATGGCACCCCATCCACCACCCCAAACATTAATTCCCTCCACCACTGGTTCCAGTGACTGCAGTGTGTGCCATTTACAAAATGCACGCAGTTACTCATCTGGCCTATACCAAGAACTCTGGGGGGAAAAAAAGATTGTGCGCGTTCACCCTATCTATGCCCCTCATGATTTTATACACCTCTATAATATCACCCTTCATTCTCCTGGGCTCCAATGAATAAAGCCTGAACCTGCTCAACTTCTCTCCAGAGCACTTTGAGTCCCGACAACGTCCTCATAAATCTTCTCTACGATCTTTCCAGTTCAAGAAGGGAGCTCACCACCTTCTTACCAAGGGGAACTAAGGATGGGCAATAAATGCTGGTCTTGCTAGTAAAACCCAAATTCCAAATGTATAAAAAAATTTGGTTGAATGATTAGATAAAGGAACTTTTTTTCCCACTCAAAGAATGGAGGGGATTTGGAACTCCCTGCTCGCGTCACAGTTTTTTTTAAAAAGGTAGCTGGATGTGCTCCTGAAGAGCTATAAACTGCAGATGTATATCTCAAGAACTGGGATTAATCGAAACAGGAAATAATTAGCATGATGGGCTAAATGGCCTTGCGTTGTGCAAAAAAAAACCATGATTCTCTGAGTTCCCCTCTGGATTTATTTTTTTCTCTTTTTTATATTTACAAGCTTTTGTTGCAATCTTCTGGAAATGCTTTCTCTGCACCGTCCCTTCAACATCATATTTATTCCCTTTGTTCTTTAGAGGAGAGAGCCCCGGCCTTAATGATGTGGGGAATAAGAAGCAACAACAAGGTCAAATTATTTGCAGAAATACATTGTCAGTTCACACAATATTAGAGTAGGATTCATTGTATGTAGCCCTTATGTTAAGAATATTAGTTAAATGGCCCAATTCTAAAGTGGATGCAAGGAAGAAGCTAGCTGTGCAAAATATTGGTTAGACTGCACTTGGAGTATCTGGTCACCACACTACAGAAAGGATGCAGTAGCAATAGAGAGAGTGCAGAAGAGATTCACCAGTATGTTGCCTGGAATGGAGGGCTGTAGTTATAAGGAAAGATTGTATAGGCTGGGTTTAATTTCACTGGAACATCGGAATCTGAGGACTGACCTTATTGAGGTTTCTAAAATTATGAGGGGCATAAATGGGATAGATAATCACAATCTTTTTCCCAGAGCAAAGGAGTCTAGAACCAGAGGGCTCAGATTTAAGTTGAGAGGGGAGAAATTCAAAGAAGATCTGAGGGGTAAGTTTTTCACACAGAGGGTGGTGGTTATCTGGATGAGTTACCAGAGGAGGTGATACATGGAAACATAGAAAAGCTACAGCACAATACAGGACCTTTGGCCCACAAAGTTGTGCCGAACATGTCCCTACCTTAGAAATCACTAGGCTTACCCATAGCCCTCTGTTTTTCTAAGCTCCACGTACCTATCCAAAAGTCTCTTAAAAGACCCTATCGTATCCACCTCCACCACCATTGCCGATGGCCCATTCCACTCACTCACCACTCTGAGTAAAAAAAACTTACCTCTGACATCTCTTCTGTACCTACTCCCCAGCACCTTAAACCTGTGTCCTCTTGTGGCAACCACTTCAGCCCTGGGAAAAAGCCTCTGACTATCCACACGATCAATGCCTCTCATCATCTTATACACCTCTATCAGGTCACCTCTCATCCTCCGTCGCTCCAAGGAGTTCACTCAACCTGTTTTCATAAGGCATGATCCCCAATCCAGGCAACATCCTTGTAAATCTCTTCTGCACCCTTTCTATGGCTTCCACATCCTTCCGGTAGTGAGGTGACCAGAACTGAGCACAGTACTCCAAGTGGGGTCTGACCAGGGTCATATAAAGCTGCAACATTACCTCTCGGCTCCTAAATTCACAATCACAGTGTTTAAAACTCATTTGATAGGTCCTTATATGAAAAAGGCTTAGAGAGCAGGCAAGTGGTATTGGCATAGACAGGGATCTTGGTTGTCCAAGAGGGCTCATTTCTGTGCTGTATGATTCTGTGAGGAGATCTGTGCAAAGGATCATTGATATTTGGTTCATTCATTTGTTTGCAAAGAGTATGGAGATCCTAAGCTTTATCAACTGAGGTATAGAGTATGAAAATAAAGTAATTACCTCAAACTTTTATTTCCAATTTTCCTTACAGCATGAACTTAGTGGGCAGAGTAACCCCAGCTCACAGAGCAATCCCACTCCCTCACTAATTTACACTGTAACTCATCCTCCCCATAATCCCATCAATTTCCCTCCAGATTTGACCACTCACCTACACACTCGGGGCAATTTACAGTGGCCAATTAACCTTTCAACCTACATGTCTTTGAAATGTGGGAGGAAACTGGAGGAAACCCACACAATTATAGGAAGAACATGAAAACTCCCACAAAGACAGCACCAAAGGTCAGGATCGAACCTGGATCACTGGCACTGCCGGGTAGTGACTCTAACAGCTGTGCTACTGGGCTGTGCAGAACACATTAGGATCTGCTTCTCGGGGAAGTAGAAGAGATTTACTGGCGATGATTCTAGGAATGAGCAGTTCAGTTACATGGAAAGGTAAAGCCATGGCAAAGAGATTTATAGGACTGTTCAAAATTTTAATGTGTTTTAATGGAATAAATGTTTCCTCTGCTGTGGGGTTGGTACCAGAAAACTGACAAAAAATCAGGATTTAGTGGGAACTTTCTTTTTACTTTGCAAATACTTGTGAGCTGAAATGGACTGACTGGTTATTGGAAGCAGGTTGAATCGGAATCTTCAAAGGGAGGTATAATCAATACTTGAGAATGTAACAATTTACATGCTCTGGAAAAGAGCAGAGAGGATTGGGCCTGAATCAAAACCCTTCAAAGAGTTGACACAGGCACAGTAGACTGAATGGATTCCTTCCCTGTTGCATGATAGTGGTCATTGACTTAATGCAGTGATACTAAATAAATCCTATAATGCTTGTGTATCTGTAGACTACATTGATATTTATAGTTCCTTTGTTCATTCATATCTATTCCATTGCTTCTATTGTCTTTGATCTCTTTTAAAGATTATTTTAATTCAGTTTCTTATCCTTTCGTTATTCCCATATCTTTTAGCCTTTAACACGAATCTCTTGTGTTGTATCTTGCAAAATACCTTCCCAAAATCCATGCACACTGTATCAAATGCATTTCTTTGTCTAATGTGTCTTTAACCAACTTTTGTTTCCATGAAGTATGGCAGACAATTCATTTGGAGGACTAGTTCCTGGTTGTCGAATGTGACTCTTGGGGGTCATCACTGATCAAAAAATTAACAGGATCCAGTCACAAAGTATGAGTGACTCATCTCTCCTGCTTCTTCCCACTATCTGCAAGTCAAAAAAGCTCTGTCCACCACCGAGGACATCTACAAGAGGCGATGTCTCAGGAAGACGACGTCCATCATCAGGGACACCCACCATCCGGGCCGTGCCCTCTTCTCGATGCTGCCATCAGGCAGGAGGTACAGGAGCCTGAAGACCCACACCTCAAGGTTCAACAACAGCTTCTTCCCCACTGCCGTCAGGTTCTTGAACTGATCTGAAAAACCCCAACACTACCTCGCTCTATATTTTTTCTCTCAACTTGCATAAGTATCGTTATGTTTATTTTATCATGTAAGCTATGTATAATTTATGTTAATTTAAGTTAATGTTAACTTATGTTTTTCATGTTTGTAATGTACTGTGCTGCTGCAAAAAGCTAGTTTTAATGGTAATTATACCCTGTGTATGTCTGCCTGTGACAATGAACTTGAACAGAAGTCAGAAGTATTATGGAATATTCTCCATTTGCCTGGATGAGTGTAGCTCCAACAACACTTGAAGATTTCCAAAGCATCCAGGTCAAAGCAGCATCCCCATCCACCATCCTAAACATTCGGTCCCTCCACCACCAGTGGCTGCAGTGCGTGCCTCTTACAAAATGCACCGTGGTTACTTTTCGCAGGCTACTCCAACAGCTCACCTCAAACCCACAACCTCTATCACAAAGAAGAACAGGGGCTTGATACATGGGAGCACTACCACTTGCAAGTCACACACCATCTTGATGTCACTGGACCTTCATTGTTGCTTGGTTCTGGAACTCCCTCCTCAACAGCATCATGGGAGCACCTTCACTAGAAGGACTACAGCAGTTCAAGAAGGCAGCTCATCTCCAGCTCCCCGATGGCATCGGGGGTGGGCACTAAATGCTCACCTTACCAGTGAAACCTGATCCTAAAAATAAATTATTAGTCCTTGAGCCCTGGGAATGCCTCACACTTTGAGCACCTACTATAGAGTGGTTTTCATATGGAGGTCCAGGTGAGAAGTTGTTTTGTGCTGATGGACTTGTATAAGCAGGAAGGTCCACCGACTGTCCAGTGTCCATGCAAATATTCTCCAGGGCGAGTCAGCCTCTGCAAATGGGAGGAGGTGGTGAAGCAGGAGCAAAGTCCAACTCAACTAATGCTTGAGCTTCACCAACACCTTCTCCTCTTCAGCGGAGGCTGTCTCAGTAAAGGGCAGGAGGAACAACTTCCCCAGCTTCTCTTTAACTTGCTGCTTCCATTCAGCTTTGACCCTCTCTGAACTTTATTCTGATCAGTTCTGCCTTATTGCTGTTCTTCCAATATGGAACAATGTGCCAGTGCAGGCCTTAATATGTCTGTGAGGAGTTTATACCAAGATCACCAGCTGTGGGAATATTTAATTTCACTGCAAGTTAAGAATGTTGGTTGTTTAAATAAATACCCTGCCTTTGAGTTGCTGCCATGCTAATGAGATTTGCTGCCTTATCCTAGTACTGCTCTGTGGCTGACAACTCTAAACTGAGTTTACCCGCTTGAGAGAATAGATTGTTTGAATTCACCCAAGCTGGAAAAGTTCTGGTCAGAATGCTTCAATTTGCCTTTCACTTCTTTGTTAAACATCCGAACAATTAAACAATGAGGGAGGTTGCATGGTGCCCACACTTGCTAAGCAATGAATTTTCAGTCAGCAGTCCAGTGACAACAGCCTAATGTTAACACGAGAGCAGGAGTTGGGGCATGCTTCCTTGAGACGGCTCCACTGTTCAATAAGATCATGGATAACATTGTACCTTGACTCAGTGTCTGTCCCATCCCCCTATCCTCGAAGTCAACAAGCTGCAGGTGCTGGGAATCTGAAATAAGAACAGAAAATGGTGTATCCCAACAGGAGCTCCCAAATCCATGACAGCACCACCAACGACAAGGGCAGCAGAGGCACGGGAATGCCATTCTCTGCATGCTTCTCTCCAAGACTCACAACACACTGACTTGACATCAAAATTCCTTCACCATTTCTGGGTCGCTCAGCTGAAGGACAACTCTGTTGCGAAAGCAGGAATGTCCATATACAGCGTTAATGTTTCCCCTTAGGCTGTCAACAGATAATGGAGGGGACTTAATCCTGGGGTAGCCGAGCTACAAAATTATGGATTAATAATACACAGCTAATGTGCAATGTAGGCTGTGTCTGTAATTTTTTTTATTAAACATAATGGATGCATTGAGAAGGGAAATGCCATGGATGTCATGTATATAGCTTCTCAGTGGTCACCTTCAGACCATCTTGGTTTGCATCAATTCTTCCAATGGGTGGTGTCTCCATCTGTAAAGCATGGTGTGTCATCTTGTGTTGTGGAAGATAACCGCCCCCCCCCCCCCCCCGAAGATGTTGATTGCATTGCAAAGCTTGGCTTCCAACCGTGAAAAGCAATGATCTAGACCTGCATCTATAATCAGAGGCTGAGCTTCCTATTTTGTTGACATGCTTCAGAGTGCTAATCATCAAATTCAGGCTTGCAGCCATGTGCCATCTGGCTCTTGCATAAAACCTGCTCAGACAGCATAATATATGTTCTGTGATTGATTGTCAGGTTTAAAACTAGGTAAGAATGTAAAATCGTTGTGGTTCGGAGTGTTTCTTAGGATGTTGGATAAACATTCATCTATCTGGAAAATGCCAGGTGTATTTGTAGACAGTGCAACACACACAAAATGCTGGAGGAACTCAGCAGGTCAGGCAGCTTCTATGGAGGGAAATAAACAGTTGACCATTTTGGGCTGAGATCCTTGTATTTGTATTCGGTATTGTGTGTGTGAGACATTAGATGTTGGATGTATCCAAAATAATGCGTTAAATTTTTCCTTTTGTTTGGTAGAAAATGGAAGCCTCTCATTACTGGATGAGAGTGGACTGAGTATGTTAGGATATGTTAAAGATGATCATATAACTGCAAGTTGGTGTTAGGTTACTATAGGTTGAGCCTACCGGTTAACCCAAGGTACCACAAATTAATTGCTTGATGGTCTGTTTGGGGCATACAACATGTGTTATCTTAACATACTGTTTGCAGCCCAGAATTGGCCCTTCCACCCGGCAGGTCTATGCCTGCCGTTGAGTCTGTAAGCTTTCTCCTGTCCAACTTTCTCCAAATTCCCCTCTCCCTCACATATATGTACATCTCCGCTATTTGCTACAGTTATTTTCTGTGGGAGAGAGTCTCACATTCCTCTGTTCTCTGGATAAAGAAGTTGCTCTCAATTTGTAATTGGGTTTGTAAGTAACTATCTCCTTCATAGGCAGTCACTGGTCTTCCTAACTGGAAATGTTTTTGATAGGTTTTCCCCAGCAAACCTTCATCAGTTCAACCCTCTGGTGCAGCACAGTGGAACAGCTGGGAGAGCTGCTGCTTCACAGCTCCAGTGACCTTGTCTGCTGTCTGTGTGGAGTCTGCATGTTCTCCCTGTAACCACATGGGTCTCCTCCCAAAAATGAGGGAATTAGTGGGTTAGTTGGCCACTTGAAATTAACCCTGGTGTGTAGATGAGTGGTGAAATCTGGGGAATGGGACTTGATGTGGGGAGAATGAAAAGGGTTAAACTGGGATTAGTATAGAAATGGATGGTTGGTTATTGGCATGGTGTCGGTGGGACTGAAGGGACTGCTTCTCTGCTCTACCTCCCTATGATTCTGTTTTGACTTTTCTAAAGAAAGGCATCTCAAGTGGCTCAGTGATTCTGGGTGGGTTTGTTCTTCCATTTCTGTGTCATTCTTGCAGCCCTCTTTTTACACCTTGTCCAGAGCTTCGCTATCCTTGCTGAAGATAGAAAGAATAGTAGGGTAGTCTAAATGTCATGAAACATCAGAGCAGCTGTAATCGCTGTCAAACTACTCCTAGTGGTGAAGAATTCTGCCCTACCTCTGATTGTCAGCAATATCCCCGCAACCCGCACCCCCACACCCACACCCACACCCACATCACCTGTCCATTCCAAGGACACCATGTCTCACCAATGCTGCAGAGGTATTTAGGTTCAACTAATTACATACATTGAGCATTCAATGGTGCCCAATAAACTACCATTTGTCATAAAAGCCACTTGCTTCAGAAAATGGAATTGCCTACCCTGACTCTGTTTGGGCTATAGAGGCAGAGACAGGGTGAATGCACATAGTCTTTTTCCCAGGGAGGGGGTGCTAAAAACAAGAGGAGGCATAGGTTTAAGATCAAAGGTGAGGGATTTAAAAGGGACATCAGGGGCAGCTGCTTCATGCAAGGGGTGGTGTGTATTTGGAACGAGCTGCCAGAAATAATGGTTGAGGCGGGCACATTAGCAACATTTAAAAGCCATCTAGATAAGATGGATAGGAGATGTTTAGAGGACTGTGGGCCAAAAATGGGTAGATGGGACTAGATCACTGGGCAACACAGTTAGCATGGAAGAGTTGGGCCAAAGGGCCTGTTTCCATGCTGTATGACTCTCTGACTCTCTATGTGACTCCAGACTCTCAACATGGTGATCCTCAACTACCCACTGAAATTGCTTAGGGGACTATCAGGGATGGACAATGAGTGTTGACTTGGCCACTGATGCCCACATTCTACATCTAAATAAAATAAAACATTCATTCCAACGTGAGGTTTACCCTTTCCTTGATTACTCTTGAGATGAACCTTTTTCTTCCTAATTCCTGGGATTGACTAATTTGTGAATTAGTGCTGGTACCTTCTGCTCTTTACCACAAACTACATTTCTATAGCATAATTGAAATAGTAAAATATTCCAGAGTGTTTTGTAGGAGCATCCAGCAAAATCTGACAAGCTACGGGGGGGTTGGTGGACAACTTAGAGTCATAGAGCCCTGGACTAGTAGCCCAAGGCCTACTGAACAGAATGGGCCTTTCTGCACACCAAGTCCACACCAATCTTTTTACTAATCAAGTGCTTGTTTAAATGTCTCTTTAAACGTAGTGTTTGTATTGACTCCACTACCTCCTTTATTATCACAGACTTCTGTGATGTGAAAAAGTCAGTGATGATAAATCTGATTCTGATCCTGATCTGGAATTCACTGCCAGAGGTGGAACCAGATACAATTACCTTGTTTAAAGATATCAATGACTATCTGTTTCTAAAATAAAACATTCCCGTCAAATCCCCTTTAAAAATCTTTCCTCTCAATTTAAACCTTTGCTGAAGAAGAGACTGCAAGTGCTGGAATCTGAAGCAACACACTACACACACACTGAGGGTCAGGCAGCATCTACGGAATGAAATGAACAGTCGACATTTGGTGTCGAGACCCTTCATCTGGAGATAATTTCTGATGCTGCCTAACCTGTTGAGTTCCTCCAGCACTTTGTGTGCTAAACCTCTGCCCTCTTGTTTTTGATGCCCCTACCATGAGAAAATGATTCTGACTCTCTCCCCTACCTATGTTGCTTATGGTTTTATACATCTCTATCAGGTCACCCCTTAGCCTCCTTCACTCCAGGGAGAAGTAGCCTCTCCTATCCAATCTTTCCCCATAACTAAAGTTCTTCAATCTTTGCAACGTTCTGGTGAACCTCCCCTGCACTCTCTCCAGCACAATCACATCCTTCCTAGAGTGTGGCGACCAGAACTACATACTATACTCCAGTCTAACTGGCGTTTTGTAACTTTGCAACATAACCTCCCAACTTTTATATTCCATGCCCTGACCTATGAAGGCAACCATGCCATATGCCTTCGTCACCACCTTATCTGCCTGTGTTGCCACTTCCAGGGACTTATGGACTTGAACCCCAAGGTCTCTCTGTTCATCAACATTGCTTAGCACTTTACCATTTACTATATATGTCTTACCTATTTGACTTCCTTAAATGCATCACCTTGCACAGTCGTAGAGTCATACAGCACAGAAACAGGCCCTTCAGCCCATCTCATCCATGCCAATGTAGATGCCCATCTAAGCTACTCCTATTTGCCTGCCTTTGACACCTGTTGAGATTAAATTCCAACCACTAACGTTCCATCTAACTTTCCATCTGATCTACATCCTGCTGTAGAAGACAACCTTCCTTGCTATCCACACCATCACCGACTTTCATGACATCTGCAAGCTTACTTATCATACTTCCTACATTCACAGCCAAGTCATTAATATACATCATAAACAACAAGGGTGCCAGCACCATCCCTGTGGTACACCACTGGTCACAGAAGGTGAAACATCCTGCTACTGCTACCCTCTGCCTCCTGACACCAAACCAATTTTAGATCCAATTTGCCAGCTTGCTTGGATCCTATGTGCCTTAACCTTCTGGACCAGCCTCGTAAATGCTCTGTTGAAAATGTTAGATTTTAAGGATCATTTTAAAGCAGGATTCATAGGCAGAAGGGTTCAGTTATTTTCACATATGTCCATTGTTTGAGCCACAGAGTCCAATTTAAATGTGGTTTAATATTTCCAGTGTCTGACAGTAGTAATTGCTTTAAGCAAATAGCTCACATTGCTTGGGTTAAAATTATCATTAGTCCATTGTGTAGCTTTCTTGATCCTTGCTTATGATAATGTACTTGCTGGGCTTAAAGTGCTTTCAGCATTCAAGTATTTCACAAATATCAATTTGGATTATGTTTTATCGTACAGTTAAAAGCATCTTAGAAATACTAACATAATGATACTTTGCAGATTGTTTTATAAATTTATGGGTACATCACATTTTCTATGCATATATTAAGTGAGTTAAAAAAAACTAAAAGGTTTGGCAGAATGTGCAAGATACTGAAAGTATTGGAGACAGTGGGGGACCTGTAGGATATCATATATTCTCTTTATCAGGGTCCTTGGTCCTTGTAACATGTTCTATACTCTCTAATCTTCAATATTCTAACTTGCTCCTCCTTCACTCAGGTGCCTTTACCCAGAGGAATCTGGTCCTCTCAGGTGTTCAGATAGTATCCATGCATCAACCTGAGATAGTCAGAGTTTGCTGTAGATCACTATGGAGGATGTCACTGTCAAGGCTAATCTTATCATTATCTGACATCAACACCTGTGCAAAAGCTCTCTCGCTCTCAATCTCGCTCTCGCTCTCTCGCTCTCGCTCTCGCTCTCTCTCCCACACACCCCCCCCCCCCCACACCCCCCCACACCCACCCCCCTCCCCCCCCCCGCAAAAGGCAAGTGCACAAACACACACCAACGTGTCCACATGCTAACATGCCTCCATGTGCACACATACATGTGCATACTGGCACACACATGAATGCAATTACACGTCCAAGCACATGCAAGTTTGGGGGTGTTATCCCTTCAGAGGATTGTTCCATGAGATGTGTTGAATAATTGCCACTGTCCACAGAGACAAAAGCAGAAACAAGAGGTATAAAAGAGCAAGGTGTGAATGCATTTCTTACTTATTCAGAAAGAAAAAGGAAACATCTAGTTTCTTTCATATCTCAGTAAGGTATAAAAGCTGAATATAAACACTCAGAAAACTGTGGAGTGGAAATTAAGAGTGAGAGGAAAGTCAAATAAATTAGGTTGACATACCTGTCACAGTATTGAACAGGTGGGGCTGTGAGTACTTCCCACAGCCTAATTCTTGCCTCACTGTGTCCCTCAGTCAGTCTCGAAAATACTGGGATTAGCTGGTAATTTAAGCCATCGGTGTGGTGCAGGTCCTGCCCTGGTTACAGTAGGGTTCCATTCCTGTGAACTGTTCGTAACCCAGACAGTTCACAAGTCAGAAATGCTGCCGCTAACCAAATTCCCACACGACAGAAGATGTCTGAGTCCCACAGCAGCTGGTAAATCCATCCTGCCCATCTCCCAAACGGTCATTTGAATGTACAAACTGTAGAAAAGTCAGGTGTTTATAACTTGGGGAGGACCTATACTTCATTCATGAAACATCTTACAGAGTCAGCTGACACCCTTAAGGTTGATTTCCTTCAAACAACTTGCTTCTGGAACTTTTCTCAGCAAACCCTCTTGCAACACTAACCAACAATTAGCCACATGAAGTCATCCTTAAAGTAGTGACAGCACTGAAGGAGCAAATCTTGTCCACTGATCAGTATTACCTATGACATGTCTGTTACAATTCTCAAAGGAAAGAAGCACAATCACTTCAGTAAATGCCTGTTTGGGCTGTCAGAATGTCCTCCTATATCCATTAAGTTCTTTGAGCTTTGAACTTAGGTACATCCAATAATACTTGCATGTCACCTGCATTTACATGTCTGGCACCAGCAATTTCCTCAGTGGCTTTCCTTAAGGTGTCAAATGCTCAAAGGAAATCCAGATAAATCTTCCATTTAAGCCAAGGTAAATGATGAGGAGAACATCATTCTCCCAATCGCAACCCTTAAAGCAACCTTCTAGCATTGGGCTCCTGTCGTAAATGTTGGATTGTGTGAACTGAAGATCAAAGCCCATCTGATTCTCTATCAACTAGACTCATTTTTGACAAATCCATCCTTGATTGGTGATACTAAATGCTCGGTGTCAGGGGAGAGCAGATTATCATAGAACATAGAACATTACAGCACAGTACAGGCCCTTCAGCCCACAATGTTGTACCAACATTTTATCCTGCTCTAAGACCTATCTAACCCTTCCTTCCCACATAGCCCTCCATTTCTCTATCATTCATGTGGCTATCTAAGAGTCTCTTAAATGTATCCGTCTCTTAAATGTATCTGCCCCCACCACCTCTGCAGGCAGTGCGTTCCACGCACCCACCACTATCTGTGTAAAAAAAAACTTGCCTCTGACATCCCCCCCATACCTTCCTACAATCACCTTAAAATGATGCCCCCTTGTGTTATCCATTTTTGCCCTGGGAAAAAGTCTTTGACTGTCCACTCGATCTATGCCTCTTATCATCTTGTACACCTCTATCAAGTCACCTCTCATCCTCCTTGCTCCAAAGAGAAAAGCCCTAGCTCACTCAGCCTATCCTCATAAGACATGCTCTCCAATCCAGGCAGCAACCTGGTAAATCTCCTCTGCACCGTCTCTAAAACTTCCACATCCTTCCTATAATGAGGTGACCAGAACTGAACACACTCATTCATTTTGAAAACTGGGTTTGGAAGCAGACCACATTGTACAGTCAGCACTAAATTACATGCTCACACTTTTCACTTAAGGTTTAATTTCTACCTCAAGCATCTGTGAGTCTCTAAATTGCGAATCAGACAAGACAAAGAGGTAACAGTGTTCCGAGCACTTCAGTATGAGAGTCCTTCTCCTGTATTACAGGCTCCTGCAACATTGCACAGTTGCTGAAAGCAAATTGTGGATGTTGGACTGTGTGCAAGGTGTTATGGAAAGGGGGAGGTTTTGAACAGAGTAGTAAACGTTATCAAACAACCCCTGTGAAGGAATTAGATGTGGAAAGGACAGGGAAGGTCCTTGTGCACAGTCCATGAAGCAGCTGCCTCAGAAACCCACAGGTCCTGTGGACTACAGTTGATCCTCTGCAACCTGTTATTGGCAGTGCCAGGATCATCAACATCTCAGTGCCATCCAGTGCTTTGGTCTCCTGCTTCCACTGGGACATTGGATGGGACCCATAGTCTTGCTAAAGGAAGGCATTGTACCTACTGAGTATTTCATAGATTGAAAGAGTTATATAGTATGGAAACAGGCCCTTCGGCCCAACTTGTCCATACTGACCAAGATGTCTATTTGAGCTAATCCCATTTGCCTGCATTTAGCCCTTATCCCTCTAAACCTTTCCTATCCATGTACCCGTCCAGATGTATTTTAAATGTTGAAATTGTACCTGCCTCTATCACCTCCTCTGGCAGCTCGTTCCATACACCCACAACTTTGTGGGGGGGATAAAACCTTGCCCCTCAGGTCCCCTTTAAATCTTTTTCCTCTCACCTTAAGCCTATTCCCTCTAGTCTTAGACTCCTCTACTCTGGGGGAAAAAGATTGACCATCTACCCTATCTTTGCCCCTCATTGGGCAGGAACGGTAGTGTAGCGGTTACTGTGACGCTATTACAGTGTCAGAGACACCGGTTCAATTCCCGCCGCTGTCTGTAAAGAGTTTGTATGTTCTCCCCGTGTCTGCGTGGGTTTCCTCTGGGTACTCCGGTTTCCTCCCATATTCCAAAGACATACGAGTTAGGAAGTTGTGGGCATGCTATGTTGGTGCCAGAAGCATGGTGACACTTGTGGGCTGCCCCCTAAATATTCTACACAAAAGATGCATTTCACTGTGTGTTTCAATGTACATGTGACTAATAAAGATATCTTATAATTTTATTAACCTCTATAAATTCACCCCCCTGCCCCACCCCAGCCTCCTACACTCCAGGGAAAACAGTCCCAGTTCGTCCAATCTCTCTTGGGAGCTCAAGCCCTCCAGTCCAGGCAACATCCTTGTGAGTTTTTTCTGCACTCTCTCTTGCTTAATTACATCCTTCCCGATAGTGTGACAAGCAGAACTGCACACAATACTCCAACAGCAGTCTAACCAACTTTTGTACAACTGTAACATGACATCCCAATTCTTGTACTCAGTGACAGAGCCAATGAAGGCAAACGTGCCATATGCCTTCTTCACCACCCTATCTGTGTTGCTATATAGTTGTTTCTCAGCTATAGGTGATGAGCCTCCTGTCTTATTTTATCATGGTTTGCTGTTCACCTTTGGCAAATGAAGCTGTACATAGCAAGATTTTGACAACATTTCAGTATGCGCTGATAAGAAGCAAGTATAATTCATGCCACACAATGGCTAGGCAATGACTATTTCCAACAAAACAGAGCTCAGTCACCTGACACCATCAGCATCCTGGAGTCACCACTGATCAGAAAGTCAATTGACCAGCCATAAGAGTATCATTGCTGCAAGATTAAGTTAGAAACTGGATATTCTATGGGCAAATGACTCACCTCCTAACCTGCCAAAGCTTTTCCACCATGCACACTCAAGAAGCTCAACTCTATTCAAGACAAAGTAATCCACTTGATTGGTCCTCCATTGACCACCTTGGCCATTCATGCCTTCCACCATTAGTACGCAGTGGTTGCTATGTGTACCATCTGAAAAGATTACCTCGGATCCTCAGACAGCGCCTTCCAAACCCGTGACCCCTACCACCAAGGAGGACACCACCATTTGTAGGTTCCCCTCCAAGTCACATACTAGCCTTATTTGGAAATATATCGCCTTTTCTTTGTCATCTGTGGGTAATCCTGGACCCTGACAACACTGTGGGACCACCTTCAGTTCAAGAAGGTGGTTCACCATTACCTCCTCAAGGACAACTAGGGAATGGCCAATAAATGTTGGCCTTGCCAGCAATGTCCAGGTACCCGAAATAAATAAGACACGGTAACATTGTAAGTATAACATTCCAGGAAAATGCACCAATGAATTGTACACAGTAGTACAGTACACAATTACAGCTATGTTTTACCAGTATGGTTTTCCTATTTAAATCACAGATGTATTCACATGGTTTTAATCACCATCTAGTTTCCTGTTTATATTGCAGTCTGAAGTTGCAGTACAGTTTGGATGAATATTATGATTGGGACACCTTTTTTCTTTCCTTTTTCAATCTTTTTATTAGTTTTCAAATTAATACAGATTGATATATAGCATCAATATTTATACATGTAATACAAAGAGATCAGGATAACAATCACAGCATATATAATCATAAAGAACAATAAAATATAAAAAAAATCTGTAGATCCAACGATCTCTTAGTAAATGAATATAATATAAAAGAAAGGAAAGAGAAAATCCCAAATCAATAAAAAAAAATTATAAACAATATAAACTAAACAAAAAAAAACTTTTCAAAAGAAAAACAAACAACAAAAAAAAGGGAAAAAAAAAACTGGGCTAAACTTTCTCGGTAGAAACAAAACAATATTATGTCGTCAAGTCCGTTCCTCCAAGTTGGAAAGTTATTGAAAGGGGATCTACATCATGTGAAAATATTGAATAAATGGACTCCAAATATCTTCAAATTTAAGCGAAGGATCAACAGTACCACTCCTAATTTTTTCCAAGTTTAAACATGATATAGTTTGAGAAAACCATTGAAAAGTAGTAGGTGGTATTGGATCCTTCCATTTAAGCAAAATGGATTGTTTGGCCATTAATGTAACAAAAGCAATCATACGGTTAGCGGAAGCAGATAAATGGCCAAACTCTATCCTTGGGGACACTGTTTTGAAGGGAGCTTGGGAATCTGCTCCGCTGTACAAGGTATCTGTCCATTTGCTCCCCTTCACCCCGGCCCCCCCCCCCACCCCCCCCCCCCCCCGCCAACCTTTCTAATTACTTTAGACCTGATGAGGGGGCTTTGGAGAGGGTGCAGAAGAGGTTTACTAGGATGCTGCCTGGATTAGAGGGCATGTACTATAAGGAGAGGTTGGACAAACTTGGGTTGTTTTCTCTGGAGCGGCGGAGGCTGAGGGGAGACCTGATCATTTATAAGATTATGAGAGGCATAGATAGAGTAGACAGTCAGAATATTTTTCCCAGGGTTGAAATGTCTAATACTAAAGGGCATGCATTTAAGCTGAGAGGGGGAAAGTTCAAAGGAGATGTGCGGGGCAAGTTTTTTACACAGAGAGTGCTGGATGCCTGGAATGCGCTGCCAGGGGTGGTGGTGGAGGTAGATATGATAGAGGAATTTCAAAGGCTCTTAGATAGGCACATGAATGTGCAGAGAATGGAGGGATATAGACCATGTGAAGACAGAAGGGATAAGGTGTCATTAACTTAATTAGTTCAGCACAATATTGTGGGCCGAAGGGCCTGTTCCTCTGCTGTACTGTTCTATGTTCTACGTTAGTTGTGGTGAAGGGCAATTTTGCTAAATACTAGGCTTAACTCTGTTTATTAATGACCTTTGTTGTTTTCTGCCCTGTCTGTGTCTCTTCAAAACGGATCTCTCACCAACTAAAATCATGAAAGGACCAATTTACATCTCAGCTGCCTGAATAGGTCGTGCTGTGTGAACAAAAAATGTCTCCACAATCAGCTTGTGCAGGAGCCTGTAATTACTGATAATTACTTGAATCAAAGCCTTCTACTCTATGTGAACACGAAACACCCCCACGAGCAGAGCATTCAAAGGCACCAATTATTGGCCAAGTTTGTTGACATAATGCGAGTTGAGATGGTAAACAGGTGGAGATCTCTGGAATTGAAACATCAATGACGGCTGGTTCACTCAGAGAAGTGGAAGCCACTGCAGTACCACTTGCAGCCAGGGGTTTTTAGCTGTGTTGTAGTTCCCCTGGAGGCTCCAAGTTTGATCATTGCTCTCCTGGGCTTTAGCTCCAAGTCCAAGTCAAGTTTATTGTTGTGTGCATAAGTACAGTGAGGTAGCAGTACAATGAAAATCTTGCTTGCCGCAGCATCACAGACACAGAGGTTCAAACAACAACACAGAACATAAATTATGCATTAATTATACAAGGCAGTGAAGAAAAAGACCGTGCAAAACAAGACATTAGTGAAAAAAAACCATGATCAGACAGAATATGACAGAGCAAGAGGTGGTTCGTAGTGTTCCATTGCTGAGGTAGGATTAGGGTTATGCTACAACCTGATGTTTATAGAAAAGTAGCTGTTCTGGAACCAGTGGTGTGGGACCTCTGGCTTCTGTACCTCCTATCCGACAGTAGCATTGAGAAGAGGTCATGGCCTGGACGGTGGGGATCCTTGATGATAGATGCTGCCTTCTTAAGGCTTAGCCTCTGTTGGATGCAGACTCAAGATTGAGGTAGATTGGATATATAGTAAAATCTTTTTCCCATGCTGGGAGGTGTCTAAGATGCAAAGGCATAGCTTTAAGGTGAGATGCTTTCTAACCTCACGTTAGGGCAACTTGCTGTTTTGTTTGCTTGCTTACCAGGGTCCTTATTCTATGTCTAAGACTCGTGCACCTAACCCTGGCTCCAACCAGTGAGCTGAAGTTTCAGACATGTCTTTCTTTGGATGGACTATTAGATGACTGTCTCCCTTTTGTGCTGTACACCTGAAAAAAATAATTCCAAGCCCTCGCCAACATCAATATCAAAAGTATGACCAATCATATCATTTTGAGCTTTCCATTCACCACAACACAACTGCAGCCATCAAAATGCATAACCCCCTCCTATGCCTCCACTTTTGATGTCCCTACTCCAGTGAAACCTTCACTCTCTCTTCCTTTCTGGTTACTCCCACAGATACAGCATCCATCTTTGCTTTCTTCAGTTCTAGAGATGTCGATTGTTTTCTCAGATTTCTCCTGTCTCCAGACTTCCCACTTGAAGCCATCATTTCCTCCCCATTGTGTTCTAATTCAGAACCACTGCAGCTTTAACAGCCCTGTATGGTTGTCTGTCTTCAGCTCTGATCTTCCAGCTCTCCTCTCTCCTGGAGATGGCCCTGACACCATTGACAAGGCTGTTACAGAGGTGCTGCTTGGGACTTGTGACTAAAAGCTTCCCTTCTCTCCAAAGTGGAGTAACTTGAGTCCAGTTCAAAGAGGAGATGTGCCCTCAACCATTGTAAAGCAGGTAACCTGTCCATCATAGATTCATAGAGTCACACAGCATGGAAACAGGCCCTTCGGCCCAACTCGTCCATGCCGAGAGGGTTGAGAGCTTCAAGTTCCTAGGAGTGAACACCACCAATAGCCTGCCCTTGTCCTAACAACGTAGATGCCACGGCCAAGAAAGCTCACCAGTGTCTCCACTTCCACAGGAGGCTGAAGAAATTTGGCATGTCCTCTTTGATCTTCACAAATTTTTATTGATGCACCGTAGAAAGCGTCCTATCTGGATGCATCACGGCTTGGAATGGCAACTGCTTTGTCCATAATTGCAAGAAATTGCAGAATTGTGGACATAGCTCAGTACATCAAGGAAACCAGCCTCCCTTCCATGGACTCTGTCTACATTTCTCGCTGCCTCAGTAAAACAGCCAACAGAATCAAAGACCCCACCCACCCTGGTCATTCTTTCTCATTCCCTCCTCCTATTGGGCAGAAGATACAAAAGCCTTGAAGGCTCAAGGGCAGTGTCTATTCTGCTGATATAAGACTATTGAACAGTGCCCTAGGACAATAAAATGGACTCTTGACCTCAAAATCTACCTCGTTATGGCCTTGCACCTTATTGTCAGCCTGGACTGAACTTTTTCTGTAACTGTAACACTTTTATTCTGCATTCTGTTATTGTTTTCCCTTGTACTACCTCAATGCACTGTTGTAATGGAATGATCTGTATGGACGATATGCAAGATAAGTTTTTCACTGTGTACATGTGACAATATTAAACCAATTTCCCAACCCAGGGTGCCTATCTAAGCTAGTCCCATTTGTGTTTGGCCCATATCCCTTCTAAATCTTTCCCATCCATGTACTAGTCCAAATGCTTTTTAAATGTTGTTATTGTACCTGTCTCTTCCACCTCCTCTGCCAGCTCGTTCCATATACGCGCCATCCTCTGCGTGAAGAAGTTACCTCTCAGGTCCCCTTTAAATCTTTCCCCTCTAAGCTTAAACCTGTGCCCTCCAGTTTTTAAACCATCCCGTCTTTCTCTTCACGGTCATCAAACTGACTGCTCAGTTTACAAGTAAGTGGGCATGTTGTATAATGTGGAATTGCTGCTCAGGTTTGGCATGTGATTGTCTGTGCCTTGTTACTGAAAGGAATGGGGTTGGAGGAAAGGTGTAGACTGACAATTTGTCCCCCACCACGTCCCATTTTGGAGTGTTTGACAGAGCGATGAAAAGAGGCAAGGGGAATACCCACCAAAGAAAGAATTTTGACAAAGATATCTTTAAAATCTATTAAGAATATAAGAAGTTTGTATATAAGAGAAGGAATAGGCTCTCCAACCATTCCAGCCCACACCACCATTCAAAGTCAAAGTCAAATTTACTGTCTTATGCGCAAGTCCATGTATGCACAGGTGCAATTAAAAACTTGCAGCAGTATCACAGACACGTAGAATAAGATATGCAACATTCACAAGAAAAACAAAAGTAAATTATACCAGAAAGAACACAAATAGAACAAAGGTCCATTATAGTGCAAAGTGGTCATAGTGCAACACACACGAAGTACTGGAGGAACTCAGCGGGTCAGGCAGCATCTATGGAGGGAAATGAACAGTCGACGTTTCGGGTTGAGACCCTTCAAACGCTTTACGGCGCCAGCGACCCGGGTTCAATTCCTGCCGCTGTCTGTAAGGAGTTTGTACGTTGTCCCTGTGTCTGCATGGGTTTCCTCCGGGTTCTCTGGTTTCCTCCCACATTCCAAAGATGGACAGGTTAGGAAGTTGTGCGCATGTTATGTTGGTGCCGGAAACATGGTGACACTTGTGGGCTGCCCCCAGAACACTCTATGCAAAAAATGTATTTCACTGTGTGTTTCGATGTACATGTGACTAATAAAGATATCTGATTTGATCTGATCTGGACGTCTGTCCATTTCCCTCCATAGATGCTGCCTGACCTGTTGACTTCCTCCAGCATTTTGTGTGTGTTGCTCCAGATTTCCTGAATCTGTCATCTCTCTTTTGTCTCCAAAGTGGTCACAGTGTTGCTGCATTGAGGTAGTGATTAGGGCTGTGCTGGTTGGTTCAAGAAGTGAATGGTTGAAGGGAAGTAGCTGTTCTTGAACTTGGTGGTGTGGGACTTCAGGCTTCTGTACCTCCTGCCTGATGGTAGCTCCGTTATTGAACTACCATTCAATAAGACCATGGCCGATCCTGTGCCTTATCCACACTCTTACCTGATCTTCCAATCCCCTCGCTGTTCAGAGTCCATCAGTTTCAACTTTGAACATTCTCAATGCATGACCATCCAAAACTCTCTGAGATTAAGAAATCCAAAGATACACAGCCCCCTATGCAAAGAAATATTCTCGTCACCTTCAGTCCTGAGTGGCTGAAGACTGCCTCCTAACTCAGGATGGTGCAAGGAAGGACAGGTATATGGGTGGAAAAGGTTTAGGGGGATATGGGCCAAACACAGGCAAATGGGATTAACTTAGATAGGCATCTTGGTTAGCATAGATGGGTTGGGCCAAAGGGCCTTTTTCCATGCTGTATAACTCTACAAATCTATGATGGGCAGGTAGTGTAGCATTAGTGTAACGATTTACAGCGCCAGCGACCTGGGTTCAATTCCAGCTGCTGTCTGTAAGGAGTTTGTACGTTCTCCCCGTGTCTGCGTGGGTTTCCTCCGGGTGCTCCGGTTTCCTCCTACATTGCAAAGACGTACGGGTTAGGAGCTGTGGGCAGGCTCTGTTGGTGCCGGAAGCGTGGTGACACTTGTGGGCTGCCCCCAGAACACTCTACGCAAAAGATGCATTTCATGGTATGTTTCAATGTACATGTGACTAATAAAAGATATCTTATCTTTTATCTTAAAGATATCTTACCTGCTTTACAATGGTTGAGGGCATGTCTCCCCTTTGAACTGAACTGTTACTCCATTTCAGAGGGAAGAGATGCTTTCCTGAAGTATCTCACGTTTTATTATGATATGGATGAAGGCCATTCAGCCCATCAGATCCATGCCAGCTCTCAGAACAACCCTATTCCATCACTTATTTTCTTGCAACCTATTCTCTCTCCCATGCCCATCTACTGCAGCCGCTCCCCCACCCCCCCACCCTCCCAGTTCTCCTGCCACCACCCTGAACCAGGGGTAATTCACAGTAACCCACCAGTACACCTTTGGGATGTGGGAGGAAGCCAAAGCACCCACGCGGTCACAGGGAGGACGTGCACACTCGACACAGACAGTGCCAGCAGTCAGGATTGAACCTGGGGCGCTTGAGCTGTGAGGCAGCAGCACTATTGCTTCTCATTCTTCCGAACTCCAGTGAGTAGTGGCTCAGCTCAGTAACTGTTTAACTTTCCAATTTCAGGCAAACTGCTCCCCCTCTGTCCCTTTTCTCTCTCCTCCTGATCTACCCAGTTCCTCCTACACCCACCCCCCCATCACCATGTTTCTTTCCCCTCTCCCACCCACTCCATCTGCCCGTCACCCACACACCCCTCCCACTGTTCCCATCTGCCCCTCCCCACCTCCCTTATTTGGTTCCAGGCTCCACTTCCTCTCCTATCAGATCCCACCATCTGCAGCTCCTTGTTGCCTCCACCTCTCACCTCCCGGCCTCTTGTCGCTATTCCCACTCTCCCCTCCTCCATCTGTCTATCACCCCCTCCTCACCTGGATCCACCTATCGCTTGCCCCACCCCCTCCCCTCACCTCTTTATGCAGGCTATCTCCCCTTTACTCTTTCAGTCCGGATGAAGGGTCTTGATCCAAAACGTTGACTGTCCATTTCCCTCTGCAGATGTTGCCTGACCTGTTGAGTCCCCCCAGTTTCTTATTTGTTGCTCCAGATTCCAACATCTGCAGTGTCTTGTTTCTCACTGTTTAACATAGGAATAAACAAGAAAAATACCAGTTAATGTTCAACAGGTACTGCAGCAAATGCTGATTCATTTTTTCGGGATCTGGCAAGTTCAGCATTTACTGCCCATCCTGAATTACCCCTTGAGAAGGTGGGGGTGAGCTGCCTTTTTGAACCGCTGCAGTCTTTCTGGTGAAGGTGGTCCCGCAGTGCTGTTGGGGAGGGGTGGTTTCCAGGATTTAGAACAGTACTGCACAATACAGGCCCTTGGGCCCACAATGTTGTGCCGACCTTTAAACCTCACCTAAGACTATCTAACCCCTTCCTCCTACATATCCCTCCAGTTTAAGTTCCTCCATATGCTTATCTAGTAATCTTTTAAATTTGACCAATGTTCCTGCCTCCACCACCGCCCCAGGCAGTGCATTCCATGCCCCAACCACTCTCTGGGTAAAAAACCTTTCTCTGATATCTCCCTTGAACTTCCCACCCTTTACTTTAAAGCCATGCCCTCTTGTATTGAATATTGGTGCCCTGGGAAAGAGACGCTGGCTGTCCACTCTATCTATTCCTCTTAATATTTTGTACACCTCTATCATAGAACATAGAAAACCTACAGTACAATTCAGGCCCTTTGGCCCGCAAAGCTGTGCCGAACACGTCCCTACCTTAGAAATTACTAGGCTTACCCATAGCCCTCTATTATTCCAAGCTCCATGTACCCATCCAAAAGTCTCAAAAGACCCTATAGTATCCGCCTCCACCACCGTTGCCGGCAGCCCATACCATACACTCACCACTCTCTGAGTAAAAAAAAACTCACCCCTGATATCTCCTCTATACCTACTTCCCAGCACCTTAAACCTGTGTCCTCTTGTGGCAAGCATTTCAGTCCTGGGAAAAAGCCTCTGACTATTCACATGATCAATGCCTCTCATTATCTTATACGCCTCTATCATGTCTCCTCTCATCCTCCTCCTCTCCAAAGAGTAAAGCCCTAGCTCCCTTAGTCTCTCCTCATAATGCATACTCTCTAAACCAGGCAGCATCCTGGTAAATCTCCTCTGCTCCCTTTCCAACACTTCCACATCCTTCCTTTAATGAGGTGACCAGAACTGGACACAGTACTCTAAGTGTGGTCTAACCAGAGCTTTATAGAGCTGCAACATTACCTCGCGGCTCTTAAACTCGATCCCTCAACTTATGAAAGCTAACACCCCATAAACTTTCTTAACTACCCTGTCCACCTGTGAGGTGGATTTAGACCCTGCGACGATGAAGGAATGGTGATGCACTTCCAAGTCAGGATGGTGTGCAATCTTCCAGCCCCCTGACTCTTCATCTTAGTGGTCCAGCCACAAGATCATTGACTCAAAACATTAACTCTGGCAGCCTGAGCTGCTGAGCTAACTCCATTGTAACTTACCCACAGTCACACTTCCAACGTGCACATTATTTTGCTTTGGTATTAAGAGAGTTTGCATTAAACCCATTTTGTATTCTTCAGACTTTCTGTTGGCTTTCATTTTTTTAGGGGAATGTTTGTGTTTGACTTGCAAATTTGATTGAAGGCTTTGCTGAGTACAGTAATAAAGGATTGAGTCATTGTTTAAAGATCAGTCAGTCATCTAGTGCACATCAGCAACTCTGCAGTTTCGTCTGTGTAATTTAATTCCTCGCCGATTTCCTGTCAGAAGAAGTGATTCTGATTTAAGTCATTAGCATTGCTGAAATCTCGACAAAATGGTAAAACAGGCCCACAGATACTTTGAGACTTTTGCTTTAAAGAAGTTCTGATTTTCTTAAAAAGTCATATTGAATACTATCCTATCTTACTGGGTATGGTTACAGCCAAACTGGCAAGCAATTTTGTTCATTCCTTTTACAAGATGAGAGCATTGCTGTTAAGGCCAGAAGTTATTGCCCATGCAACATAAGAGGGTGGGGTGGTGGGATGCCTCATGAACTGCTGCAGTCCCTCTGGTGAAGGTGTTGGGGAGGGAGTTCCAGGATTCAGACCCAGAGATGATAAAGGACTGGGGACGTAGTCCCAAATCTGGATTGTCATAGAGAGATCCAGAAAGGAAACACGCCCTTTGGATTACACCCACACCCATCCATTTACAATACACCAATATTAATTCTAATACACAATGAGCAGAAAGCAACAGAATGGTGCAGAGCTTGTAGTGCAGTCTGAAGTAGTGCAAAAAGAAATGCTAAAGTGACAGTAATGGAATAACCGAGAGAGGTAGAATTAAGAGTCTAAGAATGTGGCAGTACCACATAGAATATAAAATGCTGGAAATACTCAGCAAGTCAGGCAGCATCTGTGGAGGGAGAGGCGGAATTAATATTTCAGGCTGATATTGTTTCATTGGTTTTACTTGATTCCCCCAGTAAAGGTGCTATTTAAAGGGCCAACGCACAAACTGCTTTCTTTGTCCATGTTAAACTCCATGATCTCCAGCTTCCTTAAAGGCAACCTCCCAAGTGTGTTTGGGCTGTTTTGCCTGCAGAGATCAGGATTGCCCTCACCTTCCTAGCCTCAGGACCATTACTGCAACTGATCTCCATTATATCCCACCGTGTAATAGGGAGGTGACTCAAGCTCCACACTGATGGAGGGGAGACTTCATCTACTCTTTCCCCAGCCCACAGGAGCAGGCAGAGGGAGTGTGGGCATTTACCTGCATTGTAGGTTTCCCTAAAGGGCAGGTATTCAGAGGCTGCAGTCATATCTTTACAGAACCCGCGCTGGAGAAAAACATTATGATGCTGGAGGAATTCAACAGGCCAGGCAGCATCCGTGGAGAAAAGCAGGCGGTCAACGTTTCGGGTCAGGATCCTTCTTCAGGACTGAAGATAGGAAAAGGGGAAGCCCAATATATAGGAGGGAAATGCAAAGCAGTGATAGGTGGACAAAAGAGGGGAGGCGGGGTGGGCACAGGGTGGTGATAGGTAGATGCAGGTAAGAGATAGTGATGGGCAGGTGCGGGGGAGGAGGGGAGAGCAGATCCACTGGGGGATGGGTCAAAGGTAAGGAGGAAAAAAGGTGGGTAGAAAAATGAGAGAGAGGCTAGGAAAGGGAAGAAAGGAAGAGGTATAGTTGGGGGTTGGTGTAGGGGAGTTTGTGGGATTACCTGGAGTGAGAGAATTCAATGTTCATGCCGTTAGGCTGTAAGGTTCCAAGATGGAAAATGAGGTGCTGTTCCTCCAGTTTGCGCTTGGAATTCTCCTGGCAGTGGAGGAGACCGAGGACTGACATATCTGTGATGGAGTGGAAGGAGGAGTTGAAGTGACTGGCAATGGGGAGACGCAGGTCGTGGTTACTGACGGAGAGCAGGTGTTCTGCGAAATGGTCACCTAGTCTGCGTTTGGACTTGCCAATGTAGAAGAGGCCACACTTGGAGCACCGAATGCAGTAGATGATACTAGGGGAGGTGCAGGTAAATCTCTGTCTCACCTGAAGGGACTGTTTGGGTCCCTGGATGGAGGTGGTGTAGAGGCTGGTGTTGCAACTATGGCGGGGGGCAGTGGAAAGTCCCCGGTGTGGGATTGGGATGGGTGGGGGGTTGGGGAGGAGTGAACTTGGGAGTCACAGAGAACTCCTGTCTGGAGGATCTATCACACACAAGTAATATGCCTTCCACAAGCACCATTCCTTACCAGCCTCTCCACGTCACAGAGTCCTAGAATTGTACAGCTCAGAATGGGGCCTTTCGGCCCACCACGTCCATGCTGACCTTTTTGCCCATCTCCACTAATCCCACATGCCTGCATTAGGTGTGTATCCTTCTATGCCTTGCCTACTCAAGTACCTATCCAAATGTCTCCTAAACCTAGTGACTAAACCTGAAACTATCACCTCCTCTGGGAGTGAGTTCCCTCAAATTGTGTTGTTATGTAGTCATAATAAAGAACTACATTTCCCAGTATGCAATGCAAGGGGTCACATGGGGGGAATAGGAAGTGGCTGTAAAAAGAGAGGGAAAGCAAGCAGTCTGTCATTGGTTAATAAAATGTTCAGAAGTTAAACCCATGTGAAGTTTGTCTCTTGATGAAGAACAAATATAAGACAAATTGCCTTTAAAATTCCTTCTTCTCATCTTAAACCTATCCCTCTTGTTTTTGATACCCCTAGCATGAGAAAATGATTCTGACTATCGAAACTATTTATACCTCTTATAATTTTATATTCCTCTGACGGGTCACCCTTCAGCTCCAGGGAAGACAAGCCCAGCGTATCCAATCCCTCCTCATAACTAAAGTCTTTCAATCCAGGCAACATCCTGGTGAATCTCATCTGCACTCTCTCCAGCGCAACCAGATCCTTGTTGTGTGGTGACCAGAACTACACAAAATACTCCAGGTGCGGTCTTACCAGTATTTTGTAAAGTTGCAACATAACCTACCAAATTTTAAATTCTATGCCCCGACCTATGAAGGAAAGTGTGTCATGTGACTTTTCCAGCACCCTATCTACCTGCGTTGCCAATTTCAGGGAATTATGGACATGAACCTCAAGATCTCTGTGTTCACCAACATTTCTTTGTGCCTTACTATGCTCTACCCCATTTGACTTCCCAAAATTCATCACCCCGCAGATCAAATTCTGTCTGCCAAAGCTCCACCAAATTTCCATCTGATCTGTAGCCTTAGGCAACCTTCCTCACTATCCACAACACCACCAACCCTCGTGTCATCTGCAAACTTGCTAATTGTACCTCCGACATTCACATTCAAGTTGTTAATGTACATTACAAAGAACAAGGGCCTAGCACTGGTCCCTGCGCTACACCACTGTCCTTCTGATCTTCTCTTTGGAGTACATCACAATGTACCTTCCCAATATTGAATTATTCATTCATCCAGGAGCAGCACTCTCCTGCAGCTGGAGGAGTGTTATATCTGTTGTGTGATATGTCCCTTTAAGAGTCAGATGCTAGGCCACATGTTGAAAACTGCGAGAACTTGCATTGCATCAATAGAGAATGCCTACAATGCCAATCTCAGAATGGTGTTGCACAAGGAACCCAACAACACTGCTCTTGTCACGCTCACAACTGAAGTCCTTGCCTTTTACATGGCAGTGTTAGAATGATCCTCGGCACCGCTTTAGAATGCAAAAGAAAATAGGAGCAGGACAATCACCAAAAACGCAGTGTCTGCAATCCTCCTGTCATATCGATAGTTAGAAATCTGTCTGTCAACTGAAAAATGGTACAGTGGCATTTGATTTCCAGTCCACTATCTCTGATGAATCGTGGCAGTATGAATGTCAAGAAAACTAAGAAACATTCAATCCTTTAAGGTCTCTCAAACACTGTCTGATGATATCAGTTGCAAAGATGCTCTTGTGTCTGTGGAGATGGGAGTGGAGGAGACAGTTTGCAAAACTGTCTAAAAAATTTGAAGGGAAACTCTTTACTGCCAACTGGTCTAACTCTGAGGCAAGAGATGCAAGCTGAAACACTGAAACTCTCCTGACTCAAATAACATTTCACTTCCTTAACATAAAGGGAAGAAGCAGCAGCAACTTTCACTTGCACCCATGCCTAGGAATTCTCTGGATTTGATCTGGAACCTCTGGTAGTTTGGGGATCTGGGGGCATCCGGGTGAGCCCCCAGGTTCAGGGTGTCTCTTGTCTTGCCTTACTGCTCTTTATCCCGTTGACAAGAAGGCTGCCAGTCAACAGTGGTGACTGGTGCACTGACTGCCCTCGACGAGAGCATCAGGTGTGAGAGGACAAAGAGGGCAGGGGACTTCCTGCGAGTTCTTCTAACACAAGAAGAATGAAGATTATTTGTTTAACAGGGCATGCATTTCCGTAAGTCACAGTCATAGAATCATGCAACATAGAAATAGGTCCTTCAGGCCAACAAGTCCATGCCAACCATCAAGCACCCATTTATACTGATCCCATTTTATTCTCCCCACATTCCCGTCAACTATCCCCAGATTCAACCACTCCCTTACTAGGGGCAACTTACAGCGGCCAATTAACCTACCAACCCGCAGGTCATTGGGATTTGAGAAGAAACTGGAACACCTGGAGGAAACCCACACAGTCACAGGGAGGACATGCAAACTCCACACAGACAGCACCCGAGGTCAGGATTGAACCTGGGTCGCTGGAGCTGTGAGGCAACAGCACTACCTGCTGCACCAATACAAAGCAATGCTTAAATCATTCTTGCAATAATTATATTGGGCTGGGTTATTCAACTTGTTCCTTGGTTGTTATGACTGCAGCTGCTGACAGTGTTTCAGGTTGGAAGGTAGGCAGTTCACTGAAGAGATGCTCCAATCTCCAAACGGAAAACCTTCCCATTTCCTAGCCACTGGTCACTGGCTGCAACCCTACGCTCCCGTGTAGATAGGAATCTTCCAGCCCCTGTGTCATTAGCCAGCTCCCACTACCAGTGATACGGTCTCTGCTGACAATCCTCAGAGCGGTAGGAGACCTGGGGCAGAGTAGGATCCCAGGAGTTTCTGCAGTTTGGGATTTGGGAATGGGAAAGGAGGGGAAAGTCTAGAATTTGCGACAGAGGAGAGTTATTGCCCCTTGAGCTAAAACAGAGAGAGACTGCGATCACATTAAAATGTAACCAGATATGTCTGGGCTAGTCTCTGAACTATACTCTGTGTTCATTTTTGAAGTGTGCCTTGTGTGACCAGTGCAGCCTACTACCTGCAGAGCTGTCAACACCATCTGAGCATGTGTTGTGGGCATCAACAGGACTGAAAGCAAGAAGGACGTAGCGATGTGATGTGGATGTTATTCCTCACTGTTCAGACTTATGGCAAAATACAACTGCTGACATTTGCACACAAGAGAGCAGTGCACCTGTAGGATGGTCAAGTTTTATCCTTTTATGTTGTTCTAAATTTACTTGGCACATTCGCTGGTGTAAACTGTGAAGAAGTTATGCAATTTATTTGTGTCAGCTTTTATAGTTGCCGCAGTCATTTGTTTCAGAAGTCTGATGTGATCTGCGTGTTTCTGCCGAACTAAAAGTACCTTCCTCACCTACCACACTTCCACCTTCACTCTGCTTTTGAAACCCAATAGTCTTGCCTTTCTTTTTTGAACAAGGCCAGCTTTAGCCCAGTAGAGACAAATAGCAAATGCCTTCATTGGTTGGGGCATTGAGTATGAGAGTAAGGAAGTCAGGCTGCATCTATATAAAACCTCGGTTAGGTCGCACTTGGAGTATTGTGTGCAATTCTGATCGCTCTATTATAGGACGGATGTGGAGTCTTTGGAAAGGGTGCAGAAGAGGTTTACCAAGATGCTTCCTGGATCAGAGGGTATGAGCTATAAGGAGAGGTTGGAACAACCTTGGGTTGTTTTCTCTGGAGCGGTGGAGGCTGACATTTTATCCTGATCTAAGATCTATCTAACCCTTCCTTCCCACATAGCCCCCTATTTTTCTACCATTCATGTGTCTATCTAAAAGTCTCTTAAATGTCCCTAATGTATCTGCCCCCACAACCTCTGCCGGCAGTGCGTTCCACGCACCCACCACTCTCTATGTGAAAAAAAAACCTACCCCTGACATCCCCCTTATATCATCCTCCAATCACCTTAAAACTATGTCCCCTCGTGTTAGCCATTGTCGCACTGGGAAAAAGTCTCTTCTTCCCAGGGTAGTAATGTCAAGTATGAGAGGACATGCATTTAAGGTGAGAGGGGGAAAGTTTTCAAAGGAGATGTGTGGGGCAAGTTTTTTTATGTAGAGAACGGTAGGTGCTTGGAACGAGCTGCCAGAGGTGGTGGTGGATGCAAATATGACAATGGCATTTAAGAAGCTGTTAAATAGACCCGTGAAGATACAGGGAATGGAGGGATGTGGATCATGTACAGACAGAAGAATTTTAGTTTAATTCAGCATCATGTTCGCAACAGACATCATGGGCTGAAGGGCCTGTTCCTGTGCTGTACTGTTCTATGTTCTTAAGAAAAAATGCTCCCGCATTCTCTGGATGTGTCCCTCACCCAAACACCACAAGTCACTGTTCTCTGTGTATCATTAACCACAGGATTTTATGTCATCAGCGCATGTGACCAGTTACATGGTCTTCATCGAGAGACAGAGTTGTCTGTGTCACACAGGATTTGTCAGCCTATTTGACAGGGATGTCAAACAATAACGGGAGAATGACTAGTGCTGCTTTGGGTAGTCAGGGAATATTTGGTGAATGTTGGGTCAGATGGTTTGGCACATTGTCTTGTGCTTAATAGGAGATGTCATATATTTTTAAGAAAAAAGGTTTAAAATGAAAAGAGCCCTGACTTTAATGGAACCAATCATTAAGAATCAAGTCCAACCACCAGCCAATACTCTGGCATTTGTTTTACACTAATGAGCAAAGATAAACTAAAGAACAGTGACAGAACTAGACCTTTCAGTCCTTGCACTATTCTTTAAAATCCTGGATGTTGAATTAACTCACTAACTGACCCTCCACAGCCTTCTGGGGTAGACAATTCCAAAGATTCGGCACAATATTCTCATATTTTTGTACAACCTATCGAACCTATGCCAACTTACCTGTCCCATTCCCCAACCTACTTCCTTGTAACCGGCTCTCCTCAACATGCTCAGAAACCACCCTCCCCTCTCGCTCTCCTGCCACTCATCTACACACTAGGGGTAATTTACAGTGGCCTTGGGATGTGGGAGGAAACCAAAGCACACAGGGGAAATTCACAGGGAGAACGTGTGAACTTCATGCAGACAGCACCAGAGATCAGGACTGAATCTGGGTCGCTGGAGCTGTGAGGTCACTGTACTGCTCACATTGAAGGATCTCCCCAACAATCTCAGAAGAACACAAGAAAATAGCAGGAGGTCACTCGGCCCCTCAATCCTGCCCTGCCATTCAATATGATCCTGGCTGATCAATTGACCTCAACTCCTCTTTGGTGCCATTTTAATTGGTAATTAAATTGGTAATTGGTTTATTATGGTCACATGTACCGAGATATAGTAGAAAAACTTTGTTTTGTATGCCATCCATACAGATCATTCCAAAAGCATTGAGGTAGTACAAAGGGAAAGACAGTACCAGAATGCAGAATATAGTGTTATAGTTACAGAGAAAGTACAGTACAGGTAGACAAATAAGGTGCAAGGGCCACGACGAGGTGCACTGAGAGATCAAGAGTTCATTTCTTCATAACTTTGAATTTCTTGATCTTTTAAACCATAAAATCTGTTTTGCACATTTTAACATCTCAGGAGGAGGTGCTGCCAGTTGGGAAATTAATCTGGGCATTTCCAAGGACAATTCACTTTGACAATTTCCAGCATCATTTGTGTCTCTGACCATGTCATCTCTGCCTTACTGACCGGACACTGGAACACTGCCGTGCAACCTACAACCACAGTTGGGTACAACTCCCAATTAATCAAGGGGTGGACCTGATACCAACTGGGGTGGTTGTGTGTGGGCTGAATGAAAGACTCTGACCAGGACGTTGTTTGTAGGTCCCTGCCTGAGTTTTCAATGTTGCCTGCCATTGTTACATCATTGCTGGGACTCAGTGCTTGGAGCAGACTTTCAAAACCGTGCACAGTGCAGATACATCGTGACCTCTGCCTGAATAATAAGTTTATGCCTCACTAGAAGTGACCCAGAGCCTCTGTTGTTTGTGGCGAGGCCCTCAATGTAATGACTCCTTAGGCAGAAGGCACCTCCAACAGTGCAGCACTCACCATTGGAATGTCAGCCCACCCAATATTGATTTGACAGTGACCTAGTTCATTGCAGGGCTATCTATTCTCCCCAACAGTGGTCACTCTACTATAGGAACAGACAAGATTATAGGTATAATTTGGAAATCCGGTGGGGAAGATCGATGATGACATACTGATATATTGGAAAATTATATTTGTTCTATGAGAAGCATCCTTACCTGGCACTAGGTCCTCTCGTTCTTATCAGTTCAACTCCTTGTGTGCAGAAGATAATTGGTCTAAAGCTGAAAGCTTCAGTGAAGTTCTAAGTGTTAAAATAGCAGAATAAAAACTCAGGTTTTCAGATAGTTTGACAGCTACACATTTATGAACTCTCTCTCTCTCTCTGCAATATCTCTGCATCATTCAGTGAGTCTGTAACTGGAGTTCTCCACATAGTGCACCCCAAACACTTGTCTCGGTAACGTGGTTTCATAAAGCGAGCACCTTTTGAATAAAACAAACATGTTTTATTTTGTTGTTGAACCACGTAAATAAGTTTGCCCGTCAATCCTGTTAGATCAGGTCATGGATGAGCAATAGAAGTCATTTGGCCTATTTCAGTCAGCTCCATCTTGCAGTCAGCTCAAGAAGCCAACTTAAATCAAATAAATGCTTCTAGTCATGCACAGTAACATCTGAGAAAACCAGCAGTCATGCAATTTGTTACAGAGGCTTCACATCAATGAACTTGGTATCTGCGCTCATATGCAGACCTGAAGCACTAATTGTTCTATGCCGAGAAAGAGAGAGAGATTGTTAAGGCAGGGGTAGCTCTATGCTGCAGTTAAATCTCATTGAAATGTACAACACTCTGACAGGGTTAGGCAGACTGGATGGAGGGAGAATGCTTCTCCTTGCTTAGGGAGTCTAGAACCAAGGGGGCAACAGTCACAGAGATAAGACACATTTAGTACTGTGATGAGAAGTTTCTTCAATCTGTGGGTGGTAGATCTGAGGAATTCTCTACCTCAGAGCTGAGGAGACCAAGTTTCAGAATATAGTTGAAGAGATAGGGATTATATATATATATATATATATATATATATATATAATGTAGAGGCTTATGAGGGTTGTAAATTTGTAAATAAGGTAGAGTAATAAACAGGAGGTGTCTGTAATTATGCAACACCATGGAATAGTGATACAGGTGTGGGTATTATGCATGACAATGAACCATCTTCCAAGCTAACCTCTCAAAGATGATTTGCCCCTTGAAGACTTCAGTGAAATTAACCTTCCAAATTCCAGGGAATACAACTCAAGTTTGTGTAATCTGCCCTCATACTTAACTCTTGGAGTCCAGGTATCATTCTGCAGGTCAATGCTTCACTCTCTACAAAGCCAGAACACCCTCCCTTATATCCTTTTGACTTTGTTTATAAAGTTTATAATAATTATGAGAGGCATAGATAGGGTAGATAGACAGAATCTTTATCCCAGGGTAGAAATGTCAAATACTAGAGAGCATAGCTTTAAGGTGACAGAGGGAAAATTTAAAGTGTGCGGGGTAAGTGTTTTAGAGTGCGGTAGGTGCCTGGAACGGGCTGCCAGGGGTGGTGGTGGAAGCAAATACAACAGTGGCATTCAAGAGGCTTTTAGATGAATATGCAGGGAATGGAGGGATGTGGATCATGTGCAGGCAGAAGGGATTAGTTTAATTTGGCATCATGCTCGGCACAGACATCGTGGGCCGAAGGGCCTGTTCCTGTTCTGTGTTCTATGTCTGAGACGGCAAGTGACATGAATTGTGTAGGCCATTACTGGATTGCAGTCAAGATTCTGGTCTAAGAGGTAATGATGAAGATTCAAAAATACACAGAAGGGTAAACAAAAGTGGAAGTCTCTATCCACCATTCTAATTGGGATGTTTAAATAAAAATGTTGGGCTGGAATTTTGAGTGTGAGCAGTGATTTGGGACTCAGGAGGTCCACTTTCAGCTGGTGGACTGACTTCCTGTTGTGTGGGACACCGCTGGTCCTTTCAGTTGACTAGCCCAGCCGATACGGGAGTCTGCCTGAAGGCACAAAATTGGCACAAACCCGGAGAATTTTCCTCAGTTATGTTGGGAATGGGCACTTTAAATGATCATGATATTTATCATGCGTCAAAGGTGTGAAACTTGGGAATGAGCAACATGACACAAAGACTAACAGGTCAAGTATCTCTTGATAAGTGGCATTGATCGAACAGAAACAAGTGACGTTGAAAATAAACAATGGGGTGATTTCCATCTTTTGTTCCTGATACCCAAAGTTGAGTTTATTGTCATCTACACAAGTACATGTATGCACAGGTGCAATGAAAAACTTACTTGCAGCAGCGTCGCAGGCACATGGCATCAGATAAGCACCAGTCAATATGACCATGGCCAACCTTTTACCTCAGCATCATTTTTTCACACTAGCCCCATATCCCTTGGTAATATCCAAATATCTGTCCATCTCTGTTTTGAATATACTCACGGACTGAGCCCCCACAACCGTCTTGAGTAGAGAGTGCAAAGATTCACCAAGCTCTGCGTGAAGAAATTTCTCCTCATCTCTGTCCTGAATGGCTGACTCCTTATTCTGAGACGTTGACCCCTGGCTGTCAACAACCCAGCGAGTGGAAACATCTGCCCTGCATCCACCCTGTCAAGTCTTGTTACAATTTTGTCTGCTTCAAGTCGAGTGCTATGAAGACAAGTAGATTACACTGAAGACACAAGAGACTACACTGAACTAGATTACACTGAACTAAGGTACAGGTAAACAAATGTTAAACATCAATTTATGTTTTTTATGTTTGCAATATTGCTGCAAAAAGCTAATTTTCATGGCATTTACACCCTATGACAACAAATTTGAACTTGAATGCCAATATCATGACAAGATAACTCTCTATTGATGAAAGACTAGTCTTTGCCAAAGCCAGCCAGTCTGAGCAAATGTGCCATCATGGGATTGTCTGCATTCTGACAGGATAGGTGCAGTTTACGAATGCCACACTCTCATTCCAGAATGCCAGTAACCTTAAACTATCACTTCCCAGTGTGAGTTTGGCTTGATTAAGGAATTGCCAAAACATTAGCACAATGAAGCTTAAAACAAAGAAACTACAACTAGGACCCCTGACACATTGATGGAAGGATTAAACGGGTGCAGAGGAAAATATATTTCATCCGATGAGTGGTGGGGTTTGGAAGTCACTGCCTGCAAGTGTATGAAGAAAGAAATCTACATTGCAGTTAAAAATATCTGAATGACGACTAAAAGGTTTATCCAAAGAGGGTTTAAGGCAAGAACTCAGAATGAGCTGGACAGCTCCTGTTCCTGGCATGACCATGATGGGCTGAAAGGTCTCCTTCTGTGCCAGAAGCTGCTATGATTCTTCTTAGGCTATTCCTTGGGATTGAGGATGAATTGCAATACAGGCAGTCCCCAGGTTACGACAGGTTTCCGTTCCTGAGAACTGTCCGTAACCCGAACTGTTCGTAAGTCGGAAAACAACAACCATATGTGGGACGTGACCACAGAAACGGCGTTGACGGGTGACCAAGCAGGCGCGGGATGAGCGGCTGCCAGCCAGCCTCACTGACTCGGTGAGGGAGTGAGTGAGTCTGCTCAGTGCTCCCAGCTCTGCTCGGCTCCACCCAGCCCCCGATCGCTGTTGCTCGGGGATGGGAGAGAAGGCACGCGGAGATGTCCCATTCCTATGCAGCAGAAGATGCCTACAGCCGGCAAATCCATCCATCTGCTCTCCCTCTGCGGTCTCTTGTGTCTCCATATCTTTACACAATTCTATTATTCAGTGGCAATATTCTATTATTCAGTGGTAACAGCAGTGAGAAATCTGAGCACTTTGGCCAAAGTTGTCACAAATTGCACCCTACGACTACACTATTCCAGTCTGTGCTGAGTTTGCCTGATTCCTAAGGATCTGCCTGCATCATCAAATGACTTAATCCTTTGATTTGCGGATTGAAGCACTGTTTATAAAACCAGTTTGCTCTTGATATTCTACCCTTGATTTTAAAACTTGCTCAAAGCCGGCTGTCAATCTAGTTTCCAGAACATATATCTCTTCCTTTGACAACTCCTCTGAATTGTGTTAGTGTAATACACTTATGGAGCATGTTGAGAGATAATAAAGTTCTTTAGAATCACTAAATGTCATAATGTATTGACGAAACATCACTCATTTTTCTATCACATGCTGTGGTCTTATTCTAGAACTGAAATTACACCCAATGCCTTCACACACTGACTGGCATTTATCGAAACTGGGAACTCCTTAAGATCAGCAGTCTTGCACCTTTTATTCAATTTGGCTGACCCTTTCTGAATGAAATGTAAAACAGAAAATGTTGGAAATGCTCAGCAGGTCAGGCAGCAGCTGTGGAAGGAGAAAAAAGAATTAATGTTTCAGGTTGGAGACTCTTCATCAGAATTGAAAATTAATCTGCCTCAACTTTGGGAGGTTAACCAATGAGAAAACACAGCACAGTACAGGCCCTTCGGCCCACAATGTTTTGCCGACATTTTATCCTGCTCTAAGATCTATCTAACCCTTCCCTCCCACATAGCCCCCCATTTCTCTATCATTCATGTGTCTATCTAAGAGTCTCTTAAATGTCCCTAATGTATCTGCCCCCCCAACCTCTGCTGGCAGTGCGTTCCACGCACCCACCACTCTCTGTGTAAAAAAAACTTACCCCTGATGTCCCCCTATGTCTTCCTCCAATCACCTTAAAATTATGTCCCCTCGTGTTAGCCATTGTCGCCCTAGGAAAAAGTCTCTGACTGTCCACTTGATCTATGCCTCTCATCATCTTGTACACCTATATCAAGTCACCTCTCATCCTCCTTCTCTCCAAAGATAAAAGCCCTAGCTCGGTCAACCTATCCTCATGAGCATCTATGGAGGGAAATGGACTAATGTCCAGATGAAGCGTCTTGACCGGAAATGTCGTCTGTCCATTTCCCTCCGTCGATGCTGCCGGACCTACTGAGTTCCTCGAGCGCTTTGTGCGTTATTGTGATGGGGAGAGTTGCCCCCTTTGTCTGGGTGTAGGTTGAGGCTCAGTGGCTAGCATGCTTGCTTCTGAGTCAGCTGGTTGTGGGATAATTGTGTTCCGAGAATAAGGCATAATAATTTGGAGAGATGAAGGAGTGCTGATCCATCAGAGATGTCAACGTTGGGATAAGTGGTTCAAATGCTGCCTCAGATGGCGCGATGGCAACAAAGAACCCACACCTCTAATGTGGAGGAAGAGTTAGGTTGTTATTCCCACTGTTTAAGCTTATTTGCAAGCTCTATTGTGGTGAAGGGAGATCTGCCTGGAAATTTAATCACACAGCATGTTCTTTATACTGTACTCAATGGGATGGAAGTGCCACTTAATGCAATCGGTACTTTCCAGCACGTAGAACAGACGGTGTAAACTTGAAATGCAAGGTTCTGCACGTGCCGGCACGCACGTAGTCTACTGAACACACAGCAGCCATGAGCTTGCAATGCGCCTTTGAAGCTGCTGTTGCAACATTGAAATGGCTGGGAGCTCAGCCTCTCCTGCAGGTAGAATGTCTGGATCACCACTACCTGCAGGAACAAGCCCTGCCTGAGCCACAGTCAGGGGATCAGGCATAAAGGATTATAGAGTCATAGAGCACTACAGCACAGAAACAGGGCCTTTGGCCCATGTAGTCCATGCCAGTCTGGTTTTCTGCCTCGTCCCATCTACCTTCACCTGGACCATATCCCTCCAAACCCTTCCCATTCATATACCTATCCAAACTTCTCTTCAACCTGCATCCAACACTTCCGCTGGCAGCTCATTCCACACTCGCACCACCCTCTGAGTGAAGTAGTTCCCCCTCGGATTCCCCTTGAATATTTCACCATCCATCCTAAACCTATGACCTCTAGTTCTAGTCTCGCTCAACTTGAGGGGAAAAAGCCTGAATGCATTCATCCTATCTGTACCCCTCATAATTTTGTATACCTCTACAAGATCTCCCCTCATTCTCCTGTGCTCCAGGGAATAAAGTCCTAATCTATTCAACCTTTCCCTATAGCTCAAGTCCCCAAGTCCTGGCAACATCGTGCAGATTTTCTCTGCACTCTTTCAATCTTATTGATCTCTTTCCTGCAGGTAGGTGAGTCTTTTCAGAGATGTCTCGGCACATTGAAGCTATGTGTTTCTACTTTTTGTTAGGGTTGGGGAAGGGTGGCATCCAATCACCCGGTACTCTCCACCAGCTGTCTGATTGCATTGGAGAGACATAGGGCCCACATCTGTCATCTTCCTGTCCTGGCTGCTTCTGCCTCTCTACTTCCAGCACAGGATCCCATTGAGAACTGCTGCTTTAACAGCTTCTTGTGTGACTCCTGAGCATCCATCCAATCTGTCTACACTTCTCGCTGCCTCAGTAAAGCAGCTAATATAATCAAAGACCCCTCCCACCCTGGACATTCTCTCTTCTCCCCCCTCCCATCAGGCAGAAGATACAAAAGCCTGAAAACACATACCAACAGGCTCAAGGACAGCTTATATCCCGCTGTTATAAGATTATTGAACGTCCCCAGTACAATAAGATGGGACTCTTGACCTCACAATCTACCTCGTCTCGGCCTTGCACCTCATTGTCTGCCTGCACTGCACTTTCTCTGTAACTGTAACACTTTATTCTGCATTCTGTTATTGTTTTCCCTTGTACTACCTCGATGTACTGATGTGATGAAATGATCTGTATGGATGGTATGTAAAACAAAGCTTTTTCACTGTACCTTAGTACATGTGACAATAATAAACCAATCTATCAATTTATCCAATTTAAATCACCAAGCATCATCCAGCCATATGCACTTGTCCTACTTGCATGCATGATGCCCTGTGTAAGAAAATCATCCCATCATTGCACAGAGCCACTTTAGTGCCTGTATCCATTATCTGGTCAATGTATCACATTGCCATTTGTGGGAGCTTTCTGTGCACAAACTGGCTGTTATTTTTCAAACAGGTGTCTTTAGTGAATTCTATTAAAGGATAATAATGTCCAACTGCAGCAATGTAACTTGAGATTAATTACATCTCAAAAGAGCTTCATTGGTTGTAAAGAACTTTGGAATGTTGTGGAAGACACTATACAAATACACAACTTATTCTCTTCCTCCACAAAGTTTGAGATTTTAGACAAATGGCACCTGGTCCTGGACTTTTAAGGAAATTATAGAGTGATAGAGCACAGACCCTCCTTAGACAGCACCTTCCAAACCCATGACCTCTACCTGCTAGAAGGATGAGGCCAGCAAACGCATGGCGAACACCACCCCCTTGAAGTTGCCCACCAAGCCACAACCCATCCTGACTTGGAAATATATCGCTGTTCCTTCACCGTCGCTGGGTCAAAATCCTGGAATTCCCTCCCTAACACCATTGTAGGCATGCCCACACCTCAAGGACTGTGGCAGTTCAGGAAGGCAGCTCACCACCACCTTCTCAAGGGCAAATAGGGGTGGGAGATAAATCCTGGCTCACCCTGCAAAGCCTACATCCCTTGAATGAACATATAAACAAAAAAAACACATCCATGCCGACCATTTTGCCCATCTATACTAATCCCATTTGCCAGTATGAGATCTGTATCACTACATGTCTTGCTTATGCAAATACCTGTCTAACTCCCTCTTAGTGATTGTATCTTGATTCTGCCACCTCCTCTCACAGCACGTTCCAGAGGACATTTCTAGGGTTTGTATTTTGACTGTTTGGTCCTGTGGTATGAGTTTTTGCTGTGAAATTGCAGGTCAGAAGATGACAGATCTGGAAATAACAGGTTACATCTCTGACAAGAGATCATTTCCCTGAAACGATTGGCCAGACTGTGCTCAACCTGGTTCAAGCTCCACAGTTGCCTCCTAATGTCCCGGCGACATCATTGCCCCAAATCTCCCACAGGATGAGTGATCTAGAAGCCGCAACTAAGCCTCAGATGGTGAATCCTGAGGCACTTCCCAAAATGCCCTTATAGTCTTCCGACTGCTCACACCATCAAAGGCCTTTTCTCTTGTCTCTAAGTGTCTCCAATAATTAGAGATATAGAACAGTACAGTATTGGACAGGTCATTCAGCCCACAATAGAAAAGTACAGAACAGAACAGGCCCTTCAGCCTACAATGTTGTGCTGACATAGCTATTCCCTCCTACCCACAAAATGCCCATATCCCTCTATTTTCCTCTCATTCATGTGCTCTTCAAAGTCCCCACCACTCTATCAGGCAACGCATTCCAGGCATCCAGCACTCTCAGTAAAAAAACATACCCCTCACGTCTGTTCTGAACCTACCCCCTCTCACCTTAAATACATGCCCTCTGGGTCACTCAATAATGGGGAAGAAGATATTGCTTGTCCACCCTATCTTTGTCTGTCATAATTTTATACTCTTCCAACAGATCACCCCTCAGCTGTTGATGTTGATGCCAATTTATATTAAATGTTGTCCTCCTCCTGTGTATCATCCATATCCCTCCATTCCCTTCATGTTCACGTCTTTATCTAAAAGCCTATTAAACTCCTCCAGACTCTTTGCTTCCACAACCATCCCTGGCACCTACCGCTCTCTGCATAAAAAACTTGCCCCTCACGTCGCCTTTAAACTTCCCCCCTCTAACCTTAAAAGCATATCTTCCGGTGTTTGACATTTCTACCTCAGGGAACAAATTCTGACTGTCTACCCTATCTATGCCTCTCATAATTTAAAAAACCTCCATCAGGTCCCCCCTCAGCCTCCGACGCTCTAGGGAGAACAACCCAAGTTTGCCCAACCTTTCCTTATAGCTCATACCCTCAAATCCAGACAGTAGTAGTATACGGTAGTGTAGCGGTTAGTGTAACACTATTTCAGTGCCAGCGACCCAGGTTCAATTCCCGCCGCTGTCTGTAAGGAGTTTGTACGTTCTCCCCATGTCTGCGTGAGTTTCCTCCGGGTGCTTCGGTTTCTTCCCACATTCCAAAAGACGTACAGGTTAGGAGCTGTGGGCATGTTATGTTGGCACCAGAAGAGCCGCGAACACTTGCTGGCTGCCCCAGCACATTCTCAGTAACACGAAAAGCCGCATTTCACTGTGTGTTTCGATGTACATGTGACTAATAAATAAATAGCTTATCTTATCTTATCTTATCCTGGTAAACCTCTTCTGCAGCCTCTCCACAGTTTCCACATCCTTCCTATAATGGGGTGACCAGAACTGCACACAATACTCCCAGTGTGGTCTGACTAAAGTTTTATACAGTTGCAGCATGACTTCCTTACTCTTATACTCAACATTCCTACCAATGAAGGCAGGCATTCCATACACCTTCTTTACCACCTTATCCACTTGGGGTGTTTAGAAACAGTACAAAACAACTGAGAATTATTTTAAAAGTTAATGAGTCGAGTCATACAGCATAGAAACAGGCCTTTTGGCCCACAAGGTTCATGTTAACCGTCAAGTACTCATTTATACTAATCCCATTTACAAGCACTTGGTATGTGTGCATTGGTGATTCAAGTTTTTGTCTAGATATTTCTTAAATGTTGTGAGAGTATTTAAAAAAAATTATCTGAGATTAATTATTTAATAAAATAATAGAAAACAAAGAATTTGGCTTTAAGGAAGGTAGAAGGGATGGGGCCACACACTGGATGTGCGAGCCACGTTTAGAGAAGGGCTAATGGATCTGGGAGGGTGAACTTAGCTCCTCAGCTTGGTAGGATCAGGCTCTTTGCTGGATCTAGTACTACAACACAAGGTCAGACACACCTCAGCAGCCACTAGCTAAATATCTGGTGAAATCCAGCCCATTAACGCTGTTTCTCCCTCCATGCCTACCCACTAAATCTTTCCAGTATCCTTTGGTTTTACTTAAACATCATCTTGATGCCTCTGGTATCATGGGTGCACAGGTAGGTGTGATGGAGCATTGGGTCTGGTGCATTCTTTGTAAAAGCTTATAGAGAACGAAGCTAATACAAAACCATGCCACAGCAGACCAAATGGGCATCTGGCTTTATCCCACCTCTTTCTTGGGCTTATTTATCTCTGGTGTGATACTGACATTGGAAACAAATGTGCTAGTGTAACACACAAAATGCTGGAGGAACTCAGCGGGTCAGGCAGCATCTACTGGAGGGAAATGGAAAGTCGAGAACCTTCATTTGGAGCCCTTGAGTTCCTCCAGCACTTTGTGTGTTGGTCCAGATTCCAGCATCTGCAGTCTCTTCTGTCTCCATGATAGTCTTTATATCGGACTTATTAAAGGCATCAGCCCTGCTTTAAAATACATTTAAGTAGTTAAAAATCACTTTGAAAATATTAAGAATGGAAACATTTTTATTTCCTGTAAATTAAAAATATTAATATTGATTAAAAAGGAAAGAAAAAGCCAAGCTATATGGCTTTACTTGCCTTTTCAATGACAGTGACCCCATTCAAACGAATGGGTCTGTGCTGCACACATCAGCCATGGTTACACCACTCACAGCTTCTACACACTACACACAGACCTGCCTTGGGCACAAAATAATCAAGCCAAGACATTAGGGCTTCTTTAAAGCCTTTGCCTTAAATACAAACATTATTGAATTAAGAGCAACAAACAATCTGCTGGAGGAACTCAGTGGGTCGAACAACATCTGTGGGAGGAAAGGAATTGTTGAGATTTAGGGTTGAAACCCTGCAAGAGTCCTGATGCCGGGTTTGAACTCAAAACCTCGAGCAGATTGCTTCCAGCAGTTCCTCCGGCAGATTGTTACTGCAGGTTGCTGCAGTCTCTTGTGTCTTCATGATTGAATAGTCTCTGATGCTCCAGAGAAAACAACCCAGGATTGTCCAACCTCTCCTTATAGCACATGCTCTCTAATCCAGGTGGCATCCTGGTAAACCTCTTCTGCACCCTCTCCAAAGCCTCCACGTCCTTCCTGTAATGGGGGCGACCAGAAATGAATGCAATACTCCAGATGTGGCTTGATCAGAGTGTTATAAAGCTGCAGGATACTGAAAGTGGAAGATTTGGTGAAGGCAATGCCATTGAGTGTCAAAGGAAGTGATTAGACTTTCTCTTGGTGGAGATGATCATTGGCAGGCACTTCTTGGCATAAATGTTGGTTGCTAGCAGCGATGAAATCAGGAGGTGTTAAATCTGGCGTGGTAAATACATTGGGTGAACAGCGATGATATCGTTGCCCACAGGAGTAGTTAACAGGCCAGAGGCAGAGAATTAAAGTTAAGGAGACTATTGATTTCATTGCTTCTAGCAAAGTGATGCTAACTACAGTGCATGTATAATTAGATAAGGTGGATGACAAGTCTGTAGTATCAGCTCTTGGCAGATATCATGAAAATTACAACTTGGGCAACCAAAATGTTTGAGAAATTCCACCGTTCTCTTTGTGCTTCCATCAAAGCTCATTAGAGGCCATAACTTGTCAATGGAGCTGGACTGGAAAATTGTATCTGACAGACAGAGTCACTGATCAGCCTCTTAATTAATCCTTGCTTTCAAAGCAGAGACACTGAGGTGTAATCAGGCACAAAGATGATCAGTGCTTATGCATGTGGCAACATGAAGTTGTGCATCACCCACATTAAAAATGAACAGTTGCAAATGCCTTATTACATCTGGCAATGGTTTTGCATGGCTTAAACTGTGGAATAAAACATGTCTTGGTTCTTAAGTGCCAAACAGTCCCAGAGATTGCACAGCAGAGGAAAAATGGCTTTCTCTTCACTCCAGCCCTGACTCATTGTCAACTTCAGGAGGTTACTTTTAATATTTTTTTCACTTTTATTGGTAAATTGGTTTATTATTGTCACATGTACCAAGGTACAGTAAAAAAAAACTTGTCTTGCATACTGTTCATACAAATCAGTATGATCTACCTTGTTGTGACCTTGCACCTTATTGCACTACACTTTCTCTGTAGCTGTGACACTTTACTCTGTACTGTTATTGTTCTTACCTGCACTACCTCAATGTACTCTGTACTAACTCAATGTAACTGCACTGTGTAATGAATTGACCTGTACGATCAGTATGCAAGTGACAATAATAAACCAATACCAATTCATTACAACAGTGCATTGAGGTAGTACAAGGTAAAACAATAACAGAATGCAGAATAAAATGTCACAGCTACAGATAAAGTGCAGTGCAGGCAGACAATAAAATGCAAGGTCATAACGAGGTAGATTGTGAGGTCAAGAGTCCATTTTATCGCACAAGGGAACCATTCAATAGTCTTATAACAACAGGATAGAAACTGTCCTTGAGCCTGCTGTTACGTGCTTTCAGGCTTTTGTATCTTCTATCCAATGGGAAGGGGGAGAAGAGAGAATTTCCAGGGTGCTTGGGATCGTTGATTATGTTGGCTGCTTGACTGAGGCAGCAAGAAGTGTAGACAGAGTCCATGGAGGGGAGGCTGGTTTCCGTGATGTGCTGAGCTGTGTCCACAACTCTCTGCAGTTTCTTGCGGTCATGGGCAGAGCAATTGCCATACCAAGCCGTGATGCGTCTGGATAGGATGCTTTCTGCCGTGCATTGATAAAAATTGGTGAGGATCAAAGGAGGACATGCCAAATTCCTTCAGCCTCCTGTAGAGGCACTGGTGAGCTTTCGTGGCTGTGGCGTCTACGTGATTGGACCGGGACAGGCTACTGGTGATGTTCACTCCTAGGAACTTGAAACTCCCAACCCTCTTGACCTCAGCATCATTGATGTAACTGCCCTCCTTGAAGTCAAGGACCAGCTCCTTTGTTTGGCTGACATTGAGAGAGAGGTTGTTGTCATGACACCATGTTACTAGGCTCTCTATCTCCTTCCTGTAGTCCCACTCATCATTATTTGAGATACAGCCAACTACAGCGGTATTATCTGCAAACTTGTAGATGGGGTTAGAGCAGACAGTTGCCATGCAGTCGTGAGTGTATAGGGAGTAGAGTAGGGGGCTGAGAACACAGCCTTGTGGGGCACCAGTGTTGAGAATAATCGTGCTGGAGGTGTTGCTGCCTGTCCTTACTGATTGTGGTCTGTTGGTCAGAAAGTCAAGGATCCAGTTGCATAGGGAGGTATTGTGTCCCAGGATTTGGAACTTGGTGATGAGTTTGCTTGGAATGATAGTATTGAAGGCAGAGCTGTAGTGAATAAACAATAGTCTAACATGTCTTTACTGTCCAGATGCTCCAGAGATGAGTGTAGGGCCAGGGAGATGTCTTCTGCTGTAGACCTGTTCCAGCTGTAGGTGAATTGCAGTGGGTTGAGGTTGTCTGGGAGGCTGGAGTTAATGTGTGCCATGACCAGCCTCTCGAAGCACTTCATGATGGTGGATGTCTGAGCCACTGGTTGGTAGTCATTCAGGCATGTTACCTTGTTTTTCTTTGGTACCTTTTAAAGTAGGTGGGAACCTCAGATTGAAGCAGGGAGAATTAAAAATGTCTGCAAATACCCCTGCCAGCTGATCTGCGCAGGATCTAACAAGGCCGGAAACCCCATCTGGGCAGATGCTTTCCGCAGGTTCACGCTCTGGAAGACTGATCTTACGTCCGCAATGGTGACTTTGGGAACAGGTGCATTGGAGGTTATTGGGGTGGATGGTGACATACCAATCCTCTTCTGTTCAAAATGCACATAGAATGTGTTAAGCTCATCGGGAAGGGATGTGCTGTTGTTGGTGATGCTGCCTGACTTCATCTTGTAGCCTGTTATAGCATGTGAGCCCTACCACAACTGATAGCTGGTTTGAGACTATTTTGGACAAGTATTGTCTCTTGACATCTGTGATAGCTTTACGGAGGTCGTATCTCGATTTCTTGTAAAGGTCAGGGTCGCCTGATTTGAACGTCGCAGTTCTAGACTTCAGTAGGGGGTGGATCTCCCGGGTCATCCATGGTTTCCAGTTTGGGAACACCCGGATTGTCCCCTTTGGTACACAGTCCTCAACGCACTTGCTGATAAAGCCCGTGACAATGGTGACATACTCATCTCAGCTGAGTAATGAGTTTTTGAACATGGACCAGTCTACTGACTCAAAGCAGACGCGTTGAATCTCATCTGTTTCCTCAGACCAGCACTGCATAACTCTCTGTACTGGATCCTCTCGTTTCAGCTCCTGTTTGTATGCAGGGAGAAGGAGCTTGGTGGTCTGATTTACCAAAGTGAGGGAGAGGGGTGGCTCGATAAGCATTTTTGATGGTTGTATAGAAATGGTCAAAGATGTTTGGGCCCCTGGTGAAACAGGAGACATACTGGTAGTATTTTGGTAACACACTCTTGAAGTTGTCCTGGTTGAAGTCACCAGCAATGATGAAGAGGGCCTCAGGGTATCCCATTTCAAGGCTGTTGACCAAGAAGTATACTTCATTGAGTACAGGCTTCACATCTGCTGGGGTGGGATGTAGACTGCTGTCAGTAAGCTGAACTCCAGTGGCAGGTGGTATTGGTGACACTGCACTGTTAGATATTACAGGCTGGGTGAGCAGGAACTCGCCGGGACCATCACATCTGAGCACCACGAGGCGTTAATTAAGAAGCAGACCCCTCTGTCTCAAACTTTTCCCAAGGACGCCGTACGGTCCATCTGGTGAATTGAGAAGCCCTCAGGTTGTACGGTGCAGTCAAGCGAAGCAAATGTAAGCCACGTTTCGGTGAGACAAAGCACACAGCAGTCTCTCAGTTCCCCTTGGTAGGTCAGTCTTGCCCTTAGTTCATCAACTTTGTTCTCAATGGCCTGGACATTAGCTAGTAGTATACTGAGGAGTGTGTGGGGGGGGGTGGGTCTTGTACCCATGCTGTTTCAGTCTCATCTGCAGCCCAGCCCTCTTACCATACCTCCAAGGTAAGTGGCTGTGTCTGGTCAGTCCTGGACTGGAGCCACCTGGACTCAGTTGCTGGTGCACTTGAGAAATTGGTGTTGATCTGATAGTTTGAATCTCCGCAGTCTAATATGGTGGGCACAACTTCACAGGGGGGCAGGTTGAAGCTTCCCAAAATTACATTGTGCAGGAGAGATCAAAGTGATGACAAAGTTGTCATCTCCCACCAGCTTCCTCTAGATTCTAACCTAGCCTGAGATGTAGGGATCCCACCCAAGACATTACCGCCCTCCACTTTAAACAGTGATGATGTGAGTGCATTTGTCTCAAACACTTCACTAATTTGTTTTCAGTACAACATCAAGGACAGGCAAGTTCAACCATTGAAGTAATAGCCTGGGTTGCTTGGATGCTGTGTGAATGGCTTTCCTTCCAGGCGGTTCTACAAAGAAAGATAAACTTTTCCTTTGGAGCAGTCAAGATCACACTTGTCTGTCTGAGGGCACTGGAATTGATATGTATGTGGACATTCTAAAGGCATTTGATAAAGTGCCACATTGTAGGCTTATTAGCATAATTGAATGACAGTAAAATTGGGCAAGGAATCAAAATTGGGCAAGAAATTGGGCAAGGAATCAAATTGCCGATGACGGGCTGTATTTTGGACCAGAGGGAGATAAAACAGAGAATGGTAAATTACTGTGAGGGCTGAATATCCCCGGTAAGAGCAGAGAAAGCTGGAAATACTCAGCAAGTCAGGCAGCAGCTGCGGAAAGAAATGCAGTTAATGTTGACGAGACCTGGGTCTGAAGCCTGTGACTGCCTCTTGCGGGATGTCTGGGGTCGTACCTTACCTTTGCAGCCACGCAGTTCCCAACACCGCTGGAGTCTCTCCCATACAAAGTTGCAGAAAGGGTGGAGAGCAGCTCTGTGGTTGGATTGTTCTTCAAAAAAAAGTCTGTGAAGACTCGATGGGCTGAATGGCTTAAATTCCTGACTATTCCTTGACCAGGAGCATAAGATTACAAGGAGTGGGAGCAGGAGAAGGCTGTAAAGCCTTCCAAACCTGCTTCCCCATTCAATAAGAGAGCCAAAGCTTTTACAGCCCCCACACACAGCAAAGTGGCTAAGTGCTGGATGACCAATGAACAACCTTCTGGAGCGACAAACAATCTGCTGGAGGAACTTTGCAGGTTAATCGCCAGCTCTGCAGGGAAAAGAATTGTCGATGTTTCGGGTCAAAACCCTGCATGAAGACACGACAATCTGGTCATTGTTATAGTACATACATTCTGTACATTACAACAATGAATGCACCACGTAAAGTAGATCATTGATGGTGGTGATGGTGCTTTGAGATATCCTGAAACAATGGTGAAGGATGCTATTGAAAATAGAAATCCTTCTCATCCTTTTCACATCTGTGTGTAAATCACTGTTTTATTCTCGGTAACTTGGTATTCATGGGTGCTTTATGGTTATTTGCAGAAATAATCTATTGCTCCCCAAACAATTGTGCTGTATATAACGATCAAAACTAGAAGGCACAGAGTAATTTATTCTCCTTTGTGTTTCCTGAAAGTGACAAAATTCTAAAGTAAGTTGGAAGATGAAACACATCCAGTCAGATCTGCTGATGTATTAGTAAGATAAGGTAAGATATTTATTAGTCACATATACATCGAAACACACAGTGAAATGCATCCTTTTGCATTACTGAGAATGTGTGAGGAAGGTTCAAGTTTACTGGAAAGAAACTGAACTGTTTGTAAAGCAGATTTAGTATCAAGTAAGAGATAAGATTTCTTTATTAGTCACATGTACATTGAAACACACAGTGAGATGCAACTTTTTGCATAGTGCATCCTGGGGGCAGCCTGCAAGTACCGCCACGCCTCCGGCGCCAGCATAGCATGCCCACAACTTCCTAACCTGCACACCCTTGGAATGTGGAAGGAAACCAGAGCACCCAGAGGAAACCCACACAGACACGGGGAGAACGTACAAACTCCTTACAGACAATGGCCGGAATTGAACCCAGGTCACTGGCACTGCGGCTGCCCCCAGAACACCCTATGCAAAAGATGCATTTCACTGTGTGTTTTGATGTACATGTGACAAATAAAGATAACTTATCTTATTTGTAGTGGCATTATGCTAATCGCTACACCACTGTATGATGCTTCACATTGGTTTGATAGTTTACATCATAAATGTTGAGCAGCTGATTAACTTCAGGAGGGCTGACATCTCTCTACATCATTAACCAGGTTTAGCAAAAGAAATTTGGTCAAGTGCTAGGGAAGGGAAATCAGAAGCCACAATATGGGCAACAGATGCCAGTGGGCACCAGTTTGGATGGGTACAGCATAGAGTGGACGTGGACCAAACTGGTCTATGGTTGGAGTCAGGGTCATCTGGTACAGAAATGTGACCTACTGCTCAGCAAGACCATTGAGAACCCACTTACACAAATCCCATTCCGTTCTCCCCACATTCCCATCAACTCCCTCCAGATTCTACCCCTCACCTACGCACTTGGGGCAATTTACAGTGGCCAATTAACCCAACAACCTGCACGTCCTTGGGATAGGGGGAGGAAACCCACACGGTCACAGGGAGAACGTGCAAACTCCCTAACAGGCCAGGTGCTGGAAGATGGAATTAATACGGATCGGTGCCCAATGGTTGGCATATACATGATGGGTCGAATGGCCTGTTTCCCTGCTGTATGACTCCATGCGACATGATTACCAATGTATTGCTACATTTCACATGGACCCAGATCCACATGTGACCATCTGCTCCCAATCACGGAAGTTACAATAGCATCAAGCTTCCTTGACTGCAGTTGAACTGCTGTTGCACTGTGCTATGGTTTATTCCAGTGGAGTTCACCAGTGTGTGGCTCAAACCAACCTGAGGCTCTGCACACAGTTTCAGTCACCACCGACCATCTGGTGTTCCACATTCGGCTTCTGTGTGAGGACGCGGCTGTGTTCCGTCCTGCACTCAACAGCTGCCACAGTCTCAAAGTGCCAGAGGAGTCAGAAATGGGCCACAGACCAAACAACACATTAAAGAGAAAAAGATGAACGAAAAGATAATGCGAAGATGGTAACAAGAAAATAGGAGCAGGCAGAGGCCACTCGGCCCCTCAAGTCTGCCCCACCATTCAATGTGATCATGGCTGATCTGCCCCAGGCCTCAACACTTCTATGCCAGTTCCCCACTGCCCTCAATTCCCTGATCTTTCAAAAGGGAAGTCAATGAAAGAATGGAGACAGAAGAGACACTGCAGATGCTGGAAATCTGGAACAATGCACACAAAATGCTGGAGGAACTCAGCAGGTCAGGCAGCATCTATGGAGTGAAATAAACAGGTAATGTTTTGGGTCGAGATCCTTCATCAGGACTGTTTACGTCCCTCCATAGATGCTGCCTGACCTGCTGAGTTCCTCCAGTTTTGTGTGTGTGCGTGTCATTGGAGAATGACCTGCTTTTCTTTGGCATTTTTCACAACTTCCCAAATCTCTATATCCATCGAGATATTTGAAATGCAGTCTCTGCAGGAATGCTGGAAAGGCAGCTTCCAACAAGCACACAGCAAGATCCCAAGTGATAACTCCCTTGGGTCTTCCATTGCCCAATTTTTTCTTGCAATGTAAGTGGAGCGACATCAGATTTCTAGCCTGCACAAGTCCTCAGCTGGAGTATATATTGGATTATTTGTGGACAGTACTTTGCTTTAATTAATAAGGCATGATTAATTGCTTTGTGGTTTGCAATATTATCTACAGAAAGCTTCCAGAATAGTTCTCTCAGCAGCCATTGTAAACAAAGTGTGGTGCTGCTAGCAGATGCTGTGGATCATGTAAATTTGTTCAGCACTTCACGTCTCATACAGTGATCTTGGCCAGCATACTGGCAGTGAGGATGGAATATGATGGAGAATCCAGACAATTGAAACTCAAGTCAAGTTTATTGTCATATGCACAAGTACGATGAGGTCCAGGTACAGTGAAAAACTTGCTTGCAGCAGCATCACAAGTAAATAGGTACAGACGACACACAGAATATATATATATAAATTATACAAGACCGCAAAAACAGTGCAAAAAAAGAGACAATCAGAGACAAGTCCATGGTAGTGCATCCACAGTGTTCTGTTGCTGAGGTAGGGTTAGGGTTGTGCAGGTCGTTTGTAAGAAAGTAGCTGTTCCTGAACCTGGTGGTGTGGGACTTCAGGCTTCTGTATCTCCCGCCCAATGGTAGCATCGAGAAGAGGACGTGACCCAGATAGTGGGGATCCTTGACGACAGATGCCGCCTTCTTGAGGCAGCACCTCCTGTATATGCTGTCAGCGGTGGGGAGGGCAGTGCCCATGATGGACTAGGCTGTGTCCACTACTCTCTGCAGCCTCTTGTGTTCCTGTGCATTGGAATTGCCGTACCAGGCAATGATGCTACCAGTCAGGATAGTTTCAATAGTGCATCTGTAGAAGCTTGTTAGAGTATTTGGTGATGTGCTGAATCTCCTTAATCTTCTAAGAATGAGCGACAGCGAGTGTGAGAATACTGCAAGGAAGTGCAGCCAGTCCAGCAGGTGGACACCAGTCTCATAGATTAAGAAGCCGTGCATGTCGTGTAAGGTGGCTGACCATCCAACAGCAGGGCAGAAAGTATTCTGCATTTGTTTGAAAGTATAGCAGTGTCCTTTCTGGTCCATCAGATCCTCAGATCACATGGGTGTGAAGAGCAGGAAGACTTGCGCCCTCTGGGTACTCTGGGTTTCCTCTCACATCTCCAAAATGTACAGTTTAGGTTAACTGGCCACTGTAAATTGCCCCTGGTGTGTTGGTGAGTGATAGAATCTGGTGGGAGTTGATGGAAATGTGGGGAGAACAGTGGAGGCAATTTCTTCAGCCAGAAGGTGGTTAATCTGTGGAATTTTTTGCCACAAAGAGCTGTGGAGGCCAAGTCATTGTATTTAAGGCAGAGATAGGTTCTTCACTGGTAAGGGGGTTAAGGGTTACAAGGAGAAGGCAGGAGAATGGGGTTGAAAAAAATCAGCCATGATTGAATGGCAGAGCAGACCCAATGGGCTGAATGGCCTAATTCTGATCCTATATCTTATGGTCTAATAGGGTAGGATGAGACTCAAAGGGTGGTTGTGGTCAGCATAGATCTAATGGGTTGAAGGGACTTTTCCGTGTCTTGTCTCTCTATGAGTCTAATTGTCAATGCAACCACTGCTCCCTGTTTCAGCTATTGCAAGGTTGACCTTGCAGTGTTCAACTACATAAGCAGACAAGTCACAACATCAGCAAATGAAAGTAGTCTACAGGTGAGCTGATGGCACATCGACGAGCTCAGAAAATGAACTCAGCCAGGGGGTCTATGAAATATGATGGATAAAGGAGAACACATCTTAAATAGAACCTACATTACGAGTAATGAGGGGCAAAACAGCAGCAGCTTCAAGACCAGTGCTAGTGTGAAAAACCAGGATATACGGTTGGATATTGATGCTGCTGCTGGTTGCCAGGGTAATGGGTGAGACTCGTCTGCCCAAAGATTCAGCAAGATGGCACCACCAGCAGTAACATAGTTCTTCTTGCATGTTAAGGAGAATCAGTAAACAACGTGGACCAGGAAACATGCTCTGGTCTTCACAAGGGTTAGCGAGTTCAGTTACCAATCAGCAAACAATCTGCTGGAAGAACTCACCGGGTCAAGCAGCATCTGTGGGAGGAAAGTCAAAGTCGAGTTCATTGCCATATGCACAAGTACATGTGTGCACTGAAAAACTTACTTGCATCACAGGCACGTAGCATCATATAGGCAGCATTCACAAGAAAAACATCAATTAAACATAAATTATACACACTTCTTACAAGAAAGAACATAATCAGAACAAAAAAAGCATGATCCATTTTAGTGCAAAGTGATCAAAATGGTCATTGTGTCACTAAACTGTAGTGATTAGGGTTGTGCCGGATGGTTCAAGAACCGAATGGTTGAAGGGAAGTAGCTGTTCCTGAACCTAGTGGTGTGGGACTTCAGGCTTCTGTACCTCCTGCCCGATGGTAGCTGTGAGAAGATGGTATAGCCCAGATGGTGGGAATCTTTGATGATGGATGTTGTCTTCTTGAGGCAGCATCTCCTGTCGATACTACTGATGGTGGGGAGGGATGTGCCCGCGATGTATTGGGCTGAGTCCACTACTCTCTGCAGCTTCTTACATTCCTGTGCATTCAAATTGCTGTACCAGACCATGATGCAGCCAGTCAGGATACTTTCAATGGTACATCTGTAGAAGTCCGTTAGAGTGTTCGGTGACAAGCCAAACCTCCTTAATCTCCTAAGAAAGTAAAGATGCTGATGTGCCTTCCTTGTGATTGCATCTATGTGTTGGGCCCAGGACAGGTCATCCGATATGTCAATTCCCATAAATTTAGAGCTGCTGACCCTTTCCACCACCAAGCCCCCAATGTAGACTGGCGCATGTTCTCCCTCCTTCCCCTTCCTGAAGTCAACTGTAGGTTCTTTAGTTTTACTGACATTGAGAGAGAGGTTGTTGTCAGGTGTCCTATCCTACTCCAGTAAGCTGACTCATCGCCACCTGTGATTCCTCCAACAGCAGTGGTGTCCTGAGTCAGGGTTTTGACCTGAAACATCAACAATTCCTTCCAATCACCAGCACTCACCCCCCCCCAACCCCCCAGATGCTGCCCGACCCATTGAGTTCCTCCAGCTGGTAGTTTATTGCTCCAGATTACAGCATCTGCAGTCTCTTGTGTCTCCTGAGGCTAAAGGAGATTGCCGTACTGATGAAACTCTGAAAGAAACTGTTGATACAAGAAGCAAGTGACGTGAAGGTTCTGGCAACGCAAAGGATTTTGACCTCAAGGAATGAGTAGGCGAAGAAGATGAAAAATCAGTTGAAGGAAGGATGGAAGAGACAAATGCGAAGCTACAAGTTGGCTGAGCTCAACTCAAGCACGAGAAGAGGAGGTCACAGAGTCACACAAAGATGGGCAGAAAGGCAGGGGCATTGGCTGGTTTGACTGCCGATCAAGGGAATGAAAATGATTTTGGTTGCTACTTTTAGTTGGACATCGGACACCAGGTTTAAATTTGACAGTGATCATTAAATTCAGGGAAAACATGGAAAACAGTCAGTCATCGGGAAACCTAGTTGAAGCCTCTCCCCACAGTTTTGGAATGTCACCGTGATAAATCAGTACAAAACAACTGTGAAACGTCTCCAACAATTAAAAGGTGAAATGGATGAGTTAAGGAACAAGACTGATGTTTAGTTCCTATTAAAATAACAACATTCCCACCAGTAGCAACAACAGCCATTCATAGTTATAGCTTGAAGCAATGACACTTTTCCCTGTTGTAAAGTCACGTCTTTTGCATTCACTACAGCAGAGAACAGCCTCTAAGCAACTGTCTATTCTCCGACATTGCCACGATACTCCAGAGAGCAAGGAGCTGCAGAAAGAGAGAGACAAATCCTGGTTTCACCACACACTCTTCTGCTGCTGTTGTCTGTGGCCTGAGGGATTTATTGTATAATCATTCTGTTGTTTCCAGGGCTAATTGGCTGCCACTTCTGGCTTTGTGTAACGTACCCAATGACATGGAGCCGGGGAACGAGTTGATATGACGAGACTGGTGCAATTTCATGGGGAAGAAAAGAACAAAGTTTTACCTCAGACGCTAAACACTAAACATAAGCAGACAAGCTGGATGAATTATTTATGTCAGATGCTAAAATGCAGTCAAGCCAGTGGTAAGAATAAAATAAATCGGAGCAAGAACAGGCAGTGTGGCCCCTTGTGTCTCCTTCACCATCTTCATCTTCCCACTGCCTGATTCCCATACTCTTTGACTCCCTCGGTAATCAGTAATACATAAATCTTGAAAATATGTGAGTGTATGACCAGGAACACATCAGCATTATCATTGGGTTTTCATTGACTATCAATACTACCGAAGAAATTTAGATATGTTAGATGTTTTTTTAGATGTTTTTTATTCATTAGTCACAGGTACATCGAAACACACAGTGAAATGTGTCTTTTTGCGTTACTGAGAATGTGATGGGGGCAGCCCTCAAGTGTCGCAACTCTTCTGGCACCAACATAGCATGCCCACAGCTCCTAACCTGTTCGTCTTTGGAATGTGGGAGGAAACCGGAGCACCCGGAGGAAACCCACGCAGACACGGGGAGAACGTACAAACTCCTTACAGACAGTGGCAGGAATTGAACCTGGGTCGCTGGCGCTGTAATAGCGTTACGCAAACTGCTACATTGGCTCCCCAATATTCCAATGTAGAAAATATGGAATTAAAATCCCACCCAACAGTTTAGAAATTTTGTTCCAAGAAAAATGTGTTGGTCTTTATGGCAGGAAAGGATGAGATGGTGTCCATTCCGTTACCTCACCTGGCCTGTCAGACCATTGCAAAGAAAATGCTGGGTGAGGGAAAGAAAATTATACCAGAGCTAATCTTATTTCATACACTGGAGTACTGCATACGAATTTTGTTCTCCATAGTCAAGGGAGTATCTGCTTACATTGGAGGCAATGTAGAGAAGGTTTACTTGGTTGATGTCTGAGCTGAAGAATTGATGTATGAAGAAAGGTTGAGAAGTCCGGATGAAGGGTCTCAACCCAAAACGTCGACTCTCCATTTACCTCCACAGATGCTGCCTGACCTGCTGAGTTTTTTTGCTCCACATTCCATCATCTGCAGTCTCTTGTGTCTCCTAGGTTGAGTAGATCCTCCTTGCTGGTGATAGGTGGATGGGTGTGTTACTCTGTGTCCAATGTAAGACCATGGCCAGCTTGAAATCTCTATAAATGATCTGGATGTAGGGACCAAGTGTGTTGTAGCCAGATAATAAGATAAGATATCTTTATTAGACACATGTACATCAAAACACACGGTGAAATGCATCTTTTGCGTAGAGTGTTCTGGGGATCGCCCGCAAGTGTTGCCACGCTGCCGGCACCAATGTAGCATGCCCACAACTTCCTAACCCGTACGTCTTTGGAATGTGGGAGGAAACCAGATCACCCGGAGGAAACCCACGCGGTCACAGGGAGAACGTACAAACTCCTTACAGACAGTTGCTGGAACTGAAACCAGGTCGACGGCAAAGGGATAGAGATAGACCAAGTAAGTAGCAAAAAGTTGGCAGATGGATTATAAAGAGGGAAAATGTGAGCTCATCCACTTGGAAGGAAGCTTGAAAAAGCTATTTTTATTTTTATTTAAATGAAGTGAATCGATAAAACGTTTTGGTACCAAGGGATCTGGTGATCATAATACATGAAACACAACAAATTAGCATGCAGATATGGCAAGTAATTGGGAAGGCTAATGAAATGCTGGCATTTATTGCAAGAAATATGGAATATAAAAGTAGCAAAATTTTGATGCTGCTTTACATAGTGAGACCACACCTGTAGCACAGTTTTGGCCTCATTATTTAAGGAGAGATATCCTTTCAATGCAAAGAATGTGTTGATTCCTGTATGAAGAAAGGTCATGCAGATTTGAGTTTAGAAGAATAACAGGTCATCTATTGAAGCATGTTTTGATTCTGGAGGGAATTAACAGGGTGGATGTTGAGGGGATGTTTTCCCTAGAGGGGTTGTCCAGAACAACATAGTTACAGATAAGGGGCAGCCCATTTCAAATGGCGATAAGGAGGAATTTCTCTCTGATGCCTATGATCTTTGAAATCTTTATTCCAAAAAGCCTTGAAGGTGGGGTTCATTGAACATATTCCAGGCCAAGACTGGCAGGCATTTAAAGGGTTAACGGCTTTAGGGAGAGAGCGGAGAAGTGGTGCTGAGGCAAAGATCGGATAAGACATGATCTTACGGAATAGCAGAGTAGGCTCAAGAGGCCTCCTGCTGTCACACAGCGCCAGACACCCGGATTCAATCCTGACCTTGGGCTCCGTCTGCATGGAGTTTGCACGTTCTCACCAGTGGCTGTGTGGATTTCACCAAGTGCTCCTGTTTCATCCCACATCTCAAAGCTGTGTGGGTTGGGTAGATTAAATGACCACTGTAAATTGCCCCTGGTGTGTAGGTGAGTGGTAGAATCTGGGGGGAGTTGATGACAATGTGGGGGGGAAATATGAGATTAATGTAGGATTAGTGTAAATGGGTGGTTGATGGTTGGCATGGTCTTGGTAGGCTGAAGGATAAGATAAGTTATCTTTATTAGTCACAAGTACATTGAAACACACAGTGAAATACATCTTTTGCGTAGAGTGTTCTGGGGACAGCCCACAAGTGTCGCCACACTTCCGGCGCCAACGTAGCATGCCCACAACTTCCTAACCCTACGTCTTTGGAATGTGGGAGGAAACCGGAGCACCTGGAGGAAACCCACGCAGACACGGGGACGACGTACAAACTCCTTACAGACAGCGGCCGGAATTGAACCAGGGTTGCTGGCGCTGTAAAGCGTTACACTAACCGCTACACTACTGTGCCTGTTTTTGTGTTGTAATCCATACAATGCATCTCCTGTACCCTAACTATCCAAACGTACATTAAGGCCAGTTCACTCATCACCCTGCTCACTGAACTATACCAGCTCCTGGTTTGACAACACCTCTGTGTAAAACCCACCTGCTTCACTGATGTCCTTTAGGGAAGGGAATCTGCTGTCCTTACCTGGACTGGACCGCATTTGAACTTCACAACAAATGTGGGTGCTGGATCTTGCAGCCTACCTCCCCCTTGTGAGGTAGTACAACTCCCCTACTGAGGTGTATTAAAAAGTTGCTACGCACAGAACACCACGCTTCAAGGGGCAGCCAAGACCACCTTTCCAAGGGCAATTAAGAATGGACATTGCTAAAGACTCCCAGATAACATAGGAAAAAGGCAACACTAAAAGTATACGTACCATCAGGAAGATTATTCATCCGTAACACTAAATAATTATCTCAGTTTCACATCTTTCAGGAAGTTAAGATAATAAGAATGTTCCATCACTCCATTCTTGATGGTAACAAAAGAAAAAAAATCCCAGAACGGGAAGCAATCTCTTTAATTAGGCTAAGAAAACCAATATGCACCTCACACAGAACTGAAAGATTGTTAGTCTGGAGTCTCATTAGGGGAATTTACTGTCTCTCAATGAGCGCACACACACCGAAGAGGTGACAGCTGCTGACATTTTCTCCTCTTACTCACTCCTGAAGACTCTGTTCTCTGAGTTTCTCCCATTAATCAATTTAAACGTATTTATTCTCCAGGCGCCTTCTCTTCCTTGTCTTCCCCAATCTTTCTCAATTTGTCTCCTTACCTTTCTTCACCTGCTTGTCACCTCTTTTGAATCTCTTACTCTTTACCCCTGCTCGCAGTTCTGCCTCTTATCTCATGTCCTGGTTCTCATGGGGAAAGGGGATTGGTTAATGCTTAGCCCCTCTCCGTCGGAACCAGAGTAATGAGAGGCAATTTTACTGCTCTCATCCAAATATTGGTCTTCCCAAATACAGCCTCACTTAAACAGTTTTCTAACTAATTAGTTTGTATGTGTTGCCACCGCTATGCACATCTGGGCCAATTATTGCTTCTGCAAATGTACTGGGGAAGTATGTGTCTTAGGATGGCAGAGTTAGGAAGGAAGTCAAATTCGTGCATGCTGCAAGTTTGTTTTCCTAAACTGTGAACATCTGTCATCATCTGTATCTAATCATTGCAATGATGATCTGCCACTGATCGTCACACAGCCAGATCTGGTTTCTGGAACAGAACATCAGGGTGTGATTCCAGCTGTCAGCCCATGGAACAGCGTTGTGACCAAGCATGGATTTCTCTCCATGTTTTCCAACTGAGAGGAGACCACAACGAGCTTGGATTGGCCTTTCCCATGTGTTCTGGGCTGTATCCATCTTTCATCCTGATATCAACTAATGCTCACCAAAATCTCTGCTGTCTAGATCCTTACTGCACCTAGTTCCTTTCACACATCACCTGTGTGCTCTTTCACCTACCTTGGTTTTGTCACAACTCTTACTTAACTTTCTCTTAGTTTTTGAATCATTTGACCATTCCTATGTCTGTGACCTCACAGGCATGGTAGTGCAACGGTTAGCGTAATGCTTTACAGTGCCAGCGACCCGGGTTCAAATCCGGCCACTGTCTGTAAGGAGTTTGTACGTTCTCCCCGCGTCTGCGTGGGTTTCCTCCAGGTGCTCTGGTTTCCTCCCACATTCCAAAGACGTACAGTTTAGGAAGTTGTGGGCATGCCATGTTGGCGCCAGAAGTGCGGCGACACTTGCGGGCTGCCCCCAGAACACTCTACGCAAAAGAAAGATGTATTTCACTGTGTGTTTCGATGTACATGTGACTATTAAAGAGATCTTATCTTATCTTATCTATACCCTTCCCTATCTCTCCTTCTTTCACCTACATTCTTCCCTTTCTCTGTAATCTCCTCCAACTTCTACAGCCCTCTGTTCATGTACACTCCACTTCTTAATACTCCTTCCTATCTCTGTGACTTCCTCTGTCTCATAGACCTTTCCCTATCTCTGGAACGTAATGTTGATCCCACACCCTTCCCTTATCTTTGGAACATCCTCCAACTCAACTCGAAATTCTTTCAGACCTGTTGTGCCCTCAGTGGCCAAGAATCTTACCTCCATAATCCTCTCCATAAACGCCTCTCCTTCCATTTATAGCCCTTCTTCTCCCTTCCCGCTCGCCACCCCACCCACCGCTGTTAAACATCTTAGACCAACTCATGGCCTTATATCTGAACATCTCCTCGTGCAGTTGCATCAAGTGTAGTTGTGCAGTGCTTTGGGCTGTTGCTGCACATCTAAAGGATCCATGTTCCTTGTATCCTCTTACCATGCACCTCCTAATATATTTGCAAAAAAATATTTAATATCCATTTACATTTATCTTTTATACATCACCTTTGTTCAAATCCCTTTATATTCCATTTTGCCAGCTGCCTTCTATATTTGAGGTCCCTTTCAATGTTTATCTCTCTTTCCTCCCACCCCCCTCCCTCCACCCCCCTCCCTCCCTCTCCCTCCCTCCCTCTCCCTCCCTCCCTCTCCCTCCCTCCCTCTCCCTCCCCCTCCCTCCCTCCCTCTCCCTCCCCCTCCCTCCCTCCCTCTCCCTCCCTCCCTCTCCCTCCCTCCCCCTCCCTCCCTCTCCCTCCCTCCCCCTCCCTCCCTCCCCTTACCCACACATGAAACTGAGTGCTCTGTACTGGACTTCTGTAGCACTGGCAAACTCTTAGAAAACATCTGACTGTGTGTGAAGTGGTTGACAGATCAGTCTCTTGCCAGCAGAAACAGATCTGCTGGAAGAGCTCAGCCAGTCAGGTGGTTCTGACGAAAGGTCTTTGACCTGAAACATTAACTGGTTTCTCTTTCCACTGATGCTGCCTGACTGGCTGAATTCTTTCAGCACTCCTGTTCTTGTTTCAGGTTCCAGCATTTGGATTTGATTTATTATTGTCACATGTACCGCAATACGGTGAAAAGCTTTTGTTTGCATGCCATCCAGGCAGATCATTCCTTACATAAGTACATCGATGTAGTAAAAAACAGAATGCAGAATATAGTGTTACAGTTACAGAGCAAGTGCAGTGCAGGCAGACAATAAGGTGCAAGGGCCATGGTGAGGTAAATTGAGAGATTAGGAGTTCATCCTTTTAGCGTCTGAGCGGTCCATTCAAGAGTCTGATAACAGCGGGAGAGAACCTGTCCTTGAGCCTGGTGTACGTGCTCTCAAGCTTTTGTACCTTCTGCCCGATGGGAGGGGGGAGAAGAGAGAATGACTGGGGTGAGAGGGATCCTTGATTATATTGGCTGCTTTCCCAAGGCAGTGGGAAGTATAGACGGAGTCAGTGGAGGGGAGGCTGGTTGCTGATGTGTTGAACTGCATCCACAACTCCCTGCAGTTTCTTGTGGTGTTGGGCAGAGCAGTTGCCATACCATGCTGTGATGCATCCGGATAGAATGCTTCCTACGGTGCAGTTGAAAAAAAATGGTGCGAATCATCAGGGACGTTCGGTTTACTTGCTTTCTGCCTATTACCAACTAATGAGTTTGTTTACCCAACACAAGCAGACATGGTGTTGCACTTCATTGTTTCAGAATGCACATTCATTATGCAACATCCCTTCTGCTCCCGAGTGAAAACTCAACCCTTCTCCTCTGCTGGCTTGACAGCTATTTAACATAGAGGGAAGAACAGAATGTAGGAATGAAGTGTATTCTCCATGTTGTTTATTGAAACGATTGAAATTACTCTGGATAGGCTAATCAGTGGTGGGAGACCTCAAGGTTGAGTTTATTGTCATCTGCACGTCCATGTGCGCACAGGTGCAATGAAAAACTTGCTTACAGCAACATCACAGGCACATAGCATCAGATAAGCAGCATTCACAAGAAAAACATAAATTAACACAAATTATCTGGGGGCAGGTACATTAGAGGACATTTAAGAGACTCTTAGATAGACACATGAATGATAGAGAAATGGGAGGTTATGTGGGAGGGAAGGGTTAGATAGATCTTAGAGCAGGATAAAATGTCGACACAACATTGTGGGCCGAAGAGCCTAACTGTGCTGTAGTGTTCTATGTTCTATTATACACAATTTTTACAAGAAAGAGCACAATTAGAACTAAAAAACACAAAGTCTATTTTAGTGCAAAGTGGTCATGGTGTTGTTAAACTGTAGTGATTCGGGTTGTGCAGTTTGATTCAAGAACCAAATGGTTGAAAGGAAGTAGCTATTCTTGAACCTGGCGGTGTGGGACTTCAGGCTTCTGTACCTCTTGCCCAATGGTAGCTGCAAGAAGATGGCATTGCCCGGATGGTGGGGATCTTTGATGATAGACCTTAAAAATATCTTTATGCTCTTGAGGCAGCATCTTCTGTAGATACTACTGACGATGGGGAGGGATGTCCTGTGATGTATTGGGCAGAGGCCACTACCCTCTGCAGCTTCATCCATTTCTGTGCAATGTGTTTGATCAAACATCTTCCGTTAACTGAGTTAGCTCTTTCTTAATGGAGACACAAGAGACTGCAAATGCTAGAATCTGGCGCTGGAGGAATTCAGTGGTTCAGGCAGCATTTGTGGAGGGAATGGACAGTTGACATTTCGGGTCGAGACCCCTTCATCTGGACTGAAAGAGTAGAGGGGAGATAAGCAGATCCTTCTACATGACCCGCTGAGTTCCTACAGCAGTTGTTTTTAGCTCTTTCTTAAACTATACAGATAAAGTTTGAAACATGATCTTCAGAACAAAGTTTAGTATAAACTGAAAGCTGGGTGGGCTGAGAGAGTACAAAGGGGTGACTGGATCCACCAAGATAGCTATAATTTAACTAATTTGCCTTTGTAAGTGAACCTCAATTAAAACAACCCTTTCATGTTATCCCTAAACAGAATAATAAATACACCAATTTAAGCTTCTTATAGACATAAAATTGTATTTGGGTTACAGATGAAAGTCCATTTTAATGAACATTATTTGCATATCTAAATTAGATCTAGTTATCATTTTTACTAATGTTTTAACTTCATAATGCAAAAACATATTCTCTAAAAGTTATATTGTGCACTGTGTATCAATTGAATGAAAAATATTTTTCCTAAATAGTTTAGTACATAAAGTGTCTTTTAAATTCATGTACCCTTTGTTATGACAGAAGCATTAGGAATGCAAATTGGGGGTTTGAAAGAATAATCACTTTATAATCTGCCATAATTAGATTTTTTTATTGCTCAAAATTAGTATGCTTTTGTTTTTAATTATTCATAGGATGTGCTAAGGCCCACATTTTACAGCGCATCCATAACTGCCCTTGAACTGAGCATTTCGTTGGACTTTCAGAAAACAGCCAAGGAGTTAAGCATATTGCGTAAAGCTGGAGTCTTACAAAGATCAGACCAGAAGGACAGCAGGTTTCACCAAAACAATCTGCTGGGGGGAAGCTCAGTGGGTCGAGCAGCATCTAAGGGGGGAAAGGAATTGTCAACATTACGGTTGAAACCCTGCATCAGGACAGAGAGTGGAGAGGGGAGACAACCCGCTGAGTTCTCTTCCAGCAGATTGTTTGTTGCTTCAGATTCCAGCATCTGCAATCTCTTGTGTCTCCATTGGACAGCAGGTTTCATTCCTTTCATGAGAAGGGGAAAGAAATCTGCCATCCTTCCAATTCCTCTTAGGCCCTCTCTCATCAGATTATTTAATTTTTTTTAACAAAATAAATTTTATTCATAATAAAGAAACTATACTACAATAATAAAATCGTTTCAACCTTTACATTCGTGTACAGTTCCATTCTTAGTGTTTACCTTTTTGTATATAAAAAACACAGCGCCGATGCCACACGTGTGGCTCCCTGGGGTGATACCCAACCCCATATTTACAACATTTGAGGGGCTTCCTCGCCTGACCCCACCCCTCCCTCTCCTGTGGCAGAAGAACCCTAACTGTCTTCCTTCCCCACCGAGCCCTTGCGTTGGCTGCACCCAGCTTCACTGCGTCCCTCAGCACGTACTCCTGCAGCCTGGAATGTGCCAGTCAGCAGCTTTCCCCTATGGACATCTCGCAGTGCTGGGAGACCAACAATTTTCAGGCAGACCAAAGGGCGTCTTTCACCGAGTTGATGACCTTCCAGCAGCTGTTGATGTCCGTCTCTGTGCGTCCCCAGGAACAGCCCATAGATCAGAGAATCTCTGTTACGCAGCTGCTGAAAATGAAACGTGACAAGGACCCCTGCATCTTTCGTCACACCCTCCTCGCAAACCCACAGCCCACAAAGAGGTGGGCGACCGTCTCATCCCCAGCGCAGTCCTCCTGGGGGCAGCGTGCACTGGGGGTGATGCCCTAACCATGCAGGATGGATCTGACTGGGAGGGCCCCTCTCAATGTTGCTTTATTTGATTACAACTTGAGGTGTCTGCTACAAATCCTTTTTGTCGGACATCTGGGATGATTGCCTTGGCTCTCCTCCCCCACGGACCTGGTGGACACCCTCAATAATATAGGCTCAATGGTAATGTGCCACCAATTATCAATTGTACCTAAAAGTAGGGCACTTAAGACCGATGTAGTAAAAGATTTAAACTTTCTTATCCTGAGAAAATCCATTCGCAACTTATTATTCAGAATCATTTCCCTCTTCCACCAATAACAAAGTCAAAGAAGCCCACTGTTTGAATATTATGTTTGTCCTTGAAGTAAACCAAATGGTTGTAACGACAATCCAAGTCGTTTCATGGTCACCATTACTGATTCTGTTTATTTTTAATTCCAAATCCACTACATTTAAATTCAAACAAGTGATCTGTCACATTAGAATCTAAACTCATCTCCAGATTAACAGTTGACTTGTTAATGACACCTAGTCCTGTTGATTTAACTACAAGCTACTTTAGTATGATCAGTAAAAGGTTACCATGGACAAATGCAACAAATCAGATTGACCATGGGGCCAGCTGATAAAGCCAATCCCTAATGCTGCCTCTCTTGTTTATCACAGAGGAGCTTAACTTTAAAAGACACCGTGTTCTCCACATCCACCCCCCCCTTTCACTGCAACCTAACACATTCTTGTTTTCAAGCTTTTCCCAGTTCTGATGAGAGTTAATTGATACGTTAGTCCTATTTCTCTCTCATTAGATATTGCCCGACCTGCTGCCTATTTGGTTTTGGTTGGTATTGGTTTATTATTGTCACATGTACTGCGATGTAGTGAAAAACTTTTGTGTGCCATCCAGACAGATCATGCCGTACATAATTAGATCAAGGTAGTAGAAAGAAAACAGCATGCAGCATAAACTATTGCATTACAGAGAAAGTGCAGTGCAGGTAGACAAATAAAGTGCAAGAGCCACGATGAGGTAGATTGAGAGATCAGGAGTTCATCTTTATTTCCTCTGGATTATTAGAACACTTCACTGCCATGTGTGTTTATAGGGTTAAGCATTGCCCACATCAACTCTCCTGCACTTCTCTGAAATAACTGCTATAAGATCTGTTAAGTAGTCCTAAGAGTCGAAATATTGCCTTAGAAAGTGATACCTCCAACAGTGCAGCATTCCCTGTGTACGCTCCGTATTTTCCACTCTGGATTGCAGTTTGAATCCAAAACTTGCTATTTGCCAGGGGTGAAAGTGAAACAGACTGAGCTGTGGCTGACAGAACTTAGTCACAGGGATATAAAGTTGAAGCTAAACCCCACAGGAGGAAGCTGAAGAAGATTATTGCTATTGCAGGGTGAATTGCAATGTGAGAATCCAATTGCATAGTTCTGATTCAATGCGAGCATGTTTATGTTCATCATTTGAGCTCTGAGATTGAATTATAGTCTAAAATTCACCTTGATCTACTTTTATCTTTGACATTAAAAGTAAGGTGCTGAATTTTCTGTTCTGATGCCTTGCTTCCATTTCTTCAGCTATTTTAAGATGTTCATGGCCGGGAATCTGAAGGAACAATGACAGAGGAGGAATCTGGTTTTGGTGGTAATTGGTTTATTTTTCTCATGTGTACTGAGATACAGTGAAAAGCCTTTGTTTGAGTGTTATCCAGACAGATCATTCCATACATTAAGGTAGTACGAAAAGGAAAAATTGTAAAAATTGGTGAAAGTCATTGGGGACATGCTGAATTTCCTCAGCCTTCTGAGGAGGTTGAGGTGTCGGTGTGCTTTTTTGGCTATAGTGTCCACATAGCTGGACCAGGACAAATTGTTGGTGATACTTACACCTTGGAACTTGAAGCCCTCGAACATCTCCACCTCAGCACCACTGATACATACAGGGATGTATACTCTGCCCAGCTTCCTGAATTAACGACCAGCTCTTTTGTTTTGCTTACATTGATAAGATAAGATATCTTTATTAGTCACATGTACATCGAAACACACAGTGAAATACATCTTTTGTGTAGAGTGTTCTGGGAGCAGCCCGCAAGTGTCGCCACGCTTCTGGCGCAGACATAACATGCCCACAACTTCCTAACCCGTACGTCTTTGGAATGTGGGAGGAAACCCACGCAGACACGGGGAGAACATACAAACTCCTTACAGACAGTGGCCGGAATTGAACCTGGGTTGCTGGCGCTGTAAAGCTTTACGCTAACCGCTACACTACCGTGCTCTTCACACCATGCCGTTAGGTTTTCTCTCTCCTCCCTGTACTTCATCTCGTTGTTTGAGATCCAGCCCACTATGGTGGTATCATCTGCAAACGCTGCTGTCATGTTCACCAGTGTTAAACGTATGTGCGTGCATTGTTGGCTCGTCACACTCCTCTCTTTCCCAGGCCAGTCCTATTGGGACACTTGCATTCAGTGGTGGTGACCAAAGGCAAATTTCTCCCACTAATGGGAATGGGGATATTAAGAATATGAACACAGATTAATTTTTAAATGCACGTGAAATGCCACAACTTCCTTTTTCAATGTTACTTTGCTGTCCGCCCTACAACTGCACGGTTCCTTTTCATTTACAGCTTTCAGTGCTGTGTGAGTCCACCTCTGTTAATTGCCTTGTCATCAATTCCCTCTCAGCACCTACTCATTTAAAGCTGGGAAAAGCATTTTGTGCTTCAGTGTGCAATTTGTCTCGATCTGTTTCCTTCCTTTTGCAACACTCGAGCAAGGTCAGAATGGTCAGCAGCGTCGAGTTGCCACAGTGTTTAAGAGGTGGCTGAAATTTCTATTAGATGTTGCTGCAAAGATTGACATGTCTGTATTACACTGAATTACATTGAATCAACAGCTTTGAGACAGAGGAGCAGTCCTAAAGTTCACTGCTAGTGTTTACGCTTCACAAAAACTTCACAATAAAGGTTCCACATATTGTTTGTCGCTAATCAAACTCATACAATCAGTGTGCTCCTCCTCCTCCTCCCACCTTCCTATTCTGGCTTCTGCCCTCTTCCTTTCCAGTCCTGATAAAGGGTCTCGACCCGAAACGTCGACTGTTTATTTCCCTCCATGGATGCTGCCTGACCTGCTGAGTTCCTCCAGCATTTTTTGTATATCGCTCCAGATTCCAGTATCTGCAGAATTTGTTGTGTCTCATTTAATCAGTAGTAAGGAAGGCAGATGCAATGTTAGCATTCATTTCGAGAGGACTAGAATATAAAAGCAAGGATGTAATGCTGAGGCTTTATAAGGCGTTGGTCAGACCACATTTGGAGTATTGTAAGCAGTTTTGGGCATCGTGTCTAAAGAAGGATATGCTGGCACTAGAGAGGGTCCAGAGGAAGTTTACAAGAATGATCCTGGGAATGAAAGGGTTAACATATGAAGACCATTTGATAGCTCTGAGCCTCTACTCTCTAGAGTTTAGAAGGGGGCATCTCATTGAAACCTAACTAATATTGAACTAATATTGAAAGGCCTGTATAGAGTGGATGTGGAGAGGATGTTTCCAGTAGTGGGAGAGGACCAGAGGGCGCAGCCTCAGAATAGAAGGACATCCCTGTAGAACAGAGATGAGGAGGAATTTCGTTAGCCAAAGAGTGGTGAATCTGTGGAATTCATTGCCACAGATGGCTGTGGACGCCAAGTCATTGGGTGCATTTAAAGTGGAGTTTGATAGGTTCATGATGAGTAAAAACGTCAGAAGTTACAAGGAGAAGGCAGGAGAATGGGATCAAGAGGGAAAAATAAATCAGCCATGATTCAATAGCGGAGAAGACTGGAAGGGCTGAATGGCCTAATTCTGCTCCTATGTCTTATGGTCGTAATCAGCCAAGAGAGGAAAAGTGCTCACCGTTATACGAGATGTACAAGTTAGAAGCACGAGTAGGCCACTCAGTAAGATTTGACATTCAAATGAGATTGGAACTGATCTGATTGTAACTGCAGCTCCACATTCCCATCTATTTCCGTAAATTTTTCACACCCTTATTTATCAAGAATCTATTAACCTCTGCATTATTCAATGTCTCTGCCACCCTTTGAGGAGAGATCCAAAGATTCACAACACTCAGAACATTGTCACATCTTTGTCTTAAAAGGGCGATTCCTTGTCCTTAAACTGCGATCCCTAGTTCTAGATCCTCCCACAAGAGAAAATATCCTCTCCACATCCACCCTGCCAAAACACTTCAGCATCTTGTGTGTTTCGATCAAGTCCCCTCTCACTCTTCTAAACTCCAGTACGTACAAGTCTAGCTTATCCAACCTTTCTGCCCAAGACAACCTGCCCATTCCAGGGATAGGTCTAATAAACCTTTTCTGAACTGCTTCCAATGTAGTTCCATCCTTCCTTAAATAAGGAAGTAACCCCAGACATGGACTTACCAATGCCCTACCTTTCTGTGTGTGATATTCCCATACATCTGTTGCCTTGTGGTAGATAGTCACATTGCTCTAGTTGTGGTTAGTGCGTGTGTGTGTCCATGTGTACATCTCCAGTTGTCTCAGACCTCCTTGCCATTGGTATACTAAAGCCACCCCATGGTGAAAGAATTCACTCACATACCATAATCCATAAGACAAGACCATAAGACAAAGGAGCAGAAGTCGGCCATTCGGCCCATCAAGTCTGCTCTGCCATTCTATCATGAGCTGATCCATTCTCCCATTTAGCTCCACTCCCCCGCCTTCTCACCATAACCTTTGATGCCCTGGCTACTCAGATACCTATCAATCTCTGCCTTAAATACACCCAATGACTTTGCCTCCACAGCCGCCTGTGGCAACAAATTCCACAGATTCACCACTCTCTGGCTAAAGAAATTTCTGCCCATCTCTGTTCTGAATGAGCGCCCTTCAGTCCTGAAGTCGTGCCCTCTTGTACTAGACTCCCCTACCACGGTAAACAACTTTGCCACATCTACTCTGTCCAGGTCTCTTAACATTCGAAATGTTTCTATGAGGTCCCCCCTCATTCTTCTGAACTCCAAGGAGTATAGCCCAAGAGCTGTCAAACTTTTTTTTTATTCCAAAATAAACTTTATTCATAATAAAAGATAAACTATATCAATTATAAAACAGTGCAAGCCTTTACATTCTTGTACAGATCATTCATTAGTGTTACCTTTTTATGTAAAAAAACAGCACCGATGCCACATGTATGGCTCCCTGGGGGCTACTCAGTCCTGTATTTACAATATTTAGGGGCTTTCTCGCCTGACCCCACACCTCCCTCTCCAGTGGCAGAAGAACCCTAAACTGTAGTCCTTCCCCACCGAGCCTTTGCGTTGGCTGCACCCAGCTTCACTGCGTCCCTCAGCACGTACTCCTGCAGCCTGGAATGTGCCAGCCGGCAGCATTCCCCTACGGACATCTCGCAGTGCTGGAAGACCAATAAGTTTCGGGCAGACCAAAGGGCGTCTTTCACAGAGTTGATGTCAAACGTTCCTCGTATGTTAACCCTCTCGTTCCTGGAATCATTCTATTGAATCTTCTCTGAACCCTCTCCAAAGTCAGCACATCCTTTCTTAAATAAGGAGCCCAAAACTGCACACAGTTTTGTGCAATCTCGTCCATATATACCAGTCTTTACATTGTATTTGTAAAATGTTTATAACAAATGAGTTAAAACTTAGAGCCTTTTACTTCCTGGTTTGCTACATGTGAGAATCCTCTAATGTGATTGGCTGTTCAGCTAGCTTGACGACATCCCTATTTCTGGACACCAAGTATTCCCTTGATGCCAACCAATTCGGACAACATGTCTAACTCTTTTCGTTAGAGACAAACCTGTCAAAGCAGTGTTTGCAAGCAGATAAATTCATAGCAATATTAAATATTATCAAAGCAACACAGGAGGGTTGAATGGGGATGTTATTGAGCCAGCAGAATAATAAAGGACAATTAAACAGTGAATAAAAAGCAGTAAGAACAAACGTGGAAATAACATTTCTGCTCAGGGCTTCAGTTACCTAAAGACATTGAACAAAAATAGGACAGTTTAATGTAGCACCAGATGTCTGTAGTGCAGCTCACAGGATATATATAGTAGAGGGAGTCCATTCATTTCTTAATGAATCATTCAGTTAGAAATAATACTAAAGCTCTATCTCACAATATCCATTTGTCATTGGAACAAGAATGAATGGTTCTTATCTCTGTTACCCCGCTGCTATATCTATTCCAAATGTTGATCATTCTTTGTGCAAAGACCTTCTCCTGATGTCAGTCCCAGATTTTCTTTCACTGTGTCTCTTTTGTCCTCCAGCTGTGACTTACCTTGAAGTGCTCATTATTATCTTCCCATACAATTTAGTATCATCTATTCTTTGGCAAAGTCTCCTCTCAACCTTCCTGCCTTCAAACCAAACTGTTAACAAATGCCTTACTGTATCAAGCTTATCGGGCATGGTTAGAGGCATCTAATCAAAAGGCAGAAAATCATTAGCACCTCAGTACTTTGACACTTTGACTGCAAAACTGGACAGATTCAAAGAACAGCTCTCAGTGATGAACTTCAGTTTAAAGATACATTCCTCTATCTCATTTGAAATTTTAATACACAGTTAAAAATGGACCTGTGCAAGTTTGTGGCGTTCCATTTTGAAGGCCTATTCCTGATGCCGGGTTGAAGGTCAGTGGTTTGGAAATCAAACACCCCTTATCGAGTTCTTCCAGCTGCAATGATCTACCCTCAGATTTAGTGTTAGAACCTTAAGAAGCCATGCAGCAACTGATAGTGTCTAAATGTATCTCACAGTGGAACCCTGGCCTGACTGTGAAACAGTGTGAGGATGGAGAGAGGTTTTTCTCTGCTCTAAATGCATAAAAGGGCAAGTGAATGAATGCAAGCAAGATTAGATTAGATTCAATGAGTTTATTGTCATATACACCAGGGTGCAATAAAATTCCTTGTTCGCATGATGCTCAGAGTAAACCGTATACATGGAGATAATAAATACTACAATAAATACATTAGCAAGTGCAAAACAAGAGAATGGTGAAAAGACTGCAGTGCAATCTGAAGTAGTGCAAAAAGAAATGCTAATGTGACAATAACAGAACGTGGCAGCACCACAGAGAAGGGTATGTGATAGAGGCGGTTGGTTCAGGAGTCTGATAGCAGTGAGGAAGAAGTTGTTCTTGAGTCCGGTTGTCCGTGCTTTCAAGCTCCTGTATCTTCTCCTAGAAGGTTCATTACTGACTTATGAGCAGTTCAGGTTACAAACCGTTCTCAGGAATGGAAAGAACCCTGTCATAACCTGGGAACAGCCTGATATTGAACCTTTCTTTCCCTTAATAAATAGAGCAAGACCATGGCACTTCACAATTCCAACCTAGAGAAAGGCCTGACCTGGATTTAATCCCCAAATTCCCCACACAACTGAAGCAACAGCCATTATATGTTCTTTCAAATTTAATAGCCTTACGCAAATAAACACAAGCAGTCACCTTCATTATTAAATTCATAAATCTGTTTGCATTTTCAGCCTCCTTCTCAACTACAGAGCCTTACCATTGGGTCCCATTTGATGTTAAGACCCTTGTCCCAACTTGCTAGAAGAGAAGTGACTGATAACCCACCAACCAATGAAAGCACCAGACAGTGTTTGGACTAACCCAACAAACTCAATTATTCCCCAGCCTGCTTTTTAAGAGAGACAATATTTTTTAAGTATTGGACTGGAGATGTGATTTGGTGGGATTGCAGTGTTTCTGACATCACTGAATGATGGTGCAGTCTGCAAGCAAAGGAAAGCAATTGAAAATTTTGCATTTATTTTGCCACTTTCACGACCTCAGGATATCCCAAAATGTTTTACAACCTCACAGGAAATGTGTGGTTTGCATACAACAAGCTCCCACCACCTGGATAAAAAACAGGTACTGACTTAGTGAATCGATGGAGGGATAAGGATTGGTCAGGACAACCGGGAACACTTCCCTCTTTGTCATTGAAATAATCCCACTGAACATTTTTATGCCCACCTGAGAGAGCCTCAGTTTGGTGCTGCTACATTCTGGGACTCTTAATTCTACCTCTTTCTGTTGTTCCATTATTGTCACTTTAGCATTCCTTTTGCACTACTTTAGATTGCACTACTACCTAAGATAAGATTTCTTTATTAGTCACATGTACATTGAAACACACAGTGAAATGCATCTTTTGCATAGACTGTTCTAGGGGCAGCCCGCAAGTGTCGCCACGCTTCCGGCGCCAACATAGTGTTCCCACAACTTCCTAACCTGCACGTCTTTGGAATGTGGGAGGAAACCAGAGCACCCGGAGGAAACCCACACAGACACGGGGAGAACGTACAAACTCCTTACAGACAGTGGCGGGAATTGAACCCAGGTTGCTGGCACTGTAATAGCGTTACGGTAACCGCTACACTTCCGTGCCTGCATCACTTCTGCTGTTTTATGCTTGTTGTATTGATTATTACCGTGTACACTGTTTACTCTGTGAGCTTCACACAAGCAAGGAATTTCATTGCACCCTGGCACATATGACAGTAAACTGATCTGAATCTCAAAGATGACACTTTCAACAGTGCAGCACTCCTGCTGTGTTTTGCATCAATAGCCGTTACTTATTTAAATAAAGTACTCTTTCTTCCAATCTGAATGTTCTTGGTAAGTAATGTTGTTCCTGAGATTCTCATAACTGCAATGTGGTCACCCTCCATCTTGACAACAACCTCTGGCCTGGAAATGCTTGCTATTTGCAATCGTATTGCCATGAAGTTGGCCAAGAAGGTGCTGTAACTCCTAAATCTTTCTTTATGTATTTGTTTGAGTCCGATTTCAACAATCAATACAACAGAGACCCCCGATCTCCGAGTGTTCTAATAAACCAATCATTGTTTATTATTGTCCATGCAATTTAAATTGCTTTGCATTATAAACTCCTGTGCTGTAGGCAGTAAAGTTTCAATACAAAGTCAAAGCCAAAGTTGAGTTTATTGTCATTTGCCCAAGTACATGTCTGCACAGGTGCAATGAAAATCTTACTTGCAGCAGCATCACAGGCACATAGAATCGGTTCAGTAGCATTCACAAGATAAACATAAATTAAACATAAATTATATGCAATGAAAAAAATCACAACCGGAACAAAAAAAAATACAAAGTCTATTTTAGTGCAGCGATCAGAGTGATTAAATTTCCAATCCAGTGACCTATATACTTGTCACAGTGTGTGAGACATTTTAGTTGGTTAACAGGTCTTCCAGATTTGGTCGTCCCTAGTTGCTGGTCCCTGTGACCTGGTTGAGTTGGGGTGTTCTTGCTGTGCATTGCCTCCTCACTTCTCACTTCAGCTTCAGTTTCCTGAACCTGCTGCAGTCTCCCTCAGAAAATGCTGATCCCTGGACTGTGGATCATTCACCTCCATCTCACCTCCAGCATACCAATGAGGAGGAGGGTTCGGACACTCAACCCCTCAAGCAGGCTCTACCATTAATAAGATCACCTCATTTTCACATTCCTGCCTTTCACTCTGTAACCTTTCAGCCCCTTGTTTATCAAGAATCTATCTGCCTTAAAAATATTCAAAGACTGACCTTTGTGGAAGAGAGTTTCAAAGACTCAAAACCCCCTGAGAGAAAATTTTGTCTTATCTCCGTCTTAAATGAGTGACTCCTTATTTTCACAGAGTAAACTCATTGCTCTAGATTCGTCACCTCTGAGGGCTTACATTTTGACAACTCTCATAGAGTCAAGCAGCACAGATGTCTAATTTTAACTTTGTTATTTTTCTTGATGGTGTTATGGTTGAATTTTTACCATATCATCTAGTTTAGGGTGTGACATGTCCATACCATCCAGTTGTAGCTGGAAGTTTGCTTTTCCTTCTCTCTTTTCCTTTGTCTGCTTATTCCAGTTCGAATTCTAGGCTTCAGTTGTTGCCACTGTTGCTCTGGCTCACCTGTGTGTTATTCTCTGGGTCCAGTGGGAGATGATCCCTGCCTTTGGCAAGAGACTGGGATATGCACTGCATCTTTTTCTGGAGCAGATTGTTAATTGGCAATTGGTTTATTATTGCCACATGTACCGAGGTACAGTGAAAAACCTTGTTTTGCATGCCATCCATACAGATCATTTCATCACATCAGTACATTGAGGTAGTACAAGGGAAAACCAATAACAGAATGCAGAATATAGTGTTACAGTTACAGAGAAAGTGCAGTGCAGGCAGACAATAAGGTGCAAGGGTCATGACGAGGTAGACTGTGAAGTCAAGAGTCCATCTGATCGTTTCAAGAGTCATAACAGCAGGATAGAAGCTGTCCTTGAGCCTGGTGGTACATACTTTCAAGCTTTTGTATCTTCTGCTCGATGGGAGGGGGGAGAAGGGAGAATGTCTGGGGTGGGAGGGGTCTTTGATTATGTTGGCTGCTTTACAGAGTCCACGGAGGGGAGGTTGTTTTCCGTGATGTGCTGAGCTGTGTCCACAACTCTCTGCGGTTTCTTGCGGTCATGGGCAGAGCAGTTGCCATACCAAGCCGTGATACATCTGCATAGGATGCTATGGTGCATCTATAAAAATTGGCTGCCTTTACAGCTTTCACTGCCTTTCCATTGGATTGTGGATAGTCCAGTAATGACACGTAGGAGTAAGTTCCTCCAAATCCACAAATTTTACAAACTCAGCTGCAGCGAGACGTAGGCCGTTGTCTGTTACAAACTCTTCTAGAGCACCATGTTTGGTGAACTGCACCTCCAGCTTGGGAAATGATGTTGACTTGTTGTTCATTTCCAGATGGCTGGAGAAATAATCGACCAGGTGGGTTCCGTCCTCAGCTGTGAAGAAATCTACTGCTTCTTTTGTCCAAGGTCTTCTTGATAGCTTGTGCAGATCTATAGAGGCAAGGTAACAAAAGAGGTGCAGACTTGAATCATAGTAATGTACAGCACAGAAAATGGGCCCTTCGGCCCAACTCATCCATGCCGACCAAGTTACCTAACTGAGCTATAGAAACATACAGGAAATAAACAGGACCTTTCAGCACACCTTGTCCATGCCGATTGTGATGCCTGTCCACGTTCAACCCGTATCCCTCCTCACCTTCCCTATCTAAGTGCCTTTTAAACATTGTAATAGTATTGGTATTGGAATTGGTTTATTATTCTCGTGAAAAACCTGTCTTGCATACCGTTCGTACAGATCAATTCATTACGCGGTGCAGATACATTGAGTTAGTACAGAGTGCATTGAGGTAGTACAGGTAAAAACAATAACAGAGTACAGAGTAAGGTGTTACAGCTACAGAGAAGTGCATTGCAGGTAGACAATAAGGTGCAAAATCACAACAAGGTAGATTGTGAGGTCAAGGTCAAGGTCAGGAGTATCTGCCTCCACTACCATCTCTGACAGCTTGTTCCAAATATTTACTTCCCTCTGTGTGGAAAAACTTACCCCTCAGATCTCCTTGAAATTCTCCCCTCCAACTTAAACCTGTGCCCTTGAGGTTTGAACAAGTGACATTTTTGTGTGAAGTTTTATACCCCATCAGTGAGCAGACTGATTCACACACTCTCCTCCAACATTTGTTTAGATTCAGATTCAGATTACTTTATTGTCACATACACCAGGGTGCAATGAAATTCCTTGCTCGCGTGAAGCTCACAGAGTAAACAGTATATCTGGTAATAATAAATACAACAGTAAGTACCGTGACGTGTGCAAAACAATGGAATGGTGCAAAGTGTAGTTGTGCAAACTGAAGTAGTGCAAAAAGAAATGCCGAAGTAACAAGTAATGGAAGGGGTAGAATTTGAGAATGTGGCTGCACCACTGGGAAGGGGATGTCCTCAGATGGGTGCAAGCATCTGGCATTTCTCCTCTCCCAGATTTTGGGATTGCTGCTCGTTCAAGTTTGCTCACGAGTTCATCTCACGTGCAGACTTTTGGGGCAACTCACCCCTTAGTGCTGCAGCCCAGATTTTCGTACTTAAGTCTCTGGAAGAGGACTCAAACACGCAACCTTCTGACTCAGAGGTAAGAGCATTAGGAACCTCTGAGATACCTCTGTGTAGGGTAGCCAGGAATAAAATGAATTAAAGAAGATATTTCCAATTATTGTTTTGATTTACTATTAAAATATTTGAGGATGAGAATCATAAAAATAGGGGCAGTGTTAGGTCATTCAGTTCTTTGAACCTGTTTTACCATTCATTGTGATCATCATCTACCTCAGTATCACATTTACACATCCCAGGACTGCTGTATGTCATGAAGGTCAGAGGCAGGAAGTTGTGATGGGACCTGTAGGATTTCGTCCAATCAGAACTTCACGGAGTAGGGCTAGGCTTAGGGTTTAACGAGGGGCGGAGGGTACAAAAACTTTGTCCTCTTGATACTTTCAAGAAAGCAATGCTGTATAGTGGTACGCTAGGGTTAGTGGAGCCAGCGGCCAGACCTCTATACAATTGGACTGGAGACAGCAGCTCAGATAGAAGCCAGAAAATTAAGTGTTTAAGTGGTTATATAAATCTGTTATACAACAAAAAGCAAATAACTATAAATTTGAAGCAACAAACAATCTGCTGGAAGAACTCAGAGGGTTGAGCAGCATCTCTGGGGGGTGGGGGGGGTGGTGAAGGGATTGATGACATAGAAATCCTGCATCAGGACTAAGTGGAGAGCGAAGATGGGAGTCATCTGCCTACCCCTACTTATCTAGCCAGTTCGTACCTATATGCAACTCCAGACCCACCAGTGGGCTTGGATTTCAATTGCCTCCTCGGCTGAGAGACAGATAGGGATGGTCAATAAATGCTGGTATCGTCCGTGAATGAATAAATAAACCAAAACACCATCTCAACACTCGAGTGTCATACTGGTTATCTTCCCTCTCCACTGGTTGTCCTGTTGCAGGGTCAGAGTTTGTGAGTGAGTCTGCTCACTGCTGGGGTATAAAACTTCACACAAAAATGTCACCTGTTCAAACCTCAAGGACACAGGTTTAAGTTGAGAGGGGAGAATTTCAAGGAGATCAGAGGAGTAAGTTTTTCCACACAGAGGGAAGTGAATATTTGGAAGAAGCTGTCAGAGATGGTAGTGGAGGCAGATACCCCTGACCTTGACCTCACAATCTACCTTGCACCTCCCATGGATGCTGCTCGACCTGCTGAGTTGCTCCAGCAGATTGTTTGTTGCTCCAGATTCCAGCATCTGCAGTCTCTTGTGACTCAGCTCTAAATGTAAAATGAGGTTGGGTCTCAACTGCTTCCTCAGTTGAGGGGCAGATAGAGATGGTCAATAAATGGTGGTATTGCCAGTAGCATCTACACCCTGTGAGTAAACAAATAAACAAAAGGTCTTGTCGAGTCCCAAGTGACAGCCACAAGGTGCCAGTGCAAACTAACCTTCTAACAAGACCATATCCTTGCTATACAGGCAAGAGGGACTCAGCCTTCTAATGGTTTGCAAGTCACCACAAATCACCATAAAAAGCAAAACTTCTAATCTCCCTCTTGACAAGTCGTGAAGGCGTGCTCATTTGCTGTGAGTACTCCAATCCCTCAGCTCATTTTGAGGATTATTAATTATTTACTGAATAAACTGTAGTTTAGAATACTAATCGTACACCAGAAGCTTCCAGCTGTCAATATTTCATGAGAAAATCTCCAGGAAAACTGAATTCATTCCAACACTTTTGGAAGGAATGGAGTGGGTGGGAGTCCCAGTTGAAGAGGCAGGAGCTGATTATCATATTTCACACTTTCTTGATGTATAACAGCTTGAAGGATGGTGCCTTCCAGCTTGGGTTTGCTATTCGGCCTTGAGGTAAGCACTTGTAGTGTGGTTATTTGCCAAGTTGTAGGTTAACATATGAACAAAAGTTGGGCAATGCATATATTAAAAGAATCTACATTTCCATCCATAACCTCCCCTCAAATCAGTCAATTTGTTTGACTGTAGACTTTAAGGGTGAACAAATGAAAATCAATAAAGCTGCAGTTAGAACAGAGAACAGTACAGCACAGGAACAGGCCCTTCGGCCCACGATGTTGTGCCAAACTAATCAACCAAGTGACACTTAATCCTTTCTGCCTGCACATGGTCCATATCCCTCCAATGCTCTGCATAGTCATGTGCCTATCTAAGAGCCTCTTAAACGCCTCTGTCGTGTCTGCCTCCACCACCACCCCGGCAGCACATTCCAGGCACCCACCATTCTCTGTGTAAAAAAAAAACTTGCCCCACACATCTCCTTCAAACTTACCCCCTCTCACCTTAAATGCATGCCCTGTAGTATTAGATATATTGACCCTGGGAAAAAGATACTGGCTGTATCTATGCCTCTCATGATTTTATAGAAATTCCAGAGAAAACAACCCAAGTTTGCAGATGCTGGAAATCTGAAATGAAAATAGAAAATGCTGGGAAAACTCAGCAGCACCTGTAGAGAGAGAAACAATCCATGTTTCGGTTCTGCCGTCCTTCAACGGAACTTGGAAAGACAGAGATACGGTGAGAGAGTAGATGGGGGAAGGACGTGTCGAACAAAGGGGATGTCGGTGATGGGGGGGGCGGAGTCTAAATGGCTTAATGGTTACACAAGAAGTTGCAGATACTGGAATCTGGAGCAACAAACAATCTGCTGGAGGAACTCAGCGGGTCGAGCAGCATCTGCGGGAGGGAAAGGAATTATCGACGTTTCTGGTCGAAACCCTTCGTCGGGACTGAGAGTGGAGAGGGGAGATGGCTGGTATAAAGAGGAGAGGAGGGGGGAGTGGAGAGACAGGAGCCTGAGGTGATTGGTGGACTGAGGAGGGGTGAAGGATGATGGCAGGTTAAGCCAGGTGGGGGAGGAGGAGGGTGCAGTTGGGGGATAATGGATGGAGGCAGACAAAAAAAAGAGGCAGATGGAGTGAGGGAAGGGGAGGGCGAAGGTGGAGGCAGCTGCTGGACGATAATGAGCAAGTTTCCAGTTACCAGCACATTAAGCTTCTTGGCCTGTGTAGTGTGCCATTAATAACACTGTGGGCCCTGCCCAGCAGATCAAGTGTTGCTTGTGTATTAATAACAAATTAAAACCAGCAAGAACTGGAAACACTTGGTAGATCAGGCATCATCTGCAGGAAGAGAAACAGAGCAAAAGTTTCAGGTCAGAAACCTTGTGTCACAACTGGGAAAGATAGGGACAAAGGGAAGTATTAAGTTGCAGAGAAGGTATGGGGAGGGATGGACAGGAGAAGGGGAATATCTGTGATATGGTGAGGCTTGGGTTGCTGTGAAGATGAGTTGCCAATGGGGCATATTGGAGGGAGAGCTTTATGACTCTTAGGAGTAATTAAAGAAGGATAATTATAACTTGGGAGCAAGGAGAAAGAGAATGGTGCATTCTTGGGAGTGAAGAACTACATAATAATAGCTACTTCAGTGTAATTAAATAGCAAATAATGACTTCTTGGGAGTTGTTAACAGAGAATGGTGAATGAGTGATTTAATGGAGAATAGTAGAATGCTGAGAGTAATTAAAGAGAATAATGGATATTTGAAAGTAATTAAATCATGTTTTGGAGTAATTAGATAGAGAGTAATTGTTAGTAGGGGGAGATAAGTTGCTTGCTAGGAAATGATTTCATTTTTGCACCATCATAAATCTGTCTGTGGCGAATCCAGGGAGCAAAGAGGTCTTTGCGCCTACTTGTTATCTTGAGACAATTTACCAGGTTGGCAAATAAAAGAGTAATATGAACTCATTGACATCATAATAAATGTGAGCACAATAAATGAGAGGAACAGAATGACCTTTGCTAGTCAGTAATCGCAAAAGCTGCGGAGAACTAAAGAATAGCAGATGGGTTCTCTGTGTGTGCTGGACCAATGGTTACCCTCTATCAACACCACAAAATCAGAGTATCTGGGCATTTTCATATTGCTCTTTCTGGTGACATCTCTGTGCAAACTGGGTGATGTGTTTCCATATTACAACGTTGAGTTCAATTCAAAAGGACCTCATTGGCTGTAGAGCATGTGGATGATCTCTGGGACTAGAGAAGTACAAGTCTTCCTTTTTCTCTTTTAGACAAGAGACTGCTGATACTAGAAGCAGGATCAACAATCAGTCTGCTGAAGGAACTCAGTGGGTTGAGCAGCATCTGTGGGAGGGAAAGGAATTATCGACGTTTCAGGTCGAAACCCTGCATCGGGACTGAGAGTGGAGAGGGGAGATGGCCAGTATAAAGAGGAGAGGGGGAGGGGTGAGAAACAACCACACCCTCAACCCCTTTTGAGATGTTTCACTCACCTCATTAGCAACTGCTGGGAATGTCCACCCCAGCAGGCACGGTAGTGTAGCAGTTAGCGTAACGCTATTACAGCGCCAGCGACCCAGGTTCAATTCCGACCATTGTCTGCAGGGAGTTTGTACGTTCTCCCCATGACTGCGTGGGTTTCCTCCGGGTGCTCCGGTTTCCTTCCACATTCCAAAGACATACAGGTTAGGAAGTTGTGGCATACTATGTTGGCGCCAGAAGCGTGGCGACACTTGTGGGCTGCCCCCAGAACACTCTAAGCAAAAAGATGCATTTCACTGTGTGTTTTGATGTACATGTGAGTAATAAAGAAATCTTAGCCCATTCTTACTACATTAGACCATTTAAGATGGTCATGGCTGTAAGGTCAGTTATGGTTAGGTCTGATGAAAGGTCATTGTATAATTTATGTGTAATTCTGTGTGTTGTTCACTGAATCTGCATGCCTGTGATGCTGCTGCAAGTAAGTTTTTCATTGCAACAAACAATCTGCTGGAAGAACTCAGTGGATCAAGCAACATGCAAGCAGGGTCAAGCAACCATGCATGCAGGGTTTTGACCTAAAACATCAACAGTTCCTTTCCTTCCACCGATGCTGCTCGACCTGTTCAGTTCCTCCAGCAGATTGTTTGTTGCTCCAGATTCCAGCATCTGCAGTCTCTTGTGTTTCCTAAGTTTTTCATTGTACCTGTACCTGTACCTCACCACACTTGTGCATCTGCCAGTAAACTAGACTTGACTTGATTTGACATTAACCTGGAGCATTAACCTTGTTGCTTTCTCCACAGGTGCTGCCTGTCTTGCTAAATATTTCCGGCATTTTCTGTTTTATTTCAATTAAGGTTTTTCCTTATGAATGGACTTAGTTGCTTAATAGTTGCAGGCTATTTGGAAAGGAATGCATTTAAATAATCATGGCTTTTCCACTTAATTAGAGGCTAAATGAGAAAATGCACTTAAAGTCATTAATGATTGTTGCCAGTGAGTAGAGCGAAACAATTCTTATTAATCAAGGATCAACGTGGTCCTTTTAACATCACCAAAGTATGCCCAAAAGAATTTATGTATTTATTTAAGAAATAGTTAACTGACAGCTCATGAGAACAAGCTACCTTTTCTTGTTAACACAAGAAACTCCAGATGCTGGAACCTGAACAACACACAAAGCGCTGGAGGAACTCAGAGGGTCAGGCAGCACCTATGGAGGGAAATGGACAGTCAATGTTTTGGGTCAAGACGTAGATACTGCCGGACCCACTGAATTCCTCCACACTTTGTGTGTTGCACCTTTTCTGGTTGTGTGGTCTAGACTACAATGCAAGATTCATTTGGTAAATTAAATTAGTAAATTGGTTTATTATTGACACATGCACCTAGGTACAGTGAAAAACTTGTCTTGCATACTGTCCATACAGATCAATTCATTACAACAATGCATTGAGGTAGTACAAGGTAAAACAATAACAGAATGCAGAATGAAGTGTTACAGTTACAGAGAAAGTGCAGTGCAGGTAGACAATAAGCTGCAAGGTCGTAATGAGGTAAATTGTGAGGTCAAGAGTCCATCTCGTTGTACTAAGGAACCATTCAAGAGTCATAACAGTGGGATAGAAGCTGTCCTTGAGCCTGCTGGTACATGTTTTCTTTTGCCAATAACCATCGTTCCATGCTCCCTCGTTCCGACCCCTCTACCAACAGACGTGTTCTCTCCATCCACTTCATTTATACCTTTCATGATTTTAAATACTTCTCTCAGATATCCTTGCAATCTTGTCTGTCCCAAAGGGAACAACTCCGTCTCCTCCAGTCTATCTACAAAACTAAAGCCCCTCCTCCCTGGAACCCTTTCAATATATCTCTTCTGAATATAGCGCACAGTACAGCACAGGAATGGGCCCTTCGGCCCACAATGTCTGTGCCAACCATGATGCCAATCCAAACTAATCCTCCCTGCCTGCACATGGTCTATATCCCACCATTCCCTGCCTGTTCATGTCACTGTCTAAAAGCCTCATAAACATTGCTATGATGTGGCGAACTCTTGACCTTATTGTCTATCTCCACTGAACTTTCTCTGTAACTGTGGCACTATATTCTGCATTCTGTTATTGGGTTTCCCTTGTACTACCTCTGAGTACTTGTGTTTTGAAATGATCTGTATGGATGGCTTGCAAAACTAAGTTTTTCACTGTGCCTCAGTGCATGTGACAATAATAAACCAAAACCAATACCAATACCAAGTCTGGGCCAAAAATGTTCCATCTTCAGCTCAAAGTCAACTAGAGAAAGAAGTTTAGTGGAGAAACAAAATTATAATAAAATAGCTGGTCTTGGTGACCAACCATTGCTTTCTCTCTCGATTTGATTTTTCAAAGCAACTTTTCCCCTGGAGTTATCCAAAATTGAGCTACCTGTATCCTAGCTCACACCACGTCCCATTCACATGTCACCTCTGCACTGGCTCCCAATTATCCAACACTCTGATTTTAAAATTCTATTCCCTATTTTCAAATCTGTCTCTGTCTCTATAATCATCTACACTCAAAAGTCACCTCTTGCCTCTTGAACATCTCTACTTTAATCACATTGCCATTGACTTCTGCTGCTCTGGAATTCTCTCTGTAAACAGCTCCATCTCCCCTACTCCTTTTAAGACATTTTTTAAAACCCAGCTCTTCGTCACCCATCCTGATATCCCTCACACATCCAGATTTTTGATTGGTTGCTTGAAGCATCCTGGGACAATTTTGACAATTAATGGTGGTGTATAAATGAAAGCTGTTTTTGGAGTCTTGCTTGTGACAACAAGCTTCTTTTCCATTTAAGTTAGTCGAGAGTGTTGACATTGCAATACTAGTACAGTCTCGCATTGAAGTTATTGAATTTTACATTAACAGTGCAGAATTATTCATTAGCAACAAACAAAATGCTGGAGGAACTCAACGGGTCAGGCAGCAGCTGTGGAGAGAAGTGGACAATTGACGTTTTGGGTTGAGACCCTTCATCTGGATGGGGAGGGTTTCGACCCGAAACATCAACCATCCCTCTGCCTTCACCAACGCTGCCTGACCTGCTGAGTTCCTCCAGGAGTTTGTTTGTTGCTCCAGGTTCCAGCATCTGCAGCCTCTTGTGTTTCCAGAATTATTCGTTCTCAGGAAATGATGCAAAACTATTCTTAATGGAAATTTCCTTGGTTTAGTTTGGTCCTTGGCTACAGTGCAAAGCTCATTTCAAAGGGAGATTACATATCTTCTTTGAAAGAGTTAACGGAGGAATAAACTGCTAAGAAGGTGTTCATCCTGCTGCTAGCAACAGCAGTTTCTTCATTTACAATGCTCCAAAGAAAGCTTTAACCTTTAAGATCTTTCCCTTTCCTCTGAACCATTGCCAATTCCAGTACTCCACAGACCTCCATCAGTCTTTGAAATTATTTCAGGAAGTTCAAGAAGAGATTCCCAGTGACAAAGATAAAATGTCTCTGATGGAGAGACAGCGGAAGATGAAAGAATTCTCGTCAAAGGTTTGGTTTGCGATTGGCCAGAAGACCTACATGTGTAAAACATCAGTCAAACTAACAGCTTCCTTGGAGAATGGAGAGTATAATCACTTGTTGGTCTACCACTCTGGCTGGTCCAGGACATCAGGCTCACTCTCCAGTGCGGTGCCAAGGGAGTAGCTGTTGGAGGTGAAGCCTTTCTGGTGAGATATTAAACAGAAAGCTGTCAAAGATTCCAATGAATTGTTTTGATTAAGACTTTGTGAAGTTCTCCCATGTTTATCCCTTGTTCAACATTACTATCTGGTCATTATCATTTGGATAAGAACATAGGAAATAGCAGGTGCTTGCAAAATGGCACCTTGAACTTTCTCTGCTATTCATCATCGCTGACCCTATTCATGTTGCTGCCTGATTCACATAATCTTGCAAATCCCCTGAAGTCCAAAAATCTACCAATCTCAGCCCTGATATACATAGCCCTTTGGACAACTACTTCCTTACGGTTACAACCTTCTCCATGAAACACTTTCTCCACATCTAACGACTAAAATGGCCATCTCTGTAGCTTGAGCTGGTTTCTGGTGGTCTGAGGCACTCTAGCCTGAGGAAACAGTCTTTCAGCTCCTACCCTGTGGATACCTCTCAGACTTCAAAGGGGTCAACTCACATTCTTCTAAAAACCAGTGTGTAATGGCCATTTCTGTTCGATCTCTCTTGAGAGGACAACCCCTCATGCTTGGAGTCTATTTTGTAAATCAACGCTGCATGTTGTATCTGTATTTAGGTATGGAGTTCACAACTGGTAAATTGGTTTGTTATTGTCACATGTACCAAGTTACAGTGAAAACTTTGTTTTGCATGCCATCCATACAGGTCATTTCATCACATCAATGCATTGAGGTAGCACAAGGGAAAAGCAATAACAGAATACAGAATAAGGCGTTACAGTTACGAGAAAGTACAGTGCAGGCAAACAATAAGGTGCAAGGCCATGACGAGCTAGATGGTGAGGCCAAGGGTCCACCTTATCGTACTAGGGGACCATTCAATAGTCTTATTACAGTTGGATAGAAGCTGTCCTTGAGCTTGCTGGTAGGTGCTTTCAGGCTTTTGTATCTTCTGCCCGATGGGAGGGGGGAGAAGCAAGAAATGATACTCCAAATGGGATTTTCCAAAAACCTACAAACTCTTACAAAGAGATATACAGGTCCTCCCCAGGTTAGGAACGCTCATCTTAGGTACAGCACGTACATAGAAGTGAGCATTTGGAAGACGGGTGCGATGGATTTGCCGGCTGTTGTGGGGTTGCAGTCATCTTCTGCCAGGTGGGAATTTGGTTTGAAGCTCTGGGCAAGGTTGGGATCACAGTACACATTCTATCTTTGTATTACATGAATGAAACAAAGTAATCCTTTACTACATACATAGCACAGACCTTACTGAGTATGGATATTAGTTTTTCTGCAACAATATTTTTGCATCTTGCAGAGAAATCTGAATGGTTGAGTTAAATGCCCTGGTTTAACTATGCTTTGTCCTTGGTTAAACTCTTTTTATTTAAATAAATTGCTGGGTGGCCACATTTCTGACTTACAAACTATTCAGGTAATGAATAGTTCTCAGGAACAACACCCTATCGTAACCTGGGGAGGACCTGTATGGAAGATTATTCTGCATAATACTTCTTCCCATGCATCGTGCATTACCATAGTAACTATAGTACAAAAGCACTTAAGGAGGTTTGGGAAGTCTAAAACGGGATGTGAAAGATGCCTTGTGCGTAGGTCTTTTATTTTGATTGCCATGTTAGCGAAGATTGGAACCCGATCTGCACCAGTTGTCTCTCAGATGTTTTTATATGGAGCTGTCTTAATTTGAAGGAGGTCTTAGCACAAAGTGCTGGATCACAAATCTTAACCTCCAGCCCGGGAAGAGCGTGGAAACTTTGCAAACATCATTAAGTGATGCAGGAAGTAACCTAGATACGAAGAGGCATGTCAACAAATGCGCCACAAATAGTAACTCTCCTGAATACAGACAGCAACAACCTGAGAGAATCTGCCATCTCAACAAAGAAAAGAAACTTCTTTTGAAAGGTAAAGGCATAAGAAAGCAAATACCAGTTGTTGAGAAAATCTTTACAATAGACAAGGAGCAGATTATATATATATGGTTGAGCACATTTATTTTCTTTATCTCTAATAGATTATAAAGCTGATTGAGTGGAAGTTGGACAGTTAATCACATCCATTGATGTAGACCATACATTGAGTGACAGATGATTTGGTCCAATCCGTCCTTGATGATGCTGATGCCTCCAGCCTACATACTTTCACCTCTCCCCATCTGCATAATCTTTCTCCCTTATATTACTTCTATTTTCCCTTTTAACGACAGCTGCACACCTCACAATGGTTCTTCTCTGGCCAAAGAGACAGGATGGAACAGTGGTGCAGCTGGTAGAGACACTACCTTGCAACACCAGTGACCCAGGTTCAATCCTGACGTCCGATGCCATCTGTGTGAAGTGCATGTTCTCCCTGTGACTGCGTGGGTTTCCTCTGGGTGTTCCGGTTTCTTCCCAAATCCCAAAGACATGTGGGTTGGTAGATTAATTGGATGCTGCAGATTGCCTGTAATGTGTGGGTGAGTGGTAGAACCTTGGGGGAGTTGATATGAATGTGGGGACAGTAGAAAAATGGGATTAATGTCAGACTAATGTAAGCGGGTGGTTGATGATTAAAATAAGATCTCTTTATTAGTCACATGTACATCGAAACACACAGTGAAATACATCTTTTGTGTAAAGTGTTCCGGGGGCAGCCCACAAGTATATCCACGCTTCCGGCGCCAACATAGCATGCCCACAACTTCCTAACCTGTACGTCTTTGGAATGTGGGAGGAAACCGGAGCACCCGGAGGAAACCCACGCAGTCACGGGGAGAACGTACAAACTCCTTACAGACAGTGGCCCGGATTGAACCTGGGTTGCTGGCGCTGTAATGGTGTTATGTTAACTGCTACACTACACTGAAAAGACTGTTTCTGTGCTTTATATCCCTATGCCTCTATGATACAGAGATGCGAACTTCAATCACATGACAACTGAATTTCGTACAAACATATCTGGTTCACCATGTTCCTTGGAGGGGAAATATGCCTCCTCAGAAGCTCTGGCCCACAGAACCACTCTTAAATGCCCCATGAAAGAGCCCAGAGTACTATTCATTTTTTCCAGAATGTACAAAGACACATTAAGAATTACCACACAGGCTATAGTGGTTCAAGAAAGCAATTCACCACCAACTTCCTAATAGGAAGAGCCATTAAGTGCCAACCTTGTCAGATGTGCCCAAAGTTCTGTTAGGGATTAAACAAGGAATTCCACATTCTTTGGATACTGAGGTTTCATCTGAAGTCTCTATGGGGTTTATCACCCAGGTTTGTCAAACTCAGGGTAGTGTAGTGGTTAGCATAATGCTATTACTGCGCCAGCAACCCAGTTCAATTCACAAGATCACAAGATCACAAGACAAGGTAGCAGAAGCAGGCCATTCGGCCCATCGAGTCTGCTCCAAGGTAAGGGAAATAGAATTGAGAAATGGGGAATGGGGAAAAAAAAACTATTCTAATCCCAATTTCCGGCCTTATCCCCATATCCCTTGATATCCTGACTATTTAGATATCTATCTATCTCCTCCTTGAATGCCCCCACTGATCTGGCCTCCACTGCTGTACGTGGCAAGGAGTTCCACAAATTCACCACCCTCTGGCTAAAGAAATTTTTCCTCATCTCTGTTTTGAAACTGTACCCTCTAATTCTAAGATTGTGCCCTCTGGTCCTGGACTCACCCACCAAGGAAAACAGCCTAGCCACATTTACTCTGTCCTTTCCTATCAATATTTTAAATGTCGCTATGAGGTCCCCTCTCATTCTTCTGTACTCCAGTGAGTACAGTCCAAGAGCCGACAAACGCTCCTCATACGTAAGCTCTTTCATTCCTGGAATCATCCTCGTAAATCTCCTCTGAACCCTCTCCAACGTCAACACATCCTTCCTAAGATGTGGGGCCCAAAACTGCGCACAATATTCCAAATGAGGCCTCACTGGTGCCCCGTAGAGCCTCGTCAACACTTCCTTACTTTTATACACTATACCTCTCGAAATGAATGCCAACATAGCATTCGTTTTCTTTACCACTGATCCAACCTGGTGGTTAACCTTTAAGGTATCCTGCACGAGTACCCTCAAGTCCCTTTGTACTTCCATGCTTTGGATTTTCTCTCCTCCTAGATAATAATCTGCTCGCTTATTTCTGCTTCCAAAGTGTACAACTGCACATTTCTCTACATTGAATCTCATCTGCCATTTCCTTGCCCATTCTCCTAAACTGTCTAGGTCCCTCTGCAACCTTCCTATCTCTTCAATACTCCCTACTCCTCCCCCTATCTTGGTATCATCCGCAAACTTAGCCACGAAACCATTTATTCCATCATCCAAATCGTTAATGTACGAGGTAAAAAGGAGTGGTCCCAACACCGACCCCTGCGGCACGCCACTAGTAACCGGTAACCGACCAGAACGAGATCCTTTTTTTTCCACTCTTTGCTTCCTGTCAACCAGCCAATGCTCCCCCCATTCTGTTATCCTACCCGTAATTCCATGACCTCTCATCTTATTAATCTGTCTCTTGTGAGGCACCTTATCAAAGGCCTTTTGAAAGTCTAATACACAACATCTACCGCCTCTCCCTTATCCACCTTACCTGTGATTTCTTCAAAAAATTCCAGCCGCTCTCTGTAAGGAGTTTGTACGTTCTCCCCATGTCTGAGTGGGTTTCCTCCGGGTGCTCCGGTTTCCTCCCACATTACAAAGACGTACAGGTTAGGAAGTTGTGGGCGTGCTATGTTGGGGCCATAAGCATGGTGACACTTCCGGGCTGCCCCCGGAACACTCTACGCAAAAGATGCATTTCACTGTGTGTTTTGATGTACATGTGACTAATAAAGAAATCTTATCTTATCTTCTTATGAAGAATTCATGGCCTCTGCACACTCAGTCTAGCATTCCAACATTCAACATTCATGCCTCAGTTCTACCTGTTGGAGAGCAGGAGATAGCAAGGAGTGGCTGACATGTTTCAACCCCTGATGAGGAATTGACTAAAATCTGAGCAGTATTGGAAATTCCTTGTGATCAGGAATGTTGAAGAGGAACCAGAGAGTTTCTTGTCATCTCACACTTCCCACATCCTCAGGATGTCCCAGGCAGGTTTGCAGCACTGCTTAGAAGTGCAACAGCTGTTGCTTTGACAGCCAGAGAGGCCTCATCAAAGAACCACTAGCACGAAGACCTCTGGGCAAGATGTGGTTAAAGGCTAGATCTTTGTTCAGCCAATGAGCTTGCAGTTTCCTAATGGCAACGAGTGTGATATTAAAACAAAAACCTTGTCGGCCAGACAAAGAGCCACCATTATGAATTATTCATGCCGTTCCCTCTCTGCATTTTGCTGATATATGGTTTCTAGTAAAAGAGCATTAAAAAAAAGTAACCCTTTCTTCTGAGAATAGACCTCAATGAGCTCAGAATCAGAACTAGCTTAAGGGGAAGTCACCAGTCGTGCTCAGATGTATTGCAGCACTAAATATGTGTAAAAGTGAAATGTATCTGCATACTTCAAATTTACTGTTAACTGCAGCATCTTGAGCTGAGTATTCCTTACAAACGCAGGCAGTGCCCAGCAGGGTAACGTTCCACAATGCTCATGAAGTAATGCCTTTGTAGATAGAAAGAATGGCTTCCACTTAAGAAGTCTTTGGTGCCTGTCAGTTCATCAGGAATCTCACAGTGTTTTGCAGATAACTGAGCTTTTTAGAATGCAAGGAAAATGACAAAGTGTGCACAGAAGTCCCACAAGCAGTAATGTGGCCACAACCAGGTGATCTGTTTAATTTTATACAGTTTGGTGTGAGATTTCTATGTTCAACTGTTGAATTAGGGTCCAGATTGCTGTTTTTGTTGTGTTTTTCCTTGTAGTTTTACGTTTGCTTATATGTTTGTCTGTAAGCATTTATTAACTTGTAGTATATTTGGTTCTATACTTCTGTAGTTTCTTTGCATAGCTGAAGTGTGACTCAGTCAGTACCTGTTCACAGGTTTCATTATCTAAACCAGTTTAGACTGGTTTGCAGTATAAAAGGAGAACGTGTGGTCAAGTTCCTATGTTACTTCTTTACTTGCCTTGCTTGCTGGTGCAGGCTGACCCTGTCTGACCTGTACTATGATGAACACCAAATAAAATGGCTGTAACCATCTGATGTTCACCTCTTTTTTGACTTCCAAAGAACCTTCTGGACAACATCATCTCCAGATCTAACACAACTAAAAAGGCAGACAGAAACATTAGCTTGGTCGCACCTGGAAGAGGCTACCCATACCTCTTCCATCAACTACTGGAAAAATCCAGTGACCATGCTTGAGGGAGATGCTATCTCCTTTGTTGAAGGTTCCGCTCGCACTGGGTCATTACCGACCAGAAGCAAATCCGACTCACAGAAATGAAGATAGGCAAGGTCAGGCAGCAAGAAGCATAGGTTAAGATTTTAGGTTGAAGACTCTTTATCAGAACTGGGAAAGAAAGAAAAGAAAGTTAGTTTTAAGTTGCAGAGAAACGAGTTGGCGGGATGGTTAGGACAAGGGGAATATCTGTGATAGTGTGAGGCCAGGGTTGTCATGGAGATAAGTTGTTGACTTCCTCTTGTCAAATGGGTTCATGGAGCCATTTAGAGGGTGACAATCCAACAAAGAAGTGCATTGTGTTGCAAATATCAGGATTATGGGACATGCCCAACAGGTCAGATTCTACTAATTGAGAGAGAAATACTGAATCATTATCACAGATGGGTGACTTTCTGATACAGACAGAGAAAGCTGATCACCTAAAGTCAAAGGATTCAGTACTGAGTCTGGAAGATTGCAACGTTCCCAAATGGAAGAAGTGATGTTGTTCCTCGTGAGGCTTGTGTCCAGTCTTGATAGAGCAGTGCAGGTTAGAGTCGGAGTAGGATAGAGAGTTAAAGTAGAAGTGTGTAGCTGCTTTACTGGGGAAGACTGTCTGGGTCCCTGAATGGTAGGAAGGGAGGAGGTGAAAGGACAGGTGTTGCATTTCCTGTGGGAATTTGCTGTAAGATGAGGAATGCACAGTGGGGATAGAAGAACTACAGAGGGAAGTTTATTGTCATGGGCATACATACCTTGGGCATAAACGCCATGAAAATTAACCTTTTGCAGCAGCAGCACAGTACACTGCAAACATGACAAACATTAATTACATAAACTTAAATTAACAAATTATACGTAATTTACATGACAAAACAATCAGAATAACATTAGCACGCTGAATGAAATATTGTCCGAGGTAGAATCAAGCTTTTCAGGTCGGTTCAAGAACTCAATGGCAGTGGGGAAGAAGCTGTTGTCGAACCTTGAGGTGTGGGTCTTCAGTCTCCTGTACCTCCTGGCTGATGGCAGCATCGAGAAGAGGGCACGGCTTTTGAGACATCACCTCTAGTAGATGTCCTCGGTGGTGGGGGGAGCTGTACCCATGATGGAACTGGCTCAGTCCACCACTGTCTGTAGCCTCTTGCATTCCTGTGCATTGGAGTTTCCATACCAGGCTGGGATGCAACCAGTCAGAATGTTTTGAAGTGCTGGAAGGGGAGGGGAGGGGAAAATGTGTCTGGTGGTGAAGTCTTGCTGGAGTTGATGGAAATTGCGAAGGATGATCCATTGCATGTGAGGAATGGTGTTGTGGACTCTATCTTTGGACAACAGAGCTGTGGGAAATATATGAGATGTGGTCCACTGTGGCAGAGGGGAAACCTCCGATTTTAACTTCCAACTCGCAGAAACCTTTACACACAAACAAAATTGTGAATTAATTCCCAATATTCCACAACCACAAGATTGCAGACTGAGAGCTGGGATGTCTTTTGACCAGCATGGGCATGATGGACGGATGGGCCTCCTTCCCTATCAGTATCCTTGATGTGTACACATTGATGCAATCACAAAGAAGGCATGCCAGCGGCTCTACTTTGTTAGGAGTCTGAGGATATTCAGTATTTCACCAAAAACTCTTGCAAATTTCTATGGATGTACGGTGGAGAGCATTCTGACTGGTTGCATCACCACCTGGTATGGAGACTCCAATGCACAGGATCGCAAGAGGCTGCAGAGGGTTGTAGACTCAGCCAGCTTCACCATGGGCAGAACCCTCCCCGATCGAGGATATCTTCAAGAGGCAGTACTCCAAGAAGGCAGCATCTATCTTTAAGGACCCTCACCACCCGGGACTTGCCTCTTCTCATTACCCGAAGAGCCACACTCAATGACTCAGGAACAGCTTCTTCCCCTCCACAATCAGATTTCTGAAACATCCATGAACCCATGAACACTACCTTGTTATTCATTTTTTTGCACTATTTATTTATTTTTGTAATTTATAGATTTTTATGTCTTTGCGCTGTACTGCTGCCGCAAAGCAACAAATTTCACGTCATATGTCAGTGATAATAAGTCTGATTATATGTTCCATAACCTAGTGCTTGTGATGTCAAAGAGGAAAGCGTCTATTGTCCTTGCTATATCCTTCTTCTTGGGATTTTTGATTTTACTTATCCAGGAGCATGGATTGGTTGTAAGGGGACTCCAAGCAAATCTTCCAATCCTGCCTCATATTTCCATACCTATAAGACCACAAACAACGTCACAAGACATTATTTCCCAGTCAACTACAACAGTTTCCCAAACTAATGAAAAGCTCAGCAAGTCGATCAGTATCTATGAAGAGAGAAACAGTTCGCTTTTCATGCAAAAGTGACTTGAAATATCCCTTTCATCACAGATACCACCTGGCATGTTGAGTATTTTCAGCATTCCCTGTTTTTATTTCAGATTTCCAGCATCCACAGTATTTTGCTTTTGTTCCACTATGGTGACACTGTTTCATGTACTTTCCCAATACAACAATGAGTAGGGTCATTCATACAAGGCTCAGAAAGGATTAGCTCTAAGATACGTAGACATTATTAAGTCTTGTGTTTCACAATGACTAATTTGGATGATTTAGTTGCATGTATATATTGTGACAGAACATATTTTTAGATTGACTGTATGCAACAACAGAAGCACAAATTAGTCCTTTGTGAATAATAACACGCATGAATTAAATATCACTGAAGTACGTGATAGTCTGAGAGGTGAAATCTTTTAGAAAATAATAGATGGTTCATTCTGCCTGGCCCAGTGTGTGAGTCTTCACTAAAATTACAAATTTGTTTCTTTTTGTGAAGCTCAGCCAAGGGGGTCAGGAAAGTCACAGAGTCAACTCCTTGACCTATGTTGAGCCAAGGGTGGAATTGTCAGGGCTACCATCTCCAAGGCACACATTGGGAGTGTGAAAGAATACGCTCCACTTTCCTGGGTGACTGCAGCTCTAACAACTCTCAAGGAGGTCAACGCCATCCTGGATAAAGCAGCCTGCTTGAGTGACACTCCATTCACCACAATATGCATATGTTCCCTCCACCATTGGTGTCGTCCTTTGCCCGAGACCGCAGGAAACTGCAGAGAGTTGTGGACACAGCTCAGCACATCACCGAAACCAGCCTCCCCTCTGTGGACTCTTGTCTACATTTCTCGCTGCCTCAGTAAACAGGACAACATAATCAAAGGCCCCATCCACCCTGGACCTTTTCTCTTCTCCCCCCTCCCATTGGGCAGAAGATACAAAAGCCTGAAAGCACGTACCGCCAGCCTCAAGGACAGCTTCTATCCTGCTGTTATAAGACTGTTGAACGGTCCCCTAGTACGATAAGCTGGAGTCTTTAGACCTCACAATCTACCTCTTCATGGCCTTGCACCTTATTTTCTATCTGCACTGCATTTTCTTCATGACACTGCATTCTGTTATTGTTTTCCCTTGCACTACCTCAATGCACTGTTGTAATGAAATGATCTGTGTGGATGGTATGCAAAATGAAGTTTTTCACTGTACCTTAGTACATGTGACAATAATAAACCCATTTACCAGTGTATACCATTAACAGAATGCACTGCAGGTACAAATCATAATCTAATAAACTTCTATCTGGTCACCCCTCAGCCCCTTCAACTTGAAGGAACACAAACCTAGGCTCTCCAATCTCTCCCCAGAACTAGAGTCATAGATTTATACCGCACAGAAACAGGCCCTTCAGCCCAACTTGTCCATGCCGACCAATGTGCCTTCCTGAGCTAGTCTTGCTTGCATTTGGTCCATATTCCACTCAACCTTTTATATGCATAAATCTGTTGAAATGTTTTTTTTTAACATTGTAACTGTATCTGCTTCTACCACTTCCTGTAGCAGCTTGTTCCATATACCCACCACCATCTGTGTGAAAAACTTTCCCCTTAGGTCCCCTTTAAATCTTGCCCCTCTCACCTTAAACCTATGCTCTCTAGTTTTAGACTCCCCTACCCTGTGTCTACCTACCCCATCTATGCCCCTCATGGTTTTATAAACCTTTATAAGGTCACTCCACAGCCTCCTTCACCTCCCAGCCTACACAATCTCTCCTTAGAACTAAAGTCCTCCAATCCAGGTCACATGCTGATGAATTCAATAAATCTAGATTAAAAAGGTGGTATCAGTAGAAATGACAATGACATGACCAGGTTGTCTTAAAGACCAACACAAATTGGTATTGGTATTGGTTTATTATTGTCACTTGTACCGAGGTACAGTGAAAAACTTATCTTACAAACCGATCGTACAGGTCAATTCATTACACAGTGCAATTACATTGAGTTAGTACAGAGCGCATTGATGTAGTACAGGTAAAAACAATAACAGTACAAAATCAGTCTTCCTTATCTAGCCTACAGTGTCTGGGACCCAAACAATTGTGGTTGACTCCCTTCCACCATCTGCGCCGGCCCAGGAAGCCTTCTGTTCCAAGGGCTATTATGTGTAATGTAAGCAATGCCAGTTCAAGTGGCTAATTAAGCAGCAATAAATATGAGTGAAAGTCCTTTAAGGAGGAAATAGGTTGGGTACATGCTGGGCATGTTCTCACCATGAAGTGGAGGAGGTAGGAGGAAAGCAAAGGAAGAGGATGATGAGAGGATTAGAGAAGGGGATGTTGCAGAACAAAGGAGTAGGCCGTTTGCCAAGGGGAGAATCAGACTGCAAAATTCAGAGGATGTGGAAAAAGAAATAAGAGTTAGGCAGAAATGGTCTGAGAATAGATTGGCAGCTAAAATAAAAGTGAACACAGCCAGGCATTGTAATTGTGAATATTGTCAGAGGAATTGCAATCAGAGATCAGAATGGTGAATTATGGCTGGAGGTAGTAAATGAAGACTTTGCTTCAGTGTTTACCAAGGAAGGTATATTTGCCAGCCTCCGGTAAACAAGGAGGTTGTCAGGAGACTGAGTGAGCTAACAATAAAAAAAGAGGAGGCATTGAATGAGTTAGTAGTATTAAATGTGGATAAGTAACCCAGTCTGGAGGGGATGGTGATGGACAGGGCAGCGGAAGTTGTGCAGATGTTGGCTGCAATCTTCTGATTCTCCTCAGATACAGAGATGAGGGCTGGAGGATTGCAAACGTTGGAGAAATGGAAGGAGAATAAATCTGCCAGTGCTGCTGATGTGTGCATGGACTTACAAAAGGACACAGAGACCTGGGGGTGTTTATGTACATATATTCATAGTTGAATTGCTAAGTATCTAATCAATAAATAAGCATTTTCAATCCTGATCATTATTTTATACAAAAGTCAGGAAGTTATGTGGAACCTTGATTAAACACGGATTTGTTTCCAGGTGGAGCATTGTATCCTGTTCTGGACATCACGAATTAGGACAACATGGAGGGTTTTGAGAAGGTACCAAAGAGATTAATTAGAATGGTTGCTAGAAAGAGAGACTACTGTATATGGATAGGTTGGAGAATCAAGGGTAGTATTATGGCAAAGAGGAGATAAAATGGTGATCAAAATTGTCAAGGGTTTGAATGGTAAAAGAAAAACTGTTTCCAGTGGATAACCAGATGGTAGAGATTGAATGTGGTAGGTTTAAAAAAGCAAAGGTGACTTGAGGTAAGCTTCTTTATTGATCGATCTTTGGTTCGGCCACATTTGGAGTATCATGTGCAGTTCTGGTTGCTGCATTACAGGAAGGATGTGGAGGCTTTGAGGAGGGTGCAGAGGATTTCATTAGGTTTGCCTGGATTAAAGCGTATTAGCTACCAGGTGAGGTTGGACAAACTTGGGTTGTTTTCTCTGGAGCTTTGGAGGCTGAGGGGAGACCTGATAGAAGTATATACAATTATGAGAGGCTTAGATAAGGTAGATAGTTAAAACATGTGTAAAATAAAACTTGCCCTGCACATCTCCTTTAAACATCTTCCCTCTCACCTTAAATGCACGTCCTCTAGTCCTTGACATTTCTACCCTGGGGGAAGGATTCTGACTGTCTACCCTATCTATACCTCTCATAATTTCATAAATTTCTATCAGGTCCCCCCCCCCCCCCCCCCCCCCCCCCCAGCCTCTCACTCTCCAGAGAAAACAACCCAAGTTTGTCCAACCTCTCCTCTAATCCAGGAAGCATCCTGGGTAAATCTCTTCTGTATCCTTTCCAAAGCCTTCAGGTCTTTGATGCTGTTAATAAAGACATTATACCAGGGCACTGAGAAAATTCAAGGTAATCAGGCAAAGTCAACATGGTTTTGAGAAAGAGAAATAATGTTTGTTCTCTGAAGAAGTAACATGCACTGTGGATCAAGGCAAACTGGTGGATGTACTATCATTAGCTTTTCAGAAGACATTTGATGAGGGGCCACATCACTGATTATTTGGGAAAATTAAAGCTCTTAGTGTAGGAGGTAACATATTAGCATGGATGGAAGATTAGCTGTCAAAAAGGAAACAGCATAGACTTAAATGAACCTTATTCTGTTTTGCAAGATGCAATGGGTGACGTACCACAAGGATCAGTGATGAGGCCACAACTTTTTTACAATTTATGTAAGTGACTTGGATGAAGGCATCAAATACATGCTTGCTAAATTTGTGAATGTGAATGGCATAAGGGTAAGTAGGCAAGCAAGTTGTGAAGAGGATATAATGAGGCTATGAAAGGATATAAATTGGCTAACAAATAGGAAAATATTTGGTAAATGGAGTATAATGCAGAAAAATGTGAAATTCTCCATTTTGGAGGAAAAAAATGAAGCATTTTCTCAAAATGTTGAGTCCTTGCAGAGCTCTGGAACACAGCAGGATTTGAATATCGTAGTACATGATTCACAGTATGCAGATAAAGCAAATAAGTATGAAAACTAACAGAATGTCTTCCTTCCAGTCCAGTCCAGATGAAGGGTCTCGACCTGAAACATCGACTATCCTTCCCCTCCACGGAGCTGCTTGACCCACTGAGTTCCTCCAGCATCTTGCTCCAGATTCTGGCATCTGCAGGCTCTTGTTGCCAGGGGAATTAAATACAAAAGTAGGGAGGTTATGCTTCAGTTATATACAACATTGGTGAGACCACATCTGGAGTACTGTGAACAGTATTGGTGTATTTTTAAGGAAGGATGTTACTGCATTGGAAGCAAAGGTTTATGAGACTAATACCTGAAATGGATAGAAAAGGTTGGACAGGATAAGCTTGAATTTGCTAGAATTTTTAAAAGGGGGAATTAGTTGGAACATATAAGATATTGAGGGTCTTGATGTGCAGGAGATGTATCCTCCTGTGGGAGAAGCTAGAACCAGGGTTCACCGTTTAAAAATAAGGGGTTACCCATTAACAGAGTTGACTCTCTTCCTCAAAGAGGGGTGGAGGGAGAGCTTTTGGATAATTTTAAGGCAGAGACATCATTTTTTTTATGAGCAAGGGAATAAAATGTTGCCACCACTAGCAAGAAATGGACAGATGGGGTTACAATCAGATCAGCCATGGTCTTATTGAATGGAGGTACAGGCTCAAAGAGCTTACTTTTGCTTCTAATTCGTATGTCTTGCATTTTCTTATCTCTTACATCTGTGGTCTCTGAAATGGCTGCCAATTTTCCTGAGATGGAACTTTTCAAAGGAAGCATTGCTTAGAACGCCCAATTAAGTACGGCTTGTTGGTTATTAATTGAGAGGGGTTGCAATCCTTTCAATTTTTGAGGCATTTGAAACTGTCTTTTTCAACCTGAAATGGAATTGGACTTTTTGCAAAACCACAAATAATTACATCAGGCTCTGATTGTGATTGTATCACTTGTTATGCAAGATGTCTGCAAACAATTGCACAGATTATCAATTGTCCTGCAGATGAGAAGGACTCTCATTGTTCTGGTCTGTTGGAGTGAGCCTCAATAATTATTTTTCTGTCCGAGAGTGTGTGAGATAAGCTCATTTGCTACATCTTCTAATAAGCAATTTGTTTAAAAATTATCTCTTTCCTCACAGCTGTTCAAATGTGGCAAACTCTGCTTTGCCCAATTTAAAATTGTCTATTCATATTTTGTCTCGGTGTTTTATAATTGCTTGTGTAACTGTGATGGAAGCCTGGGGTCCACAATACAATGTGACACTTCAATGTCCAGATATGTGACAAGCAGATGCCAGTGTGTCTATCTGCAGAGCTGTCTTGAAAGAATGGTATCACAGTCGAGAGATTTTTATTTCCTTTTTCTTCATCAGTTTCACTTCCCTCTTAAAGTAGTTGGGAACTAAATTGGATGGACGGTATAAACAGACACAGGCATCACAATGACTGATTAATCTCTGGCCGTTCTCTCTGAAGGCAACCTTGTGCTTCCCGCTGATTATAACAGGGTATGCAGCTAGTGTGTAGAGAAATGAAAATTGATCTCCTTTGAAGTATGATTGGAGCAGTGTTGGGGAGCGGACCTGAATTCCATCAACTCAGTGATGTGCCCAACGTGCCCCTGAATTCCCTTGGCCTTTGCCTCATGCTAATTCTAGAGTCATAGAGCATCGAAACAGGACCTTCAGCCCACTGAGTTGTGTTCACCACCTACCATTCATTTGCATTAATTCTACATTAATTCTATGTTTCAGTCTCCTCACGTTCCCATCAACTTCCACCCCCCCCCCCCCCCCGGATCCTCCCACTCACCTACGCACGAGGAGCAATTTACAGAGGCCAATTTAACCTGCCAAACAGCATGTCTTTGGGAAGTGGGAGGAAATCGGAAACCCACGCGGTCACAGGGAGAATGTGCAAACTCCACACAGAAAAGGGCTGGAGGTCAGGATTGAACCTGGGTCTGTGGCACTGCGAGGCAGCAGTGTCGCCCACTGATCGCACCGACCCCCTGCGAGATTGTATTGCTGGAAAGACAAGAACATAAGAAAATAGAAGGAGTAAGCCTGCACCACCATTCAGTATGATCATGGGTGATCTACAATGATCTTAAGCTAAGACTCTTCCAGTTCTCCATACCCTCACTTCCTTGATCTTTCAAATCTATCTCTGTCTTAAATATATCCAATGACCTGGCCTCTACCACCCTCAAAGGCAAAGAATTCCACAGTGAATCTCAATGAATTTCATGGAGAACTTCATCCCTGTTTTTCCTTAATCCCTGGATAAGACCAGCAGAGAGGACACACTTAGTCAACCACACAACGTGAGCCCTATTCAAACCTGAACCACGTAAAAGAGTGAAAATTGGAAAGCGATTTGCTACCATGCTCTGCCTCGTTTCTCGAAAAAAAATGAGAAAGAAAGGAAATTGGGATGGAACTGTCCTTGAGGAGAAGCCTCGGTAATTATTTGCAGGAGCCATGCTGTGGCAGGTTTGATAACCTTCCACTTTTTAATCAAACATCGAGTCCAACAATCTGACAGTAAGGAATTGATAGTGCAATGATTGTGCCATTGCCGAGGTCACACACAACCAGCAAGTTCATGTTTCTTTAATGAGATTTGACCTTTCACCCTGCAGTTGCTAAGATCACCAACTTTGATGTGTAGTTGGTGATTTGATTCTTGAAATGTTGTTGACCTTTAGCTTTGGGAGGTCAGGCAGATTTTCCATACGGCAAGGCACATATTAATTAAAAGTCTTGTCCCAAACAAGGTCTTGTTGGAGATGGATGCTATATTTGCTTCACATTTATTTCTGTAGAAGATCACAGGCTTTGGAATGATGTTTGCACGTCCTCCAATACTTTTGATTGATTATCTTCTATTTCAAAGGGTTGGAAGAGGAGTTTACAGACCGTGAGATCATCAGTTTCCAGTGAGAGTGGCGATTTTTGCTCCATTGGTTGCTTAATAAGTACCAGGGATGGAGTAATGGAATGGTGGGTGGAAGATTGAGACAAGTGTCTGACGTTCTTGTGCTTCTCTGGCTTGTCAGGGAGGGAGGGCTACAGGATATATTCATGGGTCATTAAGTGTGATATTGGATTTAGTACCATGTGGGCTATAGTTTGGTGGTCAGCACTCTGGCCTCTGCTGTAGGAGATTTTGAGTTGAAGTCCCACTCAAGGGTGGCAGCACTGAGAACTTGATGTCTACAGTATGGTCTTTGAGTTGAGATGCTGAACTAAGGTCCTAGCTGCTGTTTCAAGGCATACCAAAGTTCTTTCCAGAACTTTTATCCCTCATTTATCAAAATTTGAGGAAAGGCTGATAAATGTTTCACTACTAACTCGTTTGTGGAATTAAATTCTGCAGAGAGTCAGTGCCAACTAGTAGAAAAAGAAATCTGACAACAGCTCAGCAAAGGGTTAAAACACCTTCTCTCAACCTCATAGCCCCTGCTCTACATTTCCACATTGCAAATTTATAAAACTTGCATTAATAATAAATAATCAATGAGGTCAAATAATGGACTTGTCTTCACTCGTTATTGTGAAAAATGCCCAGTGCCTTTCACAATGATGTCTTCTCCAAATTCCCCTCTCTCATTCCATCTCCCAGTTCGTAAGCATGGGACACTGACGTTATTTTCTAATTTCCCTCAAAGTGTATTTTACGATTTATTTGCTTTGAGTACTGATGTAGGTTTTGACCCAAAACATCGACAATTCCTTTCCCCCAACAGATGCCACTCGACCCGCTGAGTTCCTCTAGCAGATTGTTTGTAGACATTCTTAAGATCTCCCCAATCATGTAGTTTTCACATCTCAACCACACCCTACACAACTTCAATAATTCCATAGAACAATACAGCACAATACAGGCCCTTCGGCCCACCATGCTGTGATGACCTTTAAACCACGCCTAAGACTATCTAACCCCTTCCTCCCACATAGCCCCCTATTTTAAATTCCTCCATATGTTTATCTAACAATCTCTTGAATTTGACCAGCGTACCTGCCTCCACCACTACCCCAGGCAGCACATTCCATGCACCAACCACTCCCTGGGTAAAAAACCTCCCTCTGACATCTCCCTTGAACTTCCCACCCACTACTTTAAAGCCATGCCCTCTTGTATTGAGCATTGGTGCCCTGGGAAAGAGGCACTGGTTGTCTACTCTATCTATTCCCCTTAATATTTTGTACACCTCTATCATGTCTCCTCTCATCCTCCTTCTCTCCAAACATGATAAATATAAGTTAACATGAGGTTTGTGTTTAAGTTCCTGCTGTACAGTTTGAACCCACTTGTGATGAGGCCACGCCTGGAGTTCTGGCCACAGCTTTGGTCTTCTTACTTATGAAAGGATGTTACAGGCATTAGAGGCAGTCCAAAAGAGATTCACTAGATAATTTCTGTGTGTTGTCCTATCATAAGTGGCCAAAGAGATTGGATCTCTTTTCTTTGGAGTTTAGAAGAATGAGAGCAGATCTCATTGAACCACCTAAGATTCTGAGGGGAGGTGATCGGGTTTCCACTAGTGGAAGAACCTTGATGAGGTGATAGTTACAGAACCGAGGGGGGAGAGATGAGATAAAACCGAGGTGTGCAAGAACAATGTCTGGCAGGTGCTAGTGAATCTCCGGAATTCTCTACCCCAAGGGGTTGTGGAGGCTGGATCATTGTGCGTACTTAAAGAGGAGGTAGATACATAGATGCATTTTTGATGGGGGAGTTGAGGGCCATGGGGAACTGGTGCGGGAGAGTAGAAGCGACCTTGGGCAGGTCAACCATGATCATAATTAATGTTGGGGCAGGCTTGAGGGATTAGCTGGCTGTTCTTCCTGCTGTCTTCTTATAGAACATAGAACAGTACAGCACAGAACGGACCCTTCGGCCCACAATGTTGTGCTGAAATAGCTAATCCCTCCTACCTACAGAATGCTCATATCCCTCTTATTTTCCTCTCATTCACGTGCCCATCCAAGCCCCTCTTTAAAGCCCCCAGTGAATTTGCCTCCACCACCCTATCAGGCAACACATTCCAGGCACTTTTTACTCTCAGTAAAAAGTACCACTCACGTCTGTTCTGAACCTAACCCCTCTCACCTTAAATGCATGCCCTCTGGTATTGGATCGCTTATGTTCTTATATCTATCAAGATTCAGAAGGGAAGATTCCATCCATTCAACCAACACCAAAATCCATGAAAGCACTGCCCTGATTTAAGTGCCATATTTACATGCTGTTTACATGCACGGCAAAAAATTTCCAGCACTAGATTTCTCTGCTCTGATATTAAGGGACTTGCGATGGCTTATTACAGAATAAACACTATATAAATGCAAATTTGCTGCAGTTGAGGTCATTGACATGAGTTGTACTGGACTGAGTTCTCGACCCTTGCCAATCAAATGATTTCCAAATTTCAAAGATCTGCAGTAGGGAAATGAGCCAATGATTAAGGGATGGATTGGAGTCGAAGCTTTTCCTCTTTAGTCAGGGACAGAGTGGGGTATACTAGGAGCTGAGAAATATCACATCAGTGTTTCCCCCAACAGTTTCAGAAATAATGCAAGAATGTGATTTGAGGGATGTGATGCAGTGGAATGGAACTCTGTCCTTTCATATCTCAGACTGAAGCTTCAAATACGTCAGTTCAAAGCAAACATATCCCTCCTCTCACTGTTGGCTGTCACAGTTCTCCGATGGACTGAATTTGAAGTGTCTCATCTCACATCCCTGCGGGTCCACAGAATGGAAATGGCAAAGATCCATGACTAATAAGGCTATCTCTCTCCCAGACAGTCTATCAAGACAGGCAACGTTACTGTCAGGTAGGGCTAACCAGATCTCAGCCTGTGGCTTGGTTCAATGGAGAGTCAGGATTGAGGATGCAGTGATCTGAAAATGAGGTGGTCCTGTATCTTTCTGGATATTCTTAAGGCTAAATATATTTGGTAATTGGTTTATTATTGTCATATGTACCGAGATACAGTGAAAAACTTTGCATGCCATTCATACAGATCATTTCAAAACATAAGATCTTTCATAGTCACATATACATTGAAACACACAGTGAAATGCATCTTTTGTGTAGAGTGCTCTGGGGGCAGCTCACAAGTGTCGTCACGCTTCCGGAGCCAACATAGCACGCCCACAACTTCCTAATCTGTACGTCTTTGGAATGTGGGAGGAAACCAGAGCACCTGGAGGAAACCCACACAGACGCAGGGAGAACATACAAACTCCTTACAGACAGTGGCCGGAATTGAACCCGGGTCGCTGGCGCTGTAATAATGTTAAGCTAACCGCAACACCCATTGAGTACATCGGAGTAGTACAAGGGAAAAGCAATAACAGAATGCAGAATATAATGTTGTAGCTACAGAGAAAGTGCAGTGCAGGCAGACAATAAGGTGCAAGGGCCATGACGAGGTAGAATGTGAGGTCAAGAATTCATTTTTATCATATAAGGTGTCCATTATAGTGTCTTATAACAGCAGGATAGAAGCCATCCTTGAGCCTGGTGGTACATGTTTTCAAACTTTTGTATCTTCTGCCTGATGGAAGTGGGGAGAAGAGAGAGGGTTTGGGCTTGGAGGACTTTTTGGATTATGTTGGCTGCTCCCCCAAGGCAGCGGGAAGTGTTGACAGAGTCAGTGGAGGGGAGGTTGGTTTGACTGATGTACTGGGCTGTACCCACAACTCTCTGCAATTTCTTGCAGTCTTGGACAGGGCAGAAATTTAATCCTAATCTAAATTATTTCAGTTTTTTGTGTGTAGTGGGCAATTATTTACAGTTTTTGTTTTTGAGAGCCTTTAAACAGCAAGAGAGAAAGTACTACTCCTCTCAAGTGTTCAGTTTAATGGGAATTTCCTTAGTTTAGGTCTGACAGTGACCCACACGATTCCAGGCTGGGAAAAGAGTGGTCTAGTTGAGCACCCAAAGAGACAAGACCGTGTCTTAAGATAGACTGCCACCACAACTTGCCCAGATGATAAACTAGAAAGAAATAGTGAGGGGCAGAAATTACTATGGATGATTGTTGGGCCTGTGTTCTTCACTGTCCCCTGAACCTTAGCCCCAGCAGACTATGGCAACTTGCTGCATTTGGATTGGCTGTTGGGTTACCTCAGAGCTACAACTGAGAAATTATAGAGAGTTTTAAGGGAGGAGGAAGTTACTGTATAAATGCAAGTCTGCTCTCTGAGAAATCACAGCCATATATCCTTCCAGGGCACTTGTCTCCACTGCCATCTTGTCCCACGTGGCTTCCAGCTCCTTTGATCTTCCTCTTCCCTCCACCTCTTTAGAACGGTTATCTGCCCCTTTCTTTCCAGTCCAGATGAAGGGTCTCAACCCAAAACGTTGACCTCCATAGGTGCTGAGTTCCTCCAGCACTTTGTGTGTTGCTCCCGATTCCAACGTCTGCAGTCTCCTGTGTCTCCTCCGAAAACGTGGTTCGAGGAGGGAAGGAGAGGGGTTAACTAATTTATTGAGAAGGTGCAGAAGAAACAGTTCATTGTAGTGCAAACCCAATCTAAATGTATTCCTTTAAAAAGAATGAGTGTAGCAGGCAGATATTTTTCAACACCCATAAGGAATCCAGTGAAGTGACTGTTCAGTCAAATGCTGAGCAAATGGGTTAAGCCACATCATATTGCAGTGGGATGATGCATATCATTTTCTGTGAACTCCTGTGAAATTTATTGCTCTGTGTTTGAGTAGCGGGCAGAGGAGGGAATACGGACCTGCCTGGCTGCTGAATTTTTCATTATTTTATTAGAATGCATAGATCACAAAGGAATGCATGTTGTGTTACTTTGAATAATTCAGTGTTCAGGTTTCCCTGTGTGTCAGCACTTGAAGAGACGACAAGTTAGAGTGTCTGATCACAAATGAACTTGGTGTTGATTTGCTGTCCCAACTAAGCAGCTTTGGGCCTGGTCAGTACTCATTTGGGAACCATCTGGGAAAATAGGGAGCAGTGGGCTCATTACCTGGGGAATCAGCTGATCCACTCTCCAGGCTTGTTTCAATATTGATCTCAGCTGCAGTTCAAGTGCAAAACAAGCAGACATAAATAAGAGGGACACAACTTTCTTTTATATTTCAAAAATAATTACTTTATTCACAAAATGTGCAAGCATATAGAGTCATAGAGTTGTACAGCATAGACACAGGCCCTTCGGCCCACCATGTCTAGAATATAGAATATAGAACAGTACAGCACAGGAACAGGCTCTTCAGCCCACGATGTTGTGCTGAACTAATTAAGCTAATGACACCTAATCCCTTCTGCCTGCACGTGGTCCATATCCCTCCATTCTCTGATATTTATGTGCCTACCTAAGAGGCGCTTAATTGTTTTTATTGTATCTGCCTCCACCCCCACCCCTGGCAGCGCATTCCAGGCACCCACCACTCTCTGTGTAAAAGAAAACCTGTCCCGCACATCTCCTTTGAACTCTCCCTCTCTCAACCATAAATGCATGTCCTCTAGTATTAGACATTTCTACCCTGGGAATAAGAGATTCTGACTGTTCACCCAATCTATGCCTCTCATAATTTTATAAACTTCTATCAGATCTCCCCTCAGCCTCCCGACGGTCCAGAGAGAACAACCAGAGTTTGTCCAACTTCTCCTCATAGCACGTCCTCTAATCCAGGCAGCATCCTGGTGAACCTCTTCTGCACCCTCTCCAAAGCCTCCACATCCTTGCTGTAATGGGGCGACCAGAATTGAATGCAATACTCCAGATGCAGCCTAAGTTTTATAAAGCTGCAACATAACTTCCTGACTCTTGAACTCAATGGCTCGACTAGTAAAGACGTGCATGTCATATATCCATGCTGACCATCATGCCTACATATATCAATCCCACTTGCCTGCATTAACTCCATATAGGTCCTCCCCAGGTTATGAACACCCAACTTAATGGATACACTGTTTGGGAGACTGGCGGGAGGGATGGGGATGGATTTGCCGGCTGCTGCAGAGCTGCAGGTATCTTCTGCTGGATGGGAAAGGGGCATTTCTGGGTGCTTTCTCTCCCCACCCCACCCGACCCGACCCTTGCCGCAGCCATCATGGCCTGGGTGGAGCCAAGCAGAGCCGGGAGCGCCGAGCAGATTCGCTCACTCGCTGAGGGGGTGAGGCCGGCTGGCGACAACTCTTCCCGCGCCCGCTCGCTCCCCCGTCACTGTTTCTTTTCATTTCCAACTTACCAACGCTTTGGTTTACAAGCAGTTCTCAGTAACAGAACCCTGTCATAACCAAAGAATTGCCACCGTAATAAAGTACATTCACATCTCCATTCTCAGAACAAGCCACACCACTCATCAACATGACATTTATTTTCTTTACATACAAATCTTGTACAAGTAATCTGGATCAACTCATGGGTTCCAGCCCCTCAGATTGTGATGGCAGAAAGGTCTTACGATTAACCTTATACTCGATGCTGGGACCGCAAGCTTTTCTACCTCTGAATTTTCAGACATACTGATTCAAGATGTTGTTTTATGAATCAAAGAGGGGACTGTTGGATTAGGGTCCAGATTGCTATCTTTTCGTAGTTTTAGATTTCTTTACGCTTGTTTATTTATTTGTGTAATCACCTGTTTGTCCGTAAACTTACAGTAAACTGTAGTACAGTTGGCTCTGTATTTCTGTATTTTCTTTGTGAGACTGAGTGCTGTGGCAGTGTAACTCAGACAGACTTATCAGGGGTCTCCTTATCTCACTGGTTTGCGGTATAAAGGGAGCGCACGAGGACAAGTTCTTTGTTACTTCGTTTTACTTGCCTTACTTGCAGTCACAAGCTGACCTGTACTTTTATGAACATCTAGTAACACGGCTGCAACCATAAGATTTGCACCTCATTCTTGACTTCTGAAGAACCTTCTGGATGAGTATGTTGATGGGTGGGTTAGTAAGTTTGCAGACAATACCAGGATTGGTGGAGTTGTGAATAGTGTAGAAGACTGGTGATGGATACAGCGTGATATAGATCAGTTGCAGATCTGGGCAGAGAAATGGCAGATGGAGTTTAACCCGGATAAATGTGAGGTGTTGCACTTTGGTGGACTAACGTCAAGAGGCAGTACAATCTTAAGGACAAGACCATTAACAGTGTTGAAGAGCAGAGGGACCTTGGGGTGCAAGACCATGGCTCGTGAAAGTGGCTACACAGGTAGATAGGGTGGTTAAGAAGACTTATGGAATGCTTGCTTTCATTAATTGAGGTATTAAGTATAGGAGTCAAGAAGTTATGATGCATCTCTATAGAACTCTGGCTAGGCTGCATTTAGAGTATTGCATACAATTCTGGTCATCTCATTATAGGAAGGATGTCGAGGCTTTAGAGAGGGTGCAGAGGAGGTTTACTAGGATGCTGCCTGGATTAGAGGGCACGTGCTATCAGCAGAGGCTGGACAAACTTGGGCTCTTTTCTCTGGAGCGGTGGAGGCTGAGGGGTGATCTGTTGGAAGTGTGTAAAATTATGAGGGGCATAGATAGGGTGGACAAGCAATATCTTTTTCCCATTATTGAGTGATCCAATACCAGAGGGCATGCATTTAAGGTGAGAGGGGGGTAGGTTCAGAACAGATGTGAGGCGTATGTTTTTCACTCAGAGAGTGGTGGATGCCTGGAATGCGTTGCCTGATAGGGTGGTGGATGCAAATTCATTGGGGGCTTTTAAGAGGGGCTTGGATGGGCACATGAATGAGAAGAAAATGGAGGGATATGGGCATTGTAGGTAGGAGGGATTACCTATGTCAGCACAACATTGTGAGCTGAAGGACCTGTTCTGTGCTGTACTGTTCTATGTTCTATGTTCTAACATCATCCCCAGATCTAACACCCCATGGAGCCTCTGTGCACTAAGTTTCAGTGCATCCCTCAGCATTGGGTCCTGGACTGATCCACAACATTTGATCATGGACAGCTCCTTGCTCTGGAGGGTCACTAAGCCTCGGGCAGGCCAGAGGGCATCTTGCACCCAACTGGTGACCTTCCAGCAGCAGCCAATGCTGGTCTGAGTGTGCATCCCTGAGGACAGCTCGTAGATAACATAGTCCTCTTGTTACACAGCTAGACCAGACAGTGGCGCAGCTAGGAGAGCCGCTGCCACATAGCACCAAAGACCCGTGTTCAACCCTGGCCTCTGATGCTGACTGTGTGGAGTTTGCATGTCCTCCCTGGGACCTCCTGGCTTTCCTTCAGGTGTTCCAGTTTCCTCCCACATCCCAAAGAAGTGCAGGGCAGTAGGTTAGTTGGCTGCTGTAAAATACCCTGAGGGTGTAGGTGAGTGGTGGAACCCGGGGGGAGTTGACGGGAATGTGGGGAGAGTAACAAAAAAGTGTGATTAATGGAGGTTACTCTAAATGGGTGGTTGATGGTCAACATGGATTTGATGGGCTGAAGGGCCTGTTTCCTGGCTGTTCATAGTTCCCTGACAGTGGCAACGCAGGTGGACAGGGTGGAGAAGGAGGCCTACAGTTTGCCTTTATTGGTCGAGGCATTGAGTACAAGAGTTGGGATGTCATGTTCTAGTTGTGTACAATGTTAGTGAGGCCGCACTTGAAGCATTGAATGCAGTTCTGGTCACTGCACTACAGAAAAGAAGTGACTAAACTGAAGAAAAGATTCATCAAGGACATTACCTGGATTGCAATGTTTGACTAATCAGGACAGATCAGAGATAGACTGGGTCTGTGTTCCCTGGATCAAAGGAGGCTGAGAGGTGACATGATAGAGGTATCTAAAATTATGAGAGGCATAGATAGGGTAGATTGCCAGAGTCTGTTTCCCATGGTAAGGGTGTCTAAAACTAGAGGGCATAGGTTGATAAGATATTTAAATATTAGTCACATGTACATCGAAACACACAGTGAAATACATCTTTTGTGTGGAGTGTTCTGAGGGCAGCCCGCAAGTGTCGCCACGTTTCCGGCACCAACATAGCATGCCCACAACTTCCTAACCCATACGTCTTTGGAACATGGGAAGAAATCAGAGCACCTGGAGGAAACCCACGCAGATATGGGGAGAACGTACAAACTCCTTACAGACAGTGGCCAGAATTGAACCCGGGTCGCTGGTGCTGTAATAGCGTTACGTTAACCGCTAAACTACCATGCCAGCCCTCTGTACAGAGTATTTAAGAGGTAAATTTTTGACACAAAGAGTAGTTGGTATCTGGAATGAGCTGCCAGAGAAGATGGTAGAGGCAGGAACAGTACCAATATTTAAGAGGTATCTGGACAGGTACTCAAATGAGCAGGGCACAGTGGGAGACACAAGTGACTTCAGATGCTGGAATCTGGAACAACACACAAGATGATGGAGGAACTCAACGGGTTAGGCAGCACCTGTGGAGGGAAATTGACAGTCCCTTTATCAAGACCCTTCATCTAGACTGAAAGAGGGGAGATAACTAGTATTAAAAGGTGAAGGGAAGGGGTGGAACAAGACATAAAGGGATATGAAATTAATGCAGGCAAGTGAGATTAGCAGGCACGGTGGTGTGACGGTTAGCACGACGCTATTACAGTGCCAGCGACCCGGGTTCAATTCCGGCCACTGTCTGTAAGGAGTTTGTACATTCTCCCTGTAGCTGCGTGGGTTTCCTCCGGGTGCTCCAGTTTCCTCCCACGTTCCAAAGACGTACGGGTTAGGAAGTTGTAGGCATGCTATTTTGGCGCCGGGAGTGTGGCCACACTTGCGGGCTGCCCCCAGAACACTCTACGCAAAAGATGCATTTCACTGTGTGTTTCAATGTACACGTGACCAATAAAGATATCCTATCTTACCTTATCTTGATGGCCAACATTTCTCTGTCAACCAACACCATATTAATCAAATGGTCCTGTACTCCTTGGTTCTTTGAGCTTGCTGTGCAGAAGTTGAATGCTACATTTTGTGCATCACATTTACACTAGAAATATAGCTCATTGGCTATAAGATGGATCATGGGCACTATGTAAAAGAAGCAAGACTCCTTGAAATGTTTAAAAAGGTTGGGAGCCATTGAACAAGGAAGTCCTTGTGAGTGGTACTGTGAAGAAGGCAAGTGTGGACTTCTGAATAACCTCTGATAACCTCCATGGGTGTTATTCAAATGTATTAATTTCAATATTATTGAATATTAAGTTGGCATACAAACTTGAATGCCCTCTTACAGTGCCCAGAACTGTCCACTTCTCTGTAAATATTGACGTTGCTCATGTTTTGTTGGGGTGGGCTGTTTCAGAGTTGAAATTGGCAGATTTATTGCAGTTAATAATACACACAGCAGACTGTTCCTGATGCGTAAACCACAGCAGATTGCACAGTACAGTGCCTGAGTTCAATAGCAGTGTTAACCTATTCACTCCATGAGGTTTATTCCTGGTTTACGCCCACATATTATCTCCACAGTCCAAAGCCTCAGTCTCTTGATATAATCATTAGGTAAAAGATTTACGGCTATCATTCATTTATCCTACAGTGGTCTTAAGCCTCATTATGCAGAATGGGCTTCATGCTGACATTACTGGGTGGCTGATTGGGATGTTTCCTCTTTGCTCAATAAACAGCCCCCAGGAATTAGGCTGACTCTGTGTCATACCGAGTGGAATGAAACTTAAGATGCGAAGTATCACAGAATTCCCTCTGTGGACCAATAGAGCTATCCCTATGTTTAAGACTGAAGCCAACACATCTCTCCAAAGAGTTGAACAATACAGAAGAGCAAAAGTTTAATTCAGATAAGGGCGAGGTGTTGGATTTTGGAAAGTCAAATCAAGGTAGAACTTTCACAGTGGAAGGTAGGGCCCTGGGGAGTATTGTAGAAAAGAGGGACCTTGGAGTTCAAGTACATGGTTTCCTGAAAATGAAATCACAGGTAGACAGGGTGGCAAAGAAGGCTTTTAGCATGCTGGCCTTTATCAGTCAGGGCACTGAGTATAAAAGATGGGAGGTCATGGTGCGGTTGTACAGGACACTGGTGAGGCCGCACTTGGAGTATTGTGTTCAGTTTTTGTCACCCTGCTATAGGAAAGATGTTATTAAACTGGAAAGAGAGCAGAAAAGATCTACAAGGATGTTGCCAGGACTTGAGGGACTGAGTTAGAGGGAGAGGTTGGACAGGCTGGGACTTTATTCCTTGGAGTGTAGGAGACTGATCTTATGGGGATGTATAAAATCATGAGGGGCACAGATGAGGTGAAAGTATTCAGTCTTTTTTGCAGGCTTGAGGAATCAAGACTAGAGGGCATGTGTTTAAGGTGAGAGGGAATGGATTTAATGGGAGCTTGAGGAGCAACTTTTTTTACACAAAGGGAGGTATGAATGTGGAATGAGCTGCCAGAGGAAGTGATTGAGGCAGCTACAATAATAACTTTTAAAAGACAATTGGACAGGTACACGGATAAGAAAGGTTTCAAAAGTTATGGGTCAAACATGGGAAAATGGGACTAGCTTGGATGGGCACCTTGGTCAGCATGGACCACTTGGGCCGAAGGGTCTGTTTCCATGCTGTATGTCTCTATGGCTCTCTGAAAAGGTCAACACAGGCATGTTACCTCTGTTGCCTCAATGTTTCACAGTGGAGCCATCACCAGCTCCCAGTGGGATTCAATTATTATTTCATCAGGTGGTGGACTCATGATGTTCCCTTTCCCACCTTCCATCTCCCTGGAACGATGGTTGTAACCACGCCTACATTAGCAGAGCACTTTGATTATCAGCAGAACAATTTTCATGGCTGAAAGTCTGTCCCTGGGTAATGAATAGGTTCTGTTTTTACAGATGTCCAGAAGTCAATTTTGTCCACAAGTCAGAAAATACACAAAAATCACTTGCAATGGTAATCATATTACTATAATGAATAGCATCAAAAGCACATAAGACTGATAAGAAAGAACAATTACTAAAATTGGAGAGGGAGAGGAAATCAATTCTGCCATTCGTAGGAACACATGTATGTACGTTGAACTTTTGAATTTAGTAATATAATGGGAGCTTGTTGGTATGTAGGGGTGTCCATAACTCGGGTATTCTTATCCTGCGGATGACCTGTACTCATTTTATAGTTATTAGGTGACAATCAGCATTTTCATATGAAAGAGAGAGACCTGCCATTTATCTCCTTCCGCTAACCGTATGATTGCTTTTGTTACATTAATGGCCAAACGATCCACTTTGCTTAAATGGAAGGATCCAATACTCCCTACTACTTTTCAATGGTTTTCTCAAACTATATCATGTTTAAACTTGGAAAAAATTAGGAGTGGTACTGTTGATCCTTCGCTTAAATTTGAAGATATTTGGAGTCCATTTATTCAATATTTTCACATGATGTAGATCCCCTTTCAATAACTTTCCAACTTGGAGGAACGGACTTGACGACATACTATTGCTCTGTTTCTACTGAGAAATTTTAGCCCAGTTTTTTTCCCTTTTTTTTGTTGTTTGTTTTTCTTTTGAAAAGTTTTTTTTTGTTTAGTTTATATTGTTTATAATTTTTTTTATTGATTTGGGTTTTTTTAAAAATTTATATAATAAATCTTTTTCCTTTCTTTTATATTATATTCATTTACTAAGAGATCGTTGGATCTACAGATTTTTTTTATATTTTATTGTTCTTTATGATTATATATGCTATGATTGTTATCCTGATCTCTTTGTATTACATGTATAAATATTGATGCTATGTATCAATCTGTATTAATTTGAAAACTAATAAAAAGATTGAAAAAGAAAGAGAGACCCACGATATCTCACACCCTTTAAGGGCAGTAGTTGTATGGGTACCACTACCACCAGCAGGTTCCCCTTCGGTTGCTCACCACACTGACTTTAAATGACATCTTTCAATGGATGTAGGTCTAAATCCTGGACCTCCCTCCCCAACAACACTACAGATGAACCTTTACCTGGAGGGCATTGTCAAGTATAAATTGTCATCTGCTCAGTGTTTTCTAAAGAATGCAGAAAATTATCCTTCAAAGTGGATTCAGTTTCATTCTGTCTTCCATGGTGTTAACTCAGCACAATGTGAAGGTGGATTGCTCAGCTCAGACTCTTATGAATTTCTAAGGATGTACGGTGAAGAGCATTCTGACTAGTTGCTTCATCCCCTGGGTATAAAGCCTCCAATGCACAGTATCGCAAGAGGCTTCAGAGGGTTGTAGACTCAGCCAGCTCCATCAGGGGCACAACACTCCCCGCCAATGAGGACATCTTCACGAGGTGGTTCCTCAAGAAGGTGGCATCCATCACTAAAGACCCTCACCATCTGGGACATGCCCTCTTCTCGTTACTACCATCGGGGAGGAGGTACAGGAGCCTGAAGACCCACACTCAATGATTCAGAAACAGCTTCTTCCTCTCCACCGTCAGACTTCTGAATGGCCCATGAACAACCTAGTTATTTCTTTTTTTTGCACTATTTATTTATTCTGTAATTTATGGTAATTTTATGTCTTTGCACTGTACTGCTGCTGCAAAACAACAAATTTTACATCTCTCAAGTCAGTGATAATAAATATGATTCTGAGAAATAAGCTTCAGAGAGAAAGACAAAGGAACCATTTTGACTTTACAGAATACCCAAGAAGCTCATCCCTGCACCATGGGTTGGATATTCCAATCAACAGTGATGCAGAACCGTGATACTTGGATCCTCAGAGGTGCCGTCCTTCCAGTGAGGATGGTCACTCTCTGTGAGACATCACAGAGAAATGTTCAACTGTTCTCCACATGAATCAACCCTTTCAGGGAGGCTGGGGAAGCCTAAACTGAAAGCTGGTGTATAACGTGGCTCCTTGCTTTAATATGGTGTTGACAAACCGTGGAAAGTTGCTTCCAAGCTAATCATCACATTTCATTGTGCCAGACATTAGTCATTAATGATCTGGCATTATGTCAGCACCAGATGTCAGAAAATCCATAAATAGTCAATAATCACACTGAAGCACTGATAATATAACCTGAGAGATTATTACAAAAGTGTTGCACAGACTTCATTGATAACTACAGATGTGGGTGCACACACACACACACAGAGTGGTATATAAAAGGATAGGGGCATGAGTAGGCCATTCAGCCCTTCAATTCTGTTCTATCATTCAATATCATAGCTCATATCTTGTAACTCAAATCCGGCGTCCTACTTTGCCTCAATAACTCTGGATTCTCTTAATCACCTGAGAGTATATTTATGCCGCAAAACTCATAGTAAGTTGGTGAATCTAATCTTTTATTAAATACGAGGTGGAGGCAGCATTAGTAAAAAGACTTCACAAGCTTAATACACTGAGTCATCTCGTACTAAGTGAGTGCAATGTGACTGTGGATATGATCAAAATGTACAAGTGATTTACAGTGGTTGGAAACAGTGGTCAATTTACGATGTATTGCGTATGTGGGAGAGGTGGAATGATTCTTTTTTTAATTCACTTATTGGGATCTGAGTATTATTGGCAAAGCTGTGATATATTGCCCATCCCTAACTGCCGCACAAAAAATCCACACATATGCACATGCATAAATGTGCACACATAAATACACACACACACAATTGCAGAAATAGTGCACACACACACACCACATAATTGCAGAAATAGTGCACACACAGACCACACAATTGCAGAAATAGTGCACACACACACCACATAATTGCAGAAATAGTGCACACATACACTTGTAGAAATAGTGCACACACAGACCACACAATTGCAGAAATAGTACACACACACCACATAATTGCAGAAATAGTGCACACACACACACTTGTAGAAATAGTGCACACACAGCCCACACAATTGCAGTAATAATACACACACACACACACACAGAGGCATGCATCACCATACAGACACACAGACATCAGCCGAGCTGTTAAATAATCACAGTGATATTGCCACTGCATTGGGAACAAGCGGTCTGGCAAGGGACTCAGTTCAGACTACAGGAAGTCTATCGCACTGTCTTTATAAGCCAAGCCCAGGTGCTTTGCCTGCGGCTGCTGCTATTAGTGGTGCTACATTTAGGAGCAGATTACCAAGAGACCACAGAGGGGAAAGAATGTGTATTTTAAAAATAAACGCTTCCAACTTAATGAACGGGAAATAGAACTGTAGGATATTTTAGCAGGAGGATGGGGTTTATGTCAAGGTTTATGTAGAACAAACGACTGAAGGGAGAAGCACAGAGAGAAAGCTGATAAAATATTCTGTGGGATGTTTTGAAACAGGTGCAGCTCCAAAGGAGGCTGAATAATGGGAAGGCAATCATGGGTGATATTCCACTACCTCTGTGGTCAGTGAAACACTCTCAGGGGATGGGACGGGAAGCCTTTGATCCAGCTCAGTGGAGAGAGCAAGGGCCAAGAATCTTCAACAGCACTTGCACATTTCATACTTTGTTGTATCTCACTCTGCTGAGGAGCAGGGTCTTAACTATGTATCAGTTGATTGCAACATCAGTTAGGCTAATAATCAGGAGAGGAAAACATCATTTAGTTAAGTGGCTCAGAAAAAGTCTCAGCATCTGGGTGTCAGAATGATGCAGTTGGAGAGGTTTCTGGGTATATTTAGGTAGTGTCATCATGTCTGCACTCAACACAGTTTTGTGGCTCCTCTGATGTTATGCAATTCCTGATTAAGTAATGTTATTGTACAAAAGCAAGAATCCTTCTTGCAATAAACAAAATCTGCTGGAGGAACTCAGTGGGTCGGGCGGCATCTGTTGAGAAGAGAGGAATTGTCGAAGTTTCGGTCGAAACCCTGAATCAGGACTGAGAGTGGAGAGGGGAGATGGCCTGTATAAAGAGCGGAGGGGGAGTGGGGAGCAGAGGACAGAGGTGATTGGTGGACTGGGGCAGGGGGTGTAAGGCTGTTGAAGGATGACGGACAGATTGGGCCAGATAGCGAAGGGGGAGGGGTGGAGCTGGGAGGCATGATATATGGAGGCAGACAAAACTAGGAGGAACTCCACCCCTCCCCCTTCCCTACCTGGCTCGATCTGTCCGTCATCCTTCAATAGCCCTCCCCCCTCAGTCCACCAATCTCTGGCCTCCATCTCACCAATCCTCCTCTAAGCCGTAAATTTAGAGGGAAGAAATTGTTCATCCAGAGGATGGTTGGAATCTGGAACACAGTGCCTTTGTAGATAAGTAAGATATCTTTATTAGTCACATGTACATCGAAACATGCAGTGAAATGCCTCTTTGCATAAGTGTTCTGGGGGCAGCCCGCAAGTGTAGCCACGCTTCCTGACCCGTACGTCTTTGGAATGTGGGAGGAAGCCACAGCACCCCGAGGATACCCACACAGACACGGGGAGAATGTACAAACTCCTTACAGACAGCAGCGGGAATTGAACCCAGGTCGTTGGCACTGTAATAGCGTTACACTAACCGTTATGCTACTGTGCCGCCTTACCGTGAGGCAGATGTTCTTCCAAAATTTAAGAGCTATCTGGACAAGCACTTGAATCACCAAGTCATAGTCCAATTCCTGGCATGTGGGATTAGTATGGATGTGTACTTGATAGTCAACATGGACTTGATGGGCTGAAGGTCCTGTTTCTGTGTTGTATGAGTCTATGACTCTATAACCACAGTGTCTCATCACAGGATGGAGCAGGTACCCGAGGACAGAGGTTTGTCCTCTGCGGAGTGCAGCAAAGGCGTGAAGTACTGACAATTAGATGTTGGATTGCACTTCTGAAATTTGGTTCCCTCGAGTGTTCTAGGGCAGCGATCCAGGGGCATGAGTTCAAATCCCACCATGACAGCAGGGGTACTTAGATTTGGTTAATTACACAAATCTGGAATAAATTGCAAGCACCAGTAATAGTAATCATGAAGTTACTCACTGCCGTAAAAATCCATCTGGTTCACTCACACCATTTAAGACAGGAAATCTCATGCTTTTACCTGGTCTAGTCTAAATGTGACTCCACTCCCTCCGCATTACCCACTTCTAATGGTGCTGTGATGCCATTCATTCAAGGGCTATTATGGATTAGTAATATGTCGGCCTTGGCTGTGACATCCACAATGAATACAAATAATTCTAATGGTGTGAAACACTGTTTTAACAATAAATGGCTTCCATCTATTTTCTCTCTCTTCTTTTCTTACTATGCGAGGGATCAGCCAAGTGTGATTGAGCAGCTTTTATTCGTCTCTGAATTGATTTCGTCAAGTTGATCATGCAACAAATATTCAGCTAACAAGCTGATAAAGATGTCGCTCCAAAAAGAGCAGATATTAAACAAGGAGCTGTGCGATTAATTCAGTGTTTAAAACTGCAACACAGAACATCTAGAGCAAAATGAATATAAATTGCAGGCAGCGGAAAGTGTAGAAGGAGTCGATGGAGGGGAGGCTGGTTTGCCTGATGGACTGGGCTGCGTTCTCAACTCTCTGCACTTTCTTTGGTGTGGCAACTGCTTTGCCCAAGACCACAAGAAATTGCCGAGGGTTGTGAACACAGCCCAGTCTGTCACGGAAACCAGCCTCCCCTACATTGACTCCATTGACTCTTTTTGCTGCCTCGGGAAAGTAGCCAACATAATCACTGATCTTCCCAGTCATTTCCTCTTCACCTATCTCCCGTCAAGTAGAAGATACAAAAGCTTGAGAGCACATCCCACAAACCTCAAGGACAGCTTCTATCGCGCTGTTAGACTGTTGAACAGACTTCTCATGTGCTGAAAGATGAACTCTTGATCTCCCAATCTACCTCCTTGTGGCCCATGCACTTTATTTGTCCACATGCACTGCAGTTGCTATGTAATTGCAACACTATATTCTGCATTCTGTTTTTTTTTACTACCTCAATGTACTTCTGTATGGCATGATCTGCCTGGATGGCACGCAGACAAAAGCGTTTCACTGTATCTCAGGATATGTGACAAATATGTGACAAATCCAATACCCAATACCTTCCAGAAAGGGTGAGCAACCTGTGGCCATATCTGCAAAGATTTAAGCAGCTAACTGATTCATCAGACTGAAACATTGGTTCTTATACCAAAACAGAATGTGAGTGAATGTTAGACCAACTGGGTTAAACCTTGACTTGAAAAATCAAATAAAAACTTGCAGTTGGAAATCTGGAATAAAAACAGAAATTGCTGCATTCAGTGGGCCAGGCAGCATCTGTGGAGAGAGAAACAGAGTTAAAGCTCTTTCATCAGAAGTGGGAAAGAAAGCAGAACAAGTTTGGTTTGAGTTGCAGAGAGTGTGGCAGGAGGGAGCGATAGGACAAATGGAATATCTTTGATAGAGTGAGGCCAGGGTAGCCATGAAGATAAACTAGTGCTTCTCCAGTCCAATGAGTTAATGGGGGCATGGGGTGACAATACAGAGAAATGTATTGTGAAAAAATTGAGTTGCTTTATTGTCACATGTACCGAGATCCAGTGAAAAGCTTTTGTTTGCGTGCCATCCAGACAGATCATTCCATACATAAGTACATCGAGGTAGTAGAAAGGAAAACAGAATGCAAGATATAGTGTGACGGTTCAGAGAATGTGCGGTGCAGGTAGACAAATAAAGTGCTTGCTTGTGTTGATAATAGCAGGGCTGTGGAACATGCCCATGTGCAAATAGGGAGGGAAAAGCTGAGCCAAAATCACAGATGGATGAGCTACAGCAGAAATGGTTCATTGTGGAACTAAGAAAGTGAATGACCTGAAGTTGAAGAATTTGATATTGAATCTAGAAGAGATCTTGTGCTCATCAATTGGACTTAACGATATATCCACAGTGAGGACCAGCTATAAATAACCAGGCACTTGAGCACTGGTAGCTCCAGGTTATTCTCACTATCAGAGAGAGTGGATTGAACAGCCGTCCCTGTACAGTGAAGAAATACAAGTCCCCAAGTATTATGGGAAGCAGAGGCTTCTTTTTAGGAACCTTTTTAGGCACAGTCTTACCACAATTTCTCACCTTTAGGTTTGGTTGTTACCTGTTTGCACTTTTTCTCTGTTTCTTGATGCACAAAAAAAAGACAGTTGTTCCAACAGTTCCCTGCACCTTGCAAGTGTTTCACAATACATTTCTCTGTATTATCACCCCATACCCCCATTAACTCATTGGACTGGAGAAACACTAGTAAGACAAGATTTCACTTGTCACAATCGAGTCAGATGACCGTCTCCATTTGTATGGTACACTGCAACCCGGCTGCAATACTGTACATCAGTCATCTATAAATGACCTAAACGATGGGGCAAAGAGGCCCGAATCCAAGTTAGCTGCTGGCACAAAGATAAGGCAGTGTTGTGAGCACTGTGGAAGGGAACCCTGAGGAGGTAGTGGTGGATTGAGTGAAAGCAGAGATGTGGAAAATGGATCTCCACATAGCAAATGTCAGGTCCAAACCATAGAGAGCATCCTATCTGGATGCATCATGGCTTGGTACGGCAACTGCTTTGCCCAGGACCGCAAGAAACTGCAGAGAGTTGTGGACACAGCCCAGCGAATCACGGAAACCAGCTCCCCTCTGTGGACTCTGTCTATACCTCTAGCTGTCTTGGTGCAGCAGCCAGCGTAATCAAAGACCCCACCCACCCTGGTCATTCTCTCTTCTCTCCTCTCCCATCAGGCAGAAGATACAGGAGCCTGAGGGCACATACCACCAGGCTCAAGGACAGCTCCTATCCCACTGTGATAAGACTATTGAACGGTTCCCTTATACAATGAGATGGACTCTTGACCTCACAACTTAACTTGTTATGACCTTGCACCTATTGTCTACCTGCAATGCACTTCCCTGTAGCTGTGACACTTTACTCTGTACTCTGTTATTATTTTTACCTGTACTATCTCAATGCACTCTGTACCAACTCAATGTAACTGCACTGTGTAATGAATTGATCTGTACGATCGGTATACAAGTCAAGTTTTTCACTGTACCTTGGTACAAGTGACAATAATAAACCAATACCAATAATTTCCAAATGGAGAGAACTTAAAATAAGTGGAGTTCCAAGGAAGCTAAGAGGAGGGGTGGACATGTTATCAATGTACAATAACCATTAAAATGTTATGGATAGGGACTGAAAATAATCAGAAAGGCTACTGGAATTCCTCGAGGCCTGCACAGGTTAAGATTATCCTACCTCTCTCCAAAGCCCTGGGTTAGATCACAGAGTGAGCAGTTCTGGATTCCACACCTAGTAGAGGAGATATTGACCTCGGAGACTGTGCAGTACAGACAGGTCAGAATAATAACTGGACTCCAAGGGTTAATTTATGAGGAGCTCTTATGCTACCTGGAGGCATATTTCTGGAACTTGAAAAGTCAAGGAGAGACTTGATGCAAGTCTGAGTTAATAAGGGGAAACTGAAGGGTACATGTAAAGAAGCCATTTGTCTTGGTTGGGTCTGGACTGAGGGATATTGCCTGAAAATCAGAGCCAAGTATTTCAGGAGAGAAGTTATTGATGGACAGAGGGATATTGGGGTGCAAGTCCCTGAAAGTGGCAACACACAAGGGGATAGGGTAGTAAAGAAGACATAACACATGCTTGCCTTCATTGGTTGGAGCATCGAGTACAAAGGTTGGCAAGTCATGTTGCATTATAAAACTTTGGTTAGGCCGCATTTCGAGTATTGTGTGCAGTTCTGGTCGCCGGATATAGGAAGGATGTGGAGTTTCAGAGAGGGTGCAGAAGAGGTTCACCGAGATGTTTCCTGGATTGGAGCGTATTATCCATAAGGGGAGTTTGGACAAACTTGAATTGTTTTCTCTGGAGTGTTGGAAGCTGAGGGGCGACCTGATAGAAGTGTGTAAGATTATGAGAGGCATAGATAGGGTCTTTTTCCCAGGGTGCAAATGTCAAATACTGGAGGACATGGCTTTACGGTGAGAGGGGGAAAGTTTAAAGGAGATTTGGGAGGCAATATTTTTATACAGAGAGTCACAGCTACACTGAATGGGATGCCAGGGAAGGTGATAGCAATAGATGTGATAGCAACATTTAAGTGGCATTTTGATAGAGGCAGGAAGTGGGGAGATATGGACCATGTGCAGGCAGATAGGATTAGTTAGATTGACATTATGGTTGGTTCAGACCTGATGGGCCTGTTCCTGTGCTCTACTTTTCCATGTTCTATGTTCTGCAGGGCTGATACTGGAGAAACTTCACAGCACTTTAGCTAGCCATTGATTTTCCTTCCTAGGAATACAGAGATGTTGCAGTCTCATTCTGCGTACTACAAAGTACAGGGACTAGGCAAACAAATCAATTATGAGCAGGGATAGGTCCGTTAATAAGCTTATGGCTGATCTGATTTTAACCTCAACACAGTACTCTTGTCTATCTCATGACCTTTCAGCCTCCTTATCAGGAATCTATCCACCTCTCCTTAAAAATATCCCAGGACTTTCCACTGCTCTTTAAGAAAAAGCATTCCAAAACCCCACAGTCTTGTAAGGGAAAAAAAATGCCCCTATCTCTGTCTTCAATGGGCAACCCTTTATTTTTAAAGAGTGACCCCTAGTTCTAGATTGTCCCACAAGAGGAAACATCCTCTCCACATCCACCCTGCCAAGCTCCTTTAATGCCTTGTGTGCTTCATTCAAGTCCCCTCTCACTCTTCTATACTCCAGCAGGTGCAAACCTAGCCTGCCCAACCTCTCCTTGTGATACCCTGCCTGTAAGCAGTGAAGGTTCAGTTCACACAGCAGAAACTGGCTGCAAAATTCGTTCCGAAACAGGATCAAAGCATGAACTTCTAAGGAGTGGAAATTCCTCATTGGTTATTAAATGGGTGGTAGAGCTGAGGATTCCTGTTGTACTCTCCTCCCTGTGTTCTGTTTTGTTGAAGTCGCACATCTGGTGCATGATGTTCATGACAAATGTCTGCTCTTGCTTACGCTGGGCATAAGCTTCAAGGTAGAATTGAGGTGCATTGCTTCCTTGGATTGCAGGACCACACAGTAACCGGAGGTAAATCTGACACTTGCATAATGATTTCCTCCAGGCTTTACAGGAGCTTAGGAGCTGCCAGGGGTGAAGGCATCTGCAACAACTTATTATAGTTGTCGTAGGCGGCACCCTGTGGCTGCACCACCTGGAGATGCAGAACCAAACCATAATTAATGGTTCAGACATCATTTTAAAGCAAAGATTGCACCGGTTACTGTCACACTTCTGGACATGCACTGGGTCAAAATTACAGGTGTAGGGCAGGTGCGGTAGTGTAGCAGTTAGCGTAAGGCTATTACAGTGCCAGCGACCCGGTTTCAACTCCCGCCGCTGTCTGTAGGGAGTTTGTACGTTCTCCCCGTGTCTGCGTGGGTTTCCTCCGGGTGCTCCGGTTTCCTCCCACATTCCAAAGACGACGGGTTAGGAAGTTGTGGGCATGCTATGTTGGTGCCAGAAGCGTGGCGACACTTGCGGGCTGCCCCCGGAACACTCTACGCAAAAAATGTATTTCACTGTGTGTTTCGATGTACATGTGACTAATAAAGATATCTTATCTTAGCTTTTGGATAGGTGCTCCCCCAGGAACAAATGGGAAATTGCAGGAAGCTTTAAACCTCATCGAGAGATCCAGCACGGGAACAGGCCCTTTGGCCCACCTAGTCCATGCTGGCCATTAAGCAAATTACATTAATCCCATTTTATTCTTCCCACGTTCCCATCAACTGCTCCACCAGATTCTACCCTTCACCTATACTATAGGGGCCAACTAACCTACCAACCCACACATCTATGGGATGTGGGAGGAAACCGGAGTACCCAGGGGAAACCCAGGTGGTCACAGGCAGACTGGTTGCATCATGGTCTGGTACGGCAATTCGAATGCACAGGAATGCATGAAGTTGCAGAGAGTAGTGGACTCAGCCCAACACATCACGGGCACATCCCTCCCCACCATCAAAAGCGTCTACATGAGGCGCTGCCTCAAGAAGGCAACATCCATCATCAAGGTTCCCCACCATCCTGGCCATGCCATCTTCTTGCAGCTCCCATCGGGCAGGAGGTACAGAAGCCTGAAGTCCCACACCACCAGGTTCAAGAACAGCTGCTTCTCTTCAACCATTCATTTCTCGAACCAACCTGCACAACCCTAATCACTCCCTCAGTATAGCAACACCCTGACCACTTTGCATTACAACTGACTTTGTTATTTTTTGTTCTAATTGTGTTCTTGTAAAAATCTTGTATAATTTATGTTTTTCTCGTGAACGTTGTGTATCTAATGCCACGTGCCTGTGATGCTGCTGCGTACATGTGCATATGACAATAAACTTGACTTTGTCTCTGACTTTGACATGCAAACTCTCCACACACAGACAGCGCCAGAGGTCAGGATTGAACCTGGGTCACTGGAGCTGTGAGGAAGCCGCATTACTCACTACACCACTGTGCCACCTCACATGTCCTCGTCTGCAATGGTAGTACGGTTCCTTACAATTATTCCTAGCTTCCTTCTTTTCACTAACAACCTAACTGAATATACAGTACCGGTGAAGGCCTCTGGGGGCATCTGCTCTTTGACAACATGCACACTCGACACACAGACCTCTTCTTACCCTATGGCCTCTAATCATGTCCATCCCTATACACACAGAAAAAAAAGATTCAAATATTATTCTAATTAGAAATCTTTATCTCATAGAATAAAGTCATACAGCTTGAAAATAGGCCACTTGACCCACCACATCCACACTGACCAGTGGGCACCCAGCTGTACTAATCCCATCTTCCACCACTTGGCCTGTAGCCTTCTATGCCTGGACAATTCAAGAGCTCATCTAGACATTTCTTAAATGCTGTCAACAGCTCCGCTTCCACCACTCTCTCAGGCAGTGTGTTCCAGGTACTCGCCACCCTCAGGGTGAAAAAGACCCTCCTCAGATCCCTTCTGAATCTCTTACCCTTTATTGTAAATCTATGTCCTCTACACGAAGTTCTCCATTTCAAATTTGGACATAGAACTTATTTTCACTTAAAGGGGAACTTGCACTTAACTTCCAGACTGCCAGTTGTTCAATGGGTGCCTCCTCAGTCGGGGCTCCTCTGTTCTATTGACAATACTAGAACACCTAGCCAATATACCATCCCATGTAACAGGGGGTGGAAAGGAGTTTACCGTAAGATGGTAAGATATAGGAGAAAAATTAGGCCATTTGGCCCATTGAGTCTGCTCTGCCATGGCATGGTAGTGTAGCGGTTAGCCTAATGGTTTACAGCACCAGTGACCCGGGTTCAATTCTGGCCACTGTCTGTAAGGAGTTTGTACGTTCCCCCCGTGTCTGTGTGAGTTTCCTCCGGGTGCTCCAGTTTCCTCCCACATTACAAAAAGGTGTACAGGTTAGGAAGTTGTGGGCATGTTATGTTGGCGCTGGAAGCTTGGCGACACTTGCGGGCTGCCCCAGAATATTCCACGCAAAAAAGATGCATTTCACTGTGTGTTTCGATGTACATGTGACTAATAAAGACATCTTATCTCTTTTTATTAAGCCTATTCTCCCACTTTCTCCCCATAACCCTTAACTCTCTTACCAATCAATAGAATGTGCACAAAAGTGTTTGTGTGTGTATACTGAATATGTTTGAGTATGTGAATTTGTGTACGTGTGTGTGTGTGTGTGTGTGTGTGTGTGTGTGCGTGTGTGTGTGTTTGTGTGTATGTGTCTCTGCCTGCATGTATGCATTGGCCAGTGGAAGTGAATGTGTTTGTGTATGTGGACCTCTGTGTGTGTTATTTGTTATCCTTCATTTATCAACCAGTTGACCCCCTTACCAGCCGCAGTAGTGGGAGGAGGTTTGCAGGCCCTGCGTCTGGGTACCTCATTAGGATGACTGCTTCAGACTTGTTCCTGGACTGATAATCACTGGACGTTCTGACAACTGAGATTTCCCTGCAGATAAGTTCTGCTTTGAAATGAGAGACACAAAACTGCAGGACCATGCCTTGTATCCTAGCAACGAGCTAATACCATGGCAAAGAGATCTGTGAAGTAAGCTGCCCCTTATTGCAAGACATGTTACTTGCTGTGTTTTCCCTCTGTTGGTATACAAGTATGCTAATTACCCTTGCACCACACTGCCAGTTGCTCTCTTATCAGACGATTTGTACACAAATCTCTCTTCTTCCTCTCCGTTCCCTGCTTTGCATGAAGTGTTGGACTGATGCACTATCTAATTGTCAGGGGATTTCAAGTTTACAGAAATACCAAATACTTGCTGCTCCCTCAAACCTTTCCAGCTGTATCAACCAGGGGAAATTGGCAGTTCAAGACCAACTCCAGAGTGATCCTGGCTGACTCTTCAGTGATCAAAGCTGCCGGATCTCATGACGGCTGTTAAAGCCTGTCTCAAGCTGACATATAAAACTCAACTGCACTACTTTGAAGAAGTTCTCTGTGGCGCCGTAGTCAATATTTATCCTTCAACTGATATCGCTGAAAACAGATGACATGGTTGGTGGGACATTGCTGTTTGTGGGATCGCACTGTGCACCAATCAGTTGCCATTTTCCTCCATTACAGCCTCAGAAACATTTCAATGTTTCCTTAGGTTGGTAATTGGTAACTGATTTATTATTGTCACAGTGAAAAACTTGCCATCCATACAGATCATTTCACCCCATTAGTACATCGAGGTAGTACAAGGGAAAAGCAACATTAGAATGCAGACTAAAGTGTTACAGTTACAGAGAAAGTGCAGTGCAGGCAGACAATAAGGTTTAAGGCCTTGATGAGGTAGTTTGTGAAGTCAAGAGTCCATCTTATCGTGCAAGAGGTCCGTTCAGAAGTCTTATAACAGCTGGATAGAAGCTGTCCTTGAGCCTGGTGGTACGTGTTTTCAGGCTTCTGTATCTTCTGCCTGATGCGAGGGGGACGGAGAAAGAATGTCTGGGGTCAGTGGGGTCTTTGATGATGTTGGCTGCTTTTCCAAGGCAGCAAGAAGTTCAGTCAGAGTCCATGTTTGGGGTTTCTGAAAGATAATTATCTGAACGTAACTCTTTACTTCTTTCATCTGCTGTTTATTCATTTTATCGGTGAGTGCCGCACATCGATGGCACAGAATTACAGCGGCTTCACCCACGAAACAGGCTGGTATTCAATTACAGTTTACAGAGTGAAGCACGGTGAACAATTTCATCACAGTGCTTTATAAATAAACCTACTAATTATTGCAATTGAATGAGACAATGAATTCTTTTTATGGAAATTGCAGTACGTTTCCAGCTATTGTTTTAACATATAAATAGTCGTAGAGCTATTTCAATGTTTGAGTCCTGGATGTAACTCACTGTCATAGCAACAGGGAAGAAACTAAATTTATTCTTCCATGGGAAGGGATGTGGAAGGGATGGGATGTTTCAGTTATGAGGAGAGACTTGGTTTGTTTTCCTTGGAGAAGAGGAGGCTAAGGGTGGATCTGATAGAGGTGCACAAAATTATATGAGATGTAAGGTAGATAGTAAGGAACTTTTTCCCCATGGCAGAGGTGTCTAATAGTGGAGGGCATAAGCTTAAGATAAGTAAGAAGAGGTTTAGAAGAGATCTGAAGAAGAACTTATCTGAGGCGGTGGTGGAGGCAAGTATTCTCACAACGTTCAAGAAGCATCTGCCAAGGCATATCTTATCTTATTTTATCTTGTGCAGCAGAGAAATAGGTCCTTCAGGCCAACAAGTTCATGTCAACCATCAAGCACCCATTTACACTGATCCCACATTCTCATCAACTCTCCTCAGATTCGGGCAGGCACGGTAGTGTAGCGGTTAGCATAATGCTTTATTATGTCAGCAACCCGGGTTCAATTCCAGCCGCTGTCTGTAAGGAGTTTGTACGTTCTCACCGTGCATGCATGGGTTCCTTCTGGGTGCTCCGGTTTCCTCCCACATTCCAAAGACATACGGGTTAGGAAGTTGTGGGCATGCTATGTTGGCGGCGGAAGCGTGGCGACACTTGCGGGCTGTCCCCCAGAACACTCTATGCAAAAAGATGCATTTCACTGTGTGTTTAGATGTACATGTGACTAGTAAAGATATCTTATCTTATCTAGTAGGCTATGGACCAAGTGCTGGTAAATGGGATTAGTATAGAAAGATACTTGATGGTCAGTATGACACAGTGAACCGAAGGGCCTAGTTCTATGACAAGACCAGCATTTATTGCCCACCATCCAGTACCCCATTGTGAATGGTGGTTCTGAGTCTGTGATCTCGGATGCGAGGGAGTCACTCCCACAGGGCCGGGAAATCCAGGATTTTAGCCCATTGACAACGAGGGAATGACTGGATTGTCTGCAACTCGGAAGTTGCGATGTTCCAATTTGCCGGCTGCCCTTTTTCCTTCTGGGTAATGAGTTAATGAATTTGGGAACTACTCCCAGAGAAGCCTCAGTGAGTTACTGCAGCATGTGCTGTAGCTAATACAAACTACAGATAGGTGCACCAGTGTGGACATTCAGGCTAATAGAACACAGCACAGGAACCATGATTTCTGTGCTGACCATGATGCCAAATTAAACTAAACCTCAATGGAGGCAGAGGAGACAGCAGATGCTGGAATCTGGAGCAACACACAAAAAGTTGGAGGAACTCAGTGGGTCAGGCAGCATCTGTGGAGGGATCCCTATCCATTCCCTGCATGTTCATGTACTGTCTGACTGCCTCTTAAACGCTACCATTGTGGCTGCTTCTACCACGTTCCTTGGCAGCACATTCCAGGCACCTACCAATCTTCGAGTTTAAAGAAAACTTGCCTCACACATCTCCTTTAAACTTTTCCCCTCTCACCTTAAAGCTATGTCCTCTAGTATTTGATATTTCTACCCTGGGAAAAAAAATCTCAGCCTGTCTACTCAATCTATACCTCTCATAATTTTATAAACTTCTATCAGGTTTCTTTTCAGCCTCTTGATGCTCCAGAGAAAAGTTTTTTCAGCCTCTCCTTATAACCAATACTCTCTAATCCAGGTAACATCCTGTAAACCTGCACCCTCTCCAAAGCCTTCACATCCTTTCTGTAATGGTTGACCACCCAGAATGGATCATACTTCTTGAAGCATCTTGGAGCTTCACCCATCCAGGCCAGTCGAGAATATTCCATCACACTTGGCATGGACTGGTTGGGCCAAAAGTCCTGTATCTGTGCTGTATTGCTCTATTACTCTTGACTTGTGTCTTGTAGATGCTGGAAAGTGAGGGATCAGGAAGTGAGTCACTGGTCATAAGATACAGCCACCCAAATATAGCATTTATGTAGCAAGTTCAGTTGAGTCATTGATGATGTTGAAGATGAGGAACTTTGTAATGGTCATTACACAACATCCTTCACAACCTTAGGACATCACAAAATATTTCACAACTAGCAAATAACTTTGAAAGAGTTATCACAACTAAAATGTGTAGAAATGGATGAAATATGTTTGAAACTGTATAACATTCATGATGTTCCCCTGGCATTGCATATGGTAAATAATTGGAGAATGTCAGGTCTAAACCAGAAGCTTTCACCACTCTGTGACATGGAATGGAATTAGGGTTAGGCTTAAGTCATTGATGTAAATGTCTAAACCAAGAAATTGATCACCAAGAGGTTATCATAATGAGCTCAGTTTTCTTTGGACGTTGCTTTCGGGAAGATGTTAACCCAATTAACAGAAAGGGCTTGCGTTTCCATGACACCTTTCATTACCTAAAGATTTCTCAAAAAGTTTCTCTGCTAATGAAATACTTCTGAAACATAGCTACTGGTCCAATGGAGGAAGGTTCAAACAGGTTTTCAAAATAACAAGACAGGCTGCTTTGAAGACAGTCCATTCCTCCAGTTCATCTCATCAGCCCAGAACATCAACCCTACATGCAGATCAGTGGGATACCGGACAAAATTAAACCACATACGTCTGTTTAGAAAGTCAAATCACAGGTCCATTTCATCTTCATTTCTTTTATTTGCTTTCTATGTGTCAAGTTCTGGTGAATTTTAATAGTTAAAGTTTGGAAGAATTTATAACAGATGTAAAGGAAAGAGCGGACATGATTTTTTTCCCATATTCAATCCAACCCAACTGATCATCGCTGTGAGAATAACAATCTCAGAAATGCTATTAATTTGTTTGAGGATAGAACACCAGGTATTGCTCAAATAAAGAAGATGTGCAGAAATACTCAGCAAACTCTCTGACCCGGATAAAGTCCTGAGTCAGAATGTACACCTGACACGACCTGATCCTGAAGCATACACTCAGTTCCCATCAAGCACGAGCCACCCTTTAGTTTGGCCCAAGGAATTTCTGCCTCTCGTGGCTCTTTCTCCAAGTGCGCTATTTGTGTGTTTTTATGTTTGAGTGCTAACAACTTGTGTGCATCCTTAAAACCCATTTCTGACCAATCATTGCAGCTTCTGTCTAACTCTCCCACTGTGCCTCAACATCTGTTGCTTCATCTTTTTTGCTCTTTGAAACGTCTTTGGAGAATTTTCCTCATAAGTAGACACTACATAAATTCAGATTGCATTTAAAGCATGATGATTAACATAATAAGGTGGAATGGGCAAGCAGTGTATTGTGCGAAGTGATGTATTTTGGAGACATCCTTAATATCTGATACACTTATTTGTATTTCTTTACAAAACAGAAGGAGACCATTCAGCCCATCAAGTCTATACTGGATCACAGTACATTCCCATTCTCCTACTTGTTTCACTGTTACATAGAACATAGAAAATTACAGCACAGTACAGGTCCTTCGGCCCACGATTTTGTGCCGACATTTTATCCTACTCTAAAATCTATCTAACTCTTCCCTCTCACATAGCCCTCCATTTTACTATCATTCATGTGGCTATCTAAGATTCTCTTAAATGCCCCAAATGTGCCTGCCCCCACAACCTCTGCAGGCAGTGCGTTCCATGTACCAACAACTGTCGATGGAAAAAACTTACCCCTGACATCCCCCTTAAATCTTCCTCCAATATCCTTAAAATTATGCCCCCCCCCCCCCCCCCCCCCCCCCGTGTTAGCCATTTTCACCCTGGGAAAAAGTCTCTGACTGTCCACTCGATCTATGCCTCTTATCATCTTGTTCACCTCTATCAAGTCACCTCTCATCGTCCTTCTCTCCAAACCTATTCTTTCACATCCATTAACAACCTACAGCCCCACCAATTCTCCCACCTTCCACCTACATTGCTGGTAATTTACAGCGGCCAATTAACCTAACAACCAGCATGCCTTTGGATTTGGGGAGAAACCAGAGCCCTTGGGGGGCGGGGGGGGGGGGGGAAACCCAGGCAGTCACAGGGAGAACATGCAAACTCCACACAAACAGCAGTGGAGGTTGCTTGGTTTATTATTACAGTTACATGTACTGAGATACAATGAAAAACTTTTGTTTGCATGCCATCCAAGCAGATCATGCTATACCTAAGTACACTGAGGTAGTAAAAAGAAAACAGAATGAAGAATATAGTGTTGCATTTACAGAGAAAATGCAGTGCAGGTAAACAAATTAAGTGCAAGGGCCACGACGAGGTAGATTGGGAGATCAAGAACTCATCTTTTACGTATGAGAGCTCCATTCAAGAGTCTGATAACAGCAGGGTAGAAGCTGTCCTTGAGTCCAGTGGTGTGCGTTTTCAAGCTTTTGTATGTTCTGATGGGAGAGGGGAGAAAGAATGTCTGGGGTGGGAGGTGTCCTTGATTATATTGTCTGCTTTCTGCTCACACAGCGGAAAGTGCAGACAGAGTCAATGGATAGTCAGGATTAAATCCCAGTCACTGCAGCTTTGAGGCAGCAGTTTACTTGCTGTGCTTCTGTATCACCAATGAATTGTATTTTGATGCACACTTACTGTTGTGATGCAGGAAATTTTCCCACCAATTAAGAATTATTGCAGAACATGACACCACTGAGTTATTTAGAATGGTAGTCACAGCATTGTGGCCGCCAGAAAAGCAATGAAACAATGACCATGAAGAAAGCCAGATATTCACATGGGACAGGCAGCATCTGTGGAGGGAAATGGACAGTCAACGATTTGGATTGAGGCCCTTCATCTGGACTGAAGGAATAGAGGGGAGATAGCCAGTATAAAGAGGTGAGGGGGAGGAATGGAGCAAGAACTGGCAAGCGATAGGTGGATTCAGGTGAGGAGGGGGTTGATTGGCAGATGGAGTCAGGTGGGGGAGGGAAGGGTGGAGATAGTGACAGAGGCCTGGAGGTGAGAGGTGGAGGCAACTAAGGGCTGCAGATGGTGGAATCTGATAGGAGAGGAAGGTGGAGCCTGGAACCAAATAAGGGAGGGATGGTGGGCAGATGGGAACAGTTCACAGAAGGGGAGCAGCGAGACATTGACGAATTCTTGATCTGAGATAACCTCTCACTTTTCTAAACTAGACAGTAGAGGTTAGCCACACTCATAGAACATAGAACAGTTCAGCACAGGAACAGGCCCTCCCTATGATGTTGTGCTGAACTAATTAGCTGATGACACCTAATCCTTTCTGCCTGCACGTGGTCCATATCCCTCCATTCTCTGCAGATTCATGTGCCTATCTAAGAGTCTCTTAAATGCCTCTGTCATATCTGCCTCCACCACCACCCCTGGCAGCCCATTCCAGGCACCCATCTGGATAATAAGACTATTGAACGGTTCCCTTATATGATGAGATGGACTCTGATCTCACGATCTACCTTGTTGTGACCTTGCACCTTATTGTACTGCACTTTCTCTGTAGCTGTGACACTTTACTCTGTACTGTTATTGTTTTTACCTGCACTACCTCAATGCACTCTGTACTAACTCAATGTAACTGCACTGTGTAATGAATTGGCCTGTACGATCGGTATGCAAGACAAGTTTTTCACTGTACCTTGGTACAAGTGACAATAATAAACCAATACCAATACCACTCTCTATGTAAAAAAAACTTGCCCCTCACATCTCCTTTATAAACTTTCCCCTCTCTCACCTAAGATACGTACCCTCTAGTATTAGACATTTCAACTGTAGGAAAAAGATACTGGCTGCCTACTCTATTTGTGTCTCTCATAATTTTATAAAGCCTCTCATAATTTTATAAACACTCAATTTCTCTTCAAGGGACGTTTTTATCTTCCCAGTCAGTCTAGTGTATCCACACTGGATTGAATGTGAGGATCACCTGGCACTCTAGTGATTATTACACACACTGGGCAAGAAACCCACCTCAGAAATGTTATCTCTATCATATTTTCAACTGTCTAGAATTGACGTTAATCTTCCAGCAGTGAGCTATTTGCAAAGATTCAGAGGAGAACGATGCTTCTTAATTCTCCATCTATCAACTGTTTTAAAATGTTGTGCTAAATTAAAAGTCTAGACAGCTCAGCTTTAGACACTTATAGAAGAGATGCCACACATATTCTTTGTCTCACAGCACTGTGACATCTGTCAAAATATAGTGAACCCAAAATGACTGCTGGTTAAACTGCAATAATTCATCTAATTCAGCTATTAGGTTGTTTTGTGCAGTTGAAGCACAAGCCTCTTGTCATCTCTTGTTCTTCATTTCAGTTTATCTTCTGTTATGGTCTTTTCAAACTGTTCTGTGAACCTTGGGCCAGAATCCTTAATAGAATTGTCAAAGTGAATTCAGAAAATGGAGGAATAGAAGACCGGTATTAAATCTCCACTGCGTAATGCCTTACACTCACAGAACCAATATACAGGCAGTGCACAGGTCTCTTGGTCTTGGTTGGAGGAAGTGCAGTATATTGATTCTTGGGACGGGGAGCTTTTTTTTAATTCATTTATTTTTTATTTGGGGTCTGGCAAGGTCAGTATTTATTGCCCATCCCTAATTGCCTTTTGAGGAGGCAGTCACGACTCTATGGTTTGCTTGGCCAGTTTTCAGTCAACCATATGGGATGGATCTAGAGTTGTAAAGACCAGAATTTGCCCCCTGATTTTACAACACCCCAGGGCTTTTTGCAGTCATCATAACTAGACATTGTTGCAAATTCCACATTAGTAATTGAATTTAAATTTAACAGTGGGATTTGAACTTGTGCGTCTGGATTCTCAGTCTAGGTTTCTAGGTTACCAGTTAGATAGTTTAACAGTTTAACTGGTTGAGAGTTTCAAGTTTCTAGGTGTAAACATCAACAATAGCTTGTCCTAGTCCAACCACATAGACACCACGGCCAAAAAAGCCCACAAGAACCTTTACTTCCTCAGAAGGCTAAGGAAATTCGGCATGTCCCTGTTGACCCTCACCAATTTTTTTAGATGCACCATAGAAAGCATCCTATCTGGATGCATCACGGCTTGGTATGGCAACTGCTCTGCCTGAGAGACCGCAAGAGATTGCAGAGAGTTGTGGACACAGCTCAGCACATCACAGAAACCAGCCTCCCCTCCATGGACATTGTCCACACTTCTTGCTGCCTTGGAAAAGCAGCCAACCTAATCAAAGACCCCACCCACCCCGGAAATTTTCTCTCCTTCCCCTTCCATTGGGCAGAAGATACAATAGCTTGAAGACATGAACCACCAGGCTCAAGGACAGCTTCTATCCCGCTGTTATAAGACTATTGAATGGACCTCTTGTACGATAAAGATGAACTCTTAACCTCACAAGCTACCTTATCATGGCCCTTGCACCTTATTGTCTGCCAGCTCTGTAACTGTAGCTGTCTCTGTAACTGTAACACTTTATTCTGCATTCTGTTATTGCTTTTCCCTTGTACTACCTCCATGTACTTATGTTTTGAAATAATCTATATGGATAGTATGCAAAGCAAAGTATCTCGGTACATGAGACAACAATAAACCAATTACCAATAACCACCACCACAATTGCACATTATCTTACGAGGAGTTTCCATTCCAGATGAAGGGCCTCGACCTGAAATGTCGACTGTCCATTTCCCTCCATAGATGCTGCCTGACCCAATGAGTCTCTCCAGCATCTTGTTTTCTGCTCCAGATTGCAGCATCTGCAGTCTTTTGTGGTCTTCATCTTATGAGGGGAGATTGAGAGGGATTGACAAGATGGAGACTGAGAGGTTCCACTGTTTCTCCTAGCTGTGTCCCTGATACTAGGGACCACACTCAGTTACCCATTTTGAACTGATCTGAGGAGGAATTATTTCACTCAGAAGATAGTAGATGTGGATGCCTAGCCACTGAGTATATTCAAGGTTAAGGTGGACAGACTTGAAAGGGTCTGAGGTGAAGATGTCCGACACAGACAGGACCATCTTGGAAATACTGTTGACATTTCTGAAATGTACGGAATGCATGTAAAAACATAATCCAAAGGGTTATTTCTCATATTTTCTCATGATGTAGAAAGAGAGCCTTCATCCCATTGAGTTTATGCTCCCCAAGAATTTCTATCAAAGCCATTCCCCTAACTGTCGCTCCGTAACCCATTCTCTCTTCCATGCCCATCAACGGCACTCGGACAATTAGCGGCTATCGGGAGACTGGTCTAGAATTCCACAGCATGGTTCACCCAGAGTGGCTGATGGATGCCTAGTGATGTCACCAGCTGTGAAGCCCCATTTTTGCAATTAGTGGCATGATTTGGTGTATTATGACGCAATCTACAAGCTTTGCTCTAGAGCAGGTCGACAAGGAGACACGAGCTAAAGCAGCAACCAAGATGCCGGAGAAACAGGTCAGGCGTCATCTGTGGAGGGAAATGGACAGTCGATGTTTCAGGTTGAGACCCTTCATCTGGACTGAAAGAGTAGAGGGGAGGTAGTGGCACGGTGAGGGGGAGGGCTGGGGCAAGAGCTGGCAGGTGATAGGTGGATCCAGCTGAGGAGGGGTGATAGGCAGAGGGAGGAGGGGGGTGTGGAAATAGTGACAGAGATTGGGAGGTGAGGGGTGGAGGTGACAAAGGGCTGCAGATGGTGGGATCTGATAGGAGAGGAAGGTGGAGCATGGACCCCAAATAAGGGAGGTGGGGAGGGCAGATGGGAACAGAGGGGGGAGGGGACCCAATGGGAGGAGGGTGTGGGTGGATGGAGTGGGTGGGAGAGGGGAAAGAAACAGGGTGATGGGGGGGGTGGGGTGGGTGTAGGAGGATCTGGGTGGATCAGGAGGAGGGAGAAAAGGGACAGAGGGGGAGCAGTGTATTTGAAGTTGGAGAGTTCAATTTTCAATATTCAATTAAAGGGTCCCTGATGTGATTGACTCTCAGCCTTTGCCAGATTCCTGTTTCACCGTTCGTTGTTGCTGGACTGGCTCCTCTCAATGATTGCAGTGTCTCCATCTCAGTGCCTGCCAGATTGATCAGTCTGCACTTTGCAGTGATGTAGAGACTCCTGCGGCACTACGCTCGATCAGGGCATCGCGTCACATGGGAGGTCACGGGGTGCACACACACTTGAAATTGCTGCCTCCTTGCCTCCCCTACACCTCTGCCCACCTCTGCAGGATAGACTCCTTAAGCATTGATTGTTTCCCAGCAACCAACGATAAAGCTGCTCCAAGCCCGACATCCAGCACCTGACGGGGAACTGCATGGGCCCTCTTTTAATGCACAATTCTCCCGTAAAACACCATGGTGCTGCTTTAACATGTTAGAACATAGAACATCATAGCACAGTACAGGCCCTTCGACCCACAATGTTGTGCCGACATTTTATCCTGCTCTAAGACCTTCCCTCCTACATCGCCCCCCCATTTCTCTATCATTCATGTGTCTATCTAAGGGTCTCGTAAATGTCCCTAATGTATCCGCCCCCACAACCTCTGCCAGCAGTGCGTTCCATGCACCCACCACTCTCTGTGTAAACTTACCCCTGACATCCCCCTTATACCTTCCTCAAATCACCTTAAAATTATGTCCCCTCGTGTTAGTCATTGTCGCTCATTGTTGTCCACTGTTGCAAATTTTTGGGGGTGTGGGGGAGAGATCTGATTGGGCATTAGCCCAATGTGCAGTACATGTTTAGCATACAGAACAGGGTGAACTCCAATGACTGGGCTCATATCTCTGCCTCAGTGTAAACATTAGAATGGGTTTGTGTCGAACTAAGAAATGGCAAAGGGCAGGAAACATAGATTGGAGTTATTTATCGGCCACCAGAAGTATTAGATATGGTATAAATCAGGAAGTCAAAGGAACGTGTAGCAGAGATAATATAATAATCACGGGGGATTTCGATTTACAAGTAGAATGAATGTCAAATTTGAGGTAATAAGGGGGCAGATGAATTCATGGAATGCACACGTGATGGTTTTCTAGATCAATATGTTGAGGAACTAGCTAGGGAAAATATTTTAAGTCTCATTTTGTGTAATGAGTTAAGGTTAATTGATAATCTTGTTGTAAAGGGGTCCTTGGAGATGAGTGCCCATAATATGATAGAGTCTGACATTGATTTTGAAAGAGATATAGTTCAACCTGAAATTAGGGTCTTTAATAAAACCAATGCATGCATGAGACGAGAGTTGTCTGTGATTGATTGGGAGAACACTCTGAAAGGTGCATTGATGGACAAGCAATGGTTAACTCTTAAAGAGCTAATACATAATTTGCCAAAAAGTATAATCTTTCAAGGCACAAAAAACATGAAAAATAGCCCATTCAAGGCCAACAGGAGAAATTAAAGATAATATTAAATCCAAGGAAGAGGCCTAAAAATTATCAGAAATAGTGGTGGGTCTGAGGATTGGAAGGATTTTAGAACTCAGCAAAAGAGGACTAAGAAATTGATAAGGAAAGGTAAGATAGAATATGAGTGGAAACTGGTGAGAAACATAAAAACAGATTGTCAGAACTTCTATCGATACAAGAAAATAAAAAGACCAGAGAAAGCAATGTATATCCCTCATAGAAAGACGCAGAAGAATTTATAATGAGGAATAAGGAATTGGCAGAGGAACTGAACAGCCATTTTGCGTCTGTCTTCATGGAAGAAGACACAAAAATCTGTCAGAGGTACCAGACGACCAAGGATGAGGTGCTAAGGCAATTAAGTATTAATGAAAAGAAAGAATTTAGTCAGGCTTAAAGACCGTAAATCCCAAGGACCCAATAATTTACGTTCCAGAGATATGAAGGAGGTGGCTATAACAAATGCTCCAGTTATCATCTCACGAAATACAGTAGATTATTGAAATATTCTTGTGGATTGGAGGTGAGCAAATGTGACCCCACTATTGAAGATAGGAAAAAGAGAGAAATCAAGGAACTACTAATCTGTTTGCCTAATGCCTGTGGTAGGAAAAGTGCTGGAATCTACAATGAACGATGTAAGAGCAGAACACCTTGAAGTGAATACAGGCAGTCCCTGTGTCACATAAGGGTTCCATTCCACAGAACCGTCTGTAAGCCAATTTTTCAGTAAGTCATAAACATTTGTTTTCCATAGCTATCAATATTTTATTGTTCTGCATACACTTGCTATAATTCTTTCATTTCATCGAAGAGTCACCCTTTCGCTACCCATAACTAAACTAATGGAGCATATACCCTATCTAGTTGTTAATGAATGTAAAGAAACACTTTATAATTATTATCTTGAAACATTTTTGGGAGAAGTTGTGCATCATAGGCACATCCCTCCCCAGATCGGAAGTATCTACAGAAGCCGAAGTATCTACAGTAGCCACTGCCTCAAGAAGGCAACATCTATCATCAAAGATCCCCACCATCCAGGCCATGCCATCTTCTTGCAGTTGCCATCGGGCAGGAGGTACAGAAGCCTGAAGTCCCACACCACGAGGTTCAAGAACAGCTACTTCCCTTCAACCGTTTGATTCTTGAACCAACCGGCACAACCCTAATCACTACGGTTTAGCAACAATATGACCACTTTGATCACTTTGCACTAAAATGACTTTGTATCTTTGTATCTAATTGTGTTCTTCCCTGTAAAAGTTGTGAAAAATTTATGTTTAATTTATGTTTTCTTGTGAATGCTGCTTATCCAATGCTATGTGCCTATGATGCTGCTGCAAGTAAGTTTTTCATTGCACCTGTGCACACATGTATTTGTGCACATGGCAATAAACTCGACTTTGACTCTGACTTTGACCTGTAACAGGATTGATGAAAGGAAAAACATATTTCACCAATCTTCTGGAGTTCTTTCAGAACATGATCAGTAACATAGATCAGGGGGAACCTGTAGATTCAGAGTATTTGGATTTTCAGTGGATTTTTTTATAATGGCCCACACAGAAGGTTGGTCAATGAAGTTAGAGCACTTGGAATAGGGAGTCATTTACTGACTAGATTGGGAATTAGTTATTGGTCCTCCACGATCATCAGCCACCCATTTACACTAATCCTACATTAATCCCATTTCATTCTCTCCATGTTCTCATCAACTCCCCCCTGGCTCTACCTCCCAACTACACATGAAGAGCAATTTACAGCTGTTACTGGTCCCCACCCTTGACAGCAATGATTGGTTAAGCACAGAGAGACTCTGTATTAACTAATGGCTATCTTTATTGGTTCCGTTAAAAAACAGACAGGCAATTCATACAGTTTGGTTAAAAGTAAGCATGCAATTCACGCAAGGCTAACTGTCCGTACACACAGCCATTAGGTTTCTGATTGAACAGTCAATCAGAATAGAAAGGCTAATACCCGGGAATCAGGACTTCACACTGGCCAGGCATTCCTCTTGATCCTGACATAGCTCCGTGCTTCTGACATGGGATCATCCACTTCTGTGACGGTTAGTCTCTGGAGTTTTTGTGGCTTCCTCACCAGAAATACTCCATTCTTGTTCTCTTTTCTCATCGGTTTTGCACCATTGTGTTTCGATTTTGTTGGTTCTTTCTTATCTGGTTTGTCTGTGTCCACTTTCCATTGAATCTAGCCCAAGGCTACAGGTAGCATTATCTCTGTGATCTTTGCTAAGTAAGGACATGCCTCAGCCTCTTCCTTTGTTTATACCAAAGTCAGGGTGATTCAAAACAGCTCATGTCACTTGCCAGGCTCAGGTTACCTCTGTTCACAGACAGCTCTTAGAGTCATAGTCATAGAGTTGTACAACACAGGAACAGACCCTTCGGCCCAACTGCTTCATGCCGACCAAGACACCCTATCAAAGCTCATCCCATTTGCCAGCGTTTGGCCCATAACCTTTCCAATCCTGTCCAACTGTCTTTTAAAAGTTGTTATTGTACCTGCCTCAACCACTTCCTCTGGCAGCTCATTCCACACAGATACCACCCTCTGTGTAAAAAAAGTAGCTCCTCAAATTTCTATTAAATTTTTCCCCTTTCACCTTAAACCCATGCCCTTTAGTTCTTGATTCCCCAGCCCTGGGGAAAAGACTATGTATTCACACTATCTATGCCCCTTATGATTTTATACACCTCTATTAGATCACCTCTCAGTCTCCTATGCTCTCCTGGCATGTCCAACCTCTCCCTATAACCCAGCCCCTCAAGTCCTGGCAACATCCTTGTAAATTTTTTCTGTACTCTTTCCAGTTTAATAACATCTTTCCCATAGCAGGACAATCAGAACTGAACACAATACTTCAAGTGTGGCCTCACCAGCATCCTGTACAACTGCACCATGGCCTCCCAACTTTTATACTCAGTGCCCTGATTGGTGAAGGCCAGCATGCCAAAAGCCTTCTTCACCACCCTGTCTACCTGTGATTCCACTTTCAAGGAATCATACTCCAAGAAACTTCAGTTCTACAACACTCCCCAGGGCCCTGCTGTTCACTTAGAAAGCCCGACCTGGATTTGACTTTCCAAAATGCAACACCTCGCATTTATCCAAATTAAACTCCATTTGCCATTCCTCGGCCCACTTAGTCAACTGATCGAGATCCCCCTGTAATTTTTGATAACCTTATTCAATACATGGCTAATTAACCTGCCAACTTGCACAGCTTTGGGATGTGAGAGGAAACAGGAGCACCCAGAGGAAACCCACACATTCACAAGGAGAACATGCAAACTCCACACAGATGGTACCCAAGGTCAGGATTGAATCCAGGTCTCTGGTGCCGTGAGGTAGTGGCTCTACTAGCCGTGCTACTGTGCCTCACATTGTGGGAGCTAGCTGTGCACAATTTGACTGAAGGTTTTCTATAGTTTAGCAATGCCTCTACTTCAAAAGCACCTCACCAGAATACAAAACATTTTGAGGTTTCCTGAGGTGTGATAGAACCTGTATAAATTCCATTGTCTTTTGTTCCACAAAGGTATTCCCTCCTGAACTTTGAGAATGTTTACCTTGCTGCGCATATGGTTAATTAGAGTGAATGTAAGTTATCCCAGAACAAATTACTTGAATGCACACCAACTACCATTACAGATCTAATCTTCTGGTGATTTAACCAAAGGTTCTGAATAAAAGGAAGGCCCTTTCCCTTATTAGAAGCAAAATGATGAAATAAAAATCTGCATTAATAGCTTGGAGACACAAGAGACTGCAAATGCTGGAACTTAGAGCAAAAGTACAAGCTGCTGGAGGAACTCAGCGGGTCAGGCAGCAGCCATGGAGGCAAAGGGATGGTTGACATTTTAGGTTGTGACGCTGCATCAGGACTGTTGACTATCCACAGATGCTGACTGACCAGCGTTAATAACCTATTCAAGATAACGTGACCAGTTTGATTGCTGGATGAGAAAGAACAGGGACATCCTCCATGTCCTTTTCGACATTGCCCAGGAATACTGAGGGATTTTTCCATCTCTGTGGTCACGGAGTGTCACTTCTGCAAATTGGTCACCGTAACAACAGACATTACATTCCAGAATATTTGCCTGTAAATGAACATTAGAAGAAAGCTGCAGATGCTGCTAATCTAAAATAAAAACGTAAAGAATAAACAGTCAGCAGGTTAGGCAGCATCCACAGAGAGAGAAAATGAGTTAATGTTTCAGGTTGAAGGTCCCGTTGTCTGACCTGTTATCATCTTCAAGAGGCAGTGCCTCAAAAAGGCGGCATCCATTCACGAAGGGCTCTCACCACCCTGGACGTGCCCTCTTCTCGTTACTACCATCGGGGAGGAGGTACAGGAGCCTGAAGACCCACACTCAATGATTCAGGAACAGCTTTTTCCCCTCCGCCCTCAGATTTCTGAATGGTCCATGAACCCATGAACACGATCTCGTTATTCCTTTTTTTTTGCACTATTTATTTATCTTTGTAATTTATAGTAATTTTCTGTCTTTGCACTGTACTGCTGCAGCAAAACAACACATTTCACATCATATGTCAGTGATAATAAATCTGATTCTGATTGTGCTGACCGTGAATGGTTTTTTTCTATCTTTGTTTCATTTGTCTGTGACTTGTCCTGAGATGTGCTGAATTGAAGTGAGTTAGATGTTATTTCTAACTGCAAGACCGAAAGGAGAGCACTGTGTTAGCCAATGAATGGGGAGTGGGAGAGGGTGCATGGCAGGACTCAGCAACCGCTTGATTGTACAGCAAATTAAGTTAATTTGTCCCGGTAACAGAGCCTATTTAAAGACCAGAATATCTGATAGAAATTGCAGGAACTTTTCCCAAAAAATTCAGGGGTAACTTTATTGGAAACATTAAGACAGTGGAGGATAGGTCCATAAAAATCTGTCAGCGTTGGCTCCAGGGATGATTGACAGGAAATTTACCCAATCATCTCCAAAACTCCTGGGACTAGATACATCTTGTTAAGCAACCAATCAGAAAATTGTTCCCATCATGCACCACTCAGTTAATGCCTCATTTTATTTCAGTCATCAACCAATCAAACAATGTTTTAGATCTGTAGGCTTGAGTTTTCAATGTGTCAGAAAACAGGATGAAGTAACCTATTTTTACTTGCAATAAATTCACATTCAAATCTCTTGACAAGCTGTCATATTCCATAAACATATGTCAATGTATCTGGGAATTATACATCACCAGCTCTAACAATCTTTAAATGCTCAGATTCTTTGACACACTTTTCAAAGTTAGATGTGTTACCCCTTCTCATTGATCAGCCAATTTGACTGAGAGTTCGTCATTTTCAGGTTACTGTCAGAACTGGGAGGGTTGCTTCAGCAATCGTGTTGTCATTGCATAATTATTGCAAGGTTGGTTTTTTTTCTCGGTTGGTTAAACACAGTCATAATATGTTAATGCTCAATAGCTAAAACACCAATTAAACCAAGTGATCTTGGCAGGGTGTGGTGGAAGCTGTATGAAGCTAAGCCAACCTGTAATTTTTCAACATCAGGTTCCATCACACCACAACATAATGTTTTTCATTTATTTAATCCCGGGGTGTGGATATTATGGGGAGTGCCAGCATTTACTGTCTATCCCCAGTGTCCCAGAATTGAGGAGGCATTAACGAATGAACCAGGTTACTGGGTCTGGTGTCATAGGACAGAACAGGTAAGGATTTCCTGATGGACATTAATGTACGAGATGGGTTATTACAAAAATTGAATGGTAAATTGGTTTATTACCATCACATGTACTGAGGTACAGTGGAAAACTTTGTTTTGCAAGCCATCCATACAGATCATTTCATCACATCTGTGCATTGAGGTAGTACAAGGGAAAAGCAATAACAGAATGCAGAATATTGTATTACAGTTACAGAGAAAGTGCAGTACAGGCAGACAAAAAGGTGCAAGGCCATAACAAGGTAGATTGTGAGGTCAAGAGTCCATCTTATCATATAGGAGGCCTATTCAATAGTCTAATAACAGCGGGATAGAAGCTGTCCTTGAGCCTGGTGGTATGTGCTTTCAGGCTTTTGTATCTTCTGCCTGATCTGGGGTGGGTGGGGTCTTTGATTATGTTGGCTGCTTTACTGAGGCAGCGAGAAGTGTAGACAAGAGTCCATGGAGGAGAAGCTGGTTTCCGTGATGTGCTGAGCTGTATCCACAACTCTCTGCAGTTTCTTGCAGTCTTGGGCACAGCAGTTGCCTCACCAAGCCATAATGAATCTGGATAGGATGATTTCCGCGGTGCATCTATAAAAATTGGTGAGGGTCAACGTGGACATGCCGTATTTCTTTAGCCTTCTGAGGAAGAAGAGGCACTGGTGTACTTTCCTAGCTATGGCATCTGTGTGGTTGGACTAGGAGTCTTATGGTTATTATTACGAAGACAAGTGTATTTTTAAAATTCCAAATAATGAATTATTTAAATTCTCAGCCGCTGTGGTGAGATTTGATCTTATATCTCTGGATCAATGGACAGAATATTGTCGGCTAGTCAAGTAAAATAGTCAAGCTACCAGACACCTGGTGCAGGTTTTATGTACCGTTCAGAACAAAGGCTGAAAGAAGAAGTGCTTGCGTTTATATAGCACCTTTCACAATCCAAAGTGCTTTGCTGCTAACTTATTGAAGTGTGACGACTGTGGAAATCACAGCAACCCATTTATGAGTAATGATCCTTCTCAGATAGCCTCAAACTGAATTCCATATTTAAACGACTTGTTATTAGCGAGAGCATGCAGATTGAGGAACCAGAGGATCAAGATTCATTTAAGAAATGCTGTCAGGAAGCCCTTCTTCTCACAAGGATTAATCACATGGTATTCAGGCAAGAAGCTTCATTGTCCTTGAACAACCTTCACCATTCGGAAGACCACAAGATATAGGAGCAGAATTAGGCCATTCAGCCCATTGAGTCTGCTCCATCATTCGATCATGGCTGATTTATTTTTCCCTCTCAATCCCATTCTCCTGCCTTCTCCTCGTAACCTTTGACATCCTTACTAATCAAGAACCTATCAATCTCTGCTTTAAATGCACCCAATGACTTGGCCTCCACGGCTGTCTGTGACAATGAATTCCACAGATTCATTGCCCTCTGGCTTAAGAAATTCTCCTTATCTCTGTTCTAAAGGGACATCCTTCTATTCTGAGGCTGTGCCCTCTGGTCCTAAACTGTCCCACTACTGGAAACATCTTCTCCACATCCACTCTATTCAGGTCTTTCAATATTCAGTAGGTTTCAATGAGATCCCCCTCATCCTTTTAAACTCCAGTGGGTACAGGGCCAGAAACATCAAACGCTACTCATATGTTAACTCTTTCATTCCCGGGATCATTCTCGTAAACCTCTGGACCCTCTCCAATGCCAACACATCCTTCCTCAGAGATGGGGCCCAAAACTGCTCACAATGCTCCAAATGTGGTCTGACTAACACCTTATAAAACCTTGGCATTACCTCCTTGCTTTTATGTTCTAGTCCTCTCAAAATGAATGCTAACATTGCATTTGCCTTCCTTACTACCGACTCAACCTGCAAGTTAACCTTTAGGGAGTCCTGCACGAGGACTCCCAGGTCCCTTTGCACCTCCGATTTCTGAATTCGCTCCCTGTTTAGAAAAGAGTCTACACCTTGATTCCTTCTATCAAAGTGCACGACCATACACTTCCCTCCGCTGTATTCCATCTGCTACTTCTTTGCCCATTCTCCCAACCTGTCCAAGTCCTTCTTCACACACCCTGCTTCCTCAACACTACCCGCCCCTCCACCTATCTTTGTATCATCCGCAAACTTGGCCACAAAGCCATCAAGTCCGTCATCCAGATCATTAACATATAACGTGAAAAGTGGCGGACCCAACACTGTCTCCTGCAGAACATCACTAGTCACTGGCAGCCAACAAGAAAAGGCACCCTTTATTCCCACTCTTTGCCTTCTGCCAGTCAGCCAATTTTCTATCCATGCTAGTACCTTTCCTGTAATACCATGGGCTCCTATCTTGTTTGGCAGCCACATGTGTGGCACCTTGTCAAAGGCCTTCTGAATATCCAAGTGACCAACATCCACTGACTCTCCTTTGTCTATTCTGCCTGTTACTTCCTCAAAGAATTCCAACGAATTTGTCAGGCAAGATCTCCCTGTAAGGAAACCATGCTGACATCGGCCTATTTTATCATGTGCTTCCACGTACCCCGAAACCTCAGTATTAATAATGGACTCTAACATCTTACCAACCACTGAAGTCAGGGTAACTGGCCTATAATTTCCTGTCCTTTGCCTCCCTCTCTTCTTAAAGAGTGGAGTGACATTTGTGATTTTCCAATCCTCTGGAACCGTTCCTGAATCTAGTGATTCTTGAAAGATCACTACTAATGCCTTCACAATCTCTTCAGCTACCTCTTTCAGAACTTTGGGGTGTAGTCCATCCGGTCCAGGTGACTTATCTACCTTCAGACCTTTCAGTTTCCCAAACACCTTCTCCTTGGTAATAGCGACTACACTCACTTCTGCCTCCTGACTCTCTCGAATTTCTGGCATGTTGCTGGTGTCTTCCACAGTGAAGATTGATGCAAAATACTTATTCAGTTCATCCACCATTTCTTTATTCCTCATTACTACTTCTCCAGCGTCATTTTCCAGTGGTCCAACGTCCATTCTTGCTTCTCTTTTACTCTTTATATATTTGAAAATAAACTTTCAGTATCCTCTTTTATATTATTGGCTAGTTTACCTTCATATCTCATCTTTTCTCCCCTTATTGCTTTTTTAGTTGCCTTCTGTTGGTTTTTAAAAGCTTCCCAATCCTCTAGCTTCCCACTAATTTTTGCAATATTGTACGCCCTCTCTTCTGCTTTTATGCTGTCTTTGACTTCCCTTGTCAGCTACAGTTGCCTCATCCCCCCCTTATAATGCTTCTTCTTCTTTGGGATGAATCGATCCTGCATCTTCCGAATTACTCCCAGAAACTCCTGCCGTTGCTGCTCTACCATCATTCCTGCCAACATAATCGAGGATTCCTCCCACCTCAGTAATTCTCTCTTCTCCCCTCTCCCACTGGGCAGAAGATACATCCCTTCCAATCAACTTTGGCCAGCTCCTCTCTCATGCCTCTGTGGTTACCTTTACTCAACTGTAATGCCGATACATCTGATTTTAGCTTCTCCCTCTCAAACTGCAGGGTGAATTCTATCATATCTATTTCTTCAAAAATTCATGGCTGACCTGCTCCAGGCCTCATCCCCACTTTCATAACCCTTGACCGCACCCCCCCCCACCCCCACAAAAGGCCAAAACCCATTAACCTTTCAACAGGTAGCTTCATCAACAGCTTATCTTCATGGCAACCTTGGTGCCATCCAAACAAAAATATTCTTTTTGTCCTTTCCATCCCTTTCTCACTTTTTATGGTACTTAAAAATAATTTATTAGAAACAGAAAATGCTGGAAACATTCAGTAGATCAGGCAGAAAGAGAATCTAAAACTAATTTCTTTTCAATTTTTCCCTGTTCTTCGACCTGAAACGTTACCCCTGTTTCTCTTTCCACAGATGCTGCCTGACCTACTGAGTGCTTCCAGCATTTTCTGTTTATGGACCAAAGATCTGTCAGTCTCAGCCACGAACATGTTTAATGACTATGCCTCAACAGCTTTCTCGGCTGGAGAATTACAAACATTCACAACCAAAGCAGCCAACATAATCGAGGATTCCTCCCACCCCAGTCATTCTCTCTTCTCCCCTCTCCCATTGGGAAGAAGATACAAAAGCTTGAGAACATTTACCACCAGGCTCAAGGACAGCTTCCATCTTGCTGTTATCAGACTCTTGAGTGGACCTCTTATACGATAAAGATGATCCCTTGATCCCAATTTACCTCGTCATGTCCTTTGCACTTTATTTGTTTACCTGAACTGCACTTTCTCTGTAACCACAACACTATATTCTGCATTCTGTTTTTCTTTTCTCTACCTTGATGTAGTTATGCATGGCATGACCTGTCTGGATGGCACACAAGTAAAAGCTTTTCACTGAATCTCGGTGCGTGTGACAACAACAAACCAATTATCAATTACTAAATACCCTCTAAGAGAAAAAAATTCCTCTTCAACTCAGTGTTCACTCAGTGACCCTTTATCCTGAGACTGTTCCCCTTGTCTCAAGACTCTTATCCCAGGTGAATCACCCTCACAGTATCCAGCCTGAAAATGGGACTAGCTCAGTTGGGCAACTTGGTTGGCAAGGGTGAGTTGGGCCGAAGGGCCTGTTCCCATGCTGTATAGCTCTATGACTATAAGTCCTCTTAGAATCTTAAATGTCCTCTTAGAACCTTGCACTCAATGTCAGCGAGACCAAGGAATTGATGGAAGGGGACTTCAGGAAGGGGAAGTCGGGAGAACACACACCAGTCCTCATTGAGGGGTCAGCGGTGGAAAGGGTGAGCAGCTTCAAGTTCCTGGGTGTCAACATTTCGGAGGATCTGTCTTGGGCCCAACACATTGATGTATCATGAAGAAGCCACATCAGCGGCTCTACTTCATTAGGAGCTTGAGGAGATTTGATATGTCACCAAAGACTCTTGAAAATTTCTACAAATGTACTTTTCTACAGGAGAGCATTCTGACTGGTTGCATCACCACCTGGTATGGAGGCTTCAATGCGCAGGATTGAAAGAGGCTGCAGAGGGTTATAGACTCAGCCAGCTCCATCACGGACACAACCCTCCCCGCCTTCGAGGACATCTTCAAGGTGCAGTACCTCAAGAGGGCAGCATCCATCACTAAGATCCCTCACCATCTGGGACATGCCCTCTTCACGTTACTACCATCAGGGAGGAGGTACAGGAGCCTGAAGACCCACACTCAATGTTTTAGGAACAGCTTCTTCCCCTCTGCCATCGGATTTCTGAATGGTCCATGAACCTATGAACACTACCTCATTATTCCTTTTATTTGCACTATTTATTTAATTTTGTAACTTTTAGTAATTTTTATGTCTCTGCACTGTACTGCTGCTATAAAACAACAAATTTCATGACATATCAGTGATAATAAACCTGATTCTGATGCTGAATGTTTCAAAATGTTGCTGCAGAGCTACAGTATAGACCCAATCTGCTCAACATCTGCATTTATCTTGATAATCATTACTGAGTCAACCAAAGTTAATAAGCCTAATGCTGCAAAATTCCTCTGACTCGAAGAGATGACACATTTTCAATCAATGCATTGATGTAGTTGGTTCCAATATCAGTCTCACCTTCAGATAATGACCCACATGCAGTATAGGTTTTCCACAGTTAGTTTAGAATGAAGGGTGCTGTAACATATTAGAATACAAACACAGAGATTTGGTACTACCAAAAAAAAAGTACTTACATTGACATAGCACCTCTCACAACCTCAGGGAATTTGAAAAGAACTGTACAGCCTGGATGAGTACAACCTCAGAAACACTCAGGAAACTCAACAAGGTAAAGAGCTGCTTAATTGGTACCTCATCCACCAGCCTAAACATTCACTCCCTCCACCACCGGCACAGTGGCTGTGGTGTGCACCATTACAAAATGCACACACCTCCCAAACCTGCCAACCCTGCCACCTTGAAGGACAAAGGCAGCAAGCGCATGAGACCATGTTCCTCTCCAAGTCACACACTACCCTAACTTCATTGTCACTGGGTAAATGCCTGGAATTCCCTGCCTAATGGGATATGGGTCAAACGCGGGCAAATGGGACTGGGTTAAATGGGCATCTTGGTCAACATGGATAAGTTGGGCTAAAGGGCCTGATTCTGTGCTGTATTACTCCAGGACTCTATGGCACTACGTTAATGCCTTCACCAGAAGGACTTCAATGGTTCGAGGAGTTAGCTCATCACCACCCTCTCAAGGGATGATTAGGAATGGGCAATATGCATCACATACAGCCCTCAAAGTGAATTACTGAAAGAATAAGCTGAACTGCATCAATATTCTAATTGAAGATAATGGTTTATGTGTAATCTTATAACCTCATGTTTGGATCTTATTTCCCAACAATGACAGAAGAAAGAAGAATAAAAAAAAACAAACCAAAGATCCCACATGTCCTTATGACCTGCCTGGTCTTTCAAATGTTGTCTGACTTACAGGGTACGAGTGCTTTTATTGATATTTCTTGACTCAAGCTGTGTGCCTAACACTCAAGTGCCATGTTGAAGGATTGTTGACATCCCTCACCTCCTCCCCAAACTAAGGAAACCTTTCCAACTTGACTTCAAGAGGTGCTACTTACTATTGACACAGAATTGGATATATTCAGCATCTTAGGTGCACTAAGATGTCCCAATGACTCAAAGGAGAGTTCTCAAATTAAATTGAGGTTTGTCAAGGAGATCAGTTTTAAGGTGCATTGCGAAGGAGGAAAGTGAAGTGGAGAGGAAGAGAGGTTTATGGAGTTAGTTCCAGAGCTCAAGACCCACTCAACTGTTGGAGTGAGGCAAAGAGGCCAGAAATGAAGGCGCTCAGTGTTCTCAGAAGAGTGTAAGTTTGCAGAAAATTACCGGATAGTGAAAGGACAAGGCCATGGAGGGTTTGGAAAGAAAAGGAGTAAAATTAAAATTTTATTGCCAAATTTTGTTCCACTGGCAGTTTGGCTTGGGTTGAGATAGCTTATCTCTGGCAAAGAATCGGGAAAAATTACCCCTAGCTCCAACCTCAATGGTTAGGGCAAAATGGAGCAACAAACAGTCTGCTGGAGGAGCTCAGCGGGTCGAGAAACATCTGTGGGAGGAAAGGAACTGTCGACGTTTCAGGACCCCTGCTCGACCCGCTGAGTTCCTCCAGCAGATTGTGTGTTGCTCCATATTCCAGCATCTGCAGTCTTTTGTGTCTCCGGTTAAGGGAAAATGCCAAACAGCAAGATGTTAAAAGTGACAGTATGATAACGACTAACACTATGAAGCATATTCCACCAATGTGGAATGCCACCACAGAGGAACGTGTCACCGAGGGACTACCACTATTTCGTTAGCTTAGACAGAGTACAATGTCATCCGATGAGTTGAAGCAGAAAAAAATTAAAATGACATTTTATTATACATGTTAAAACAACATAATAAAATCTGATTGAGTACTGCAAAAAAACACATTAACTCTAACAATCAAAATGTGCAATGATAAAAAATATTAAAAAAGTAACTAGATAGACAAAAGTAACAGCATTGATAAGACAAGCAAAACAAAATGAGTCCATAAAAGTGTGGAGAATGTCACTAGTGCTGTAGATTGTCATTTGTGAAATGGAAGAAGCAAAAGCCTTAAACTTGACAATTTATAGAAACCTCATTACAGAATCATCATTAGAAAACCATTTTCCTCTGACCAAAACAATGTAACTTCACTGAATTAAACCGGGTCTCAATTGGGTTCTAAATGGCAATACTTGTTTATTTTCTCTTCCCATGGTGACCATAACAATCGATCATTATCTTTAAACATAATTCTTGCAATGATCACAATGACATTGGCAATTGACATTGACCCATAACCAGAGACACAAGAGACTGCAGATGCTGGAATCTGGAACAACACACAACCTGCTGGAGGAACTCAGCGGGTCGAGCGGGGGTCCTGATGCAGGGTTTCAACCCGGAATGTCGACAATTATCAGGAAAGGCTGGACAAACTTGAGCTCTTTTCTCTGGAGCAGCGGAGGCTGAGGGGTGATCAGTTGGAAGTGTATAAAATTATGAGGGGCACAGATGGGGTAGAGAGCAGGCTCGGTGGTGTAGCGGTTAGCATAACGCTATTACAGTGCCAGCGACCCGGGTTTAAATCCAGCCACTGTCTGTAAGGAGATTGTACGTTCTCCCCGTGTCTGCGTGGGTTTCCTCCGGGTGCTCCGGTTTCCTCCCACATTCCAAAGACGTACGGGTTAGGAAGTTGTGGACATGCTATGTTGGCGCAGGAAACCTGGCGACACTTGTGGGCTGCCCCCCAAACACTGTGCAAAAGATGCATTTTCACTGTGTGTTTCGATGTACATGTGACTAATAAAGGTATCTTATCTTATCTTATCTTATCTTAGTACAGCCTGCTCTCTGATTGGCCCCAGAACGTGCTGTTCTAAGAAACTGTCCTGAAAACACATTATGAATCTTCATACAGGCTTCCCTGCCTGATTTTTCCAATCTATGTATAGACGAACATCCTGACAGGCTTCGATTATTTCTTCCTGTGGTTACTGTGAAGGGGCTTGAGCATCATTCCCACAACAAAGTCCCTGTTTTTCTTCTTAATCAGCCCCACCCAAACTGCTTCTACACTGTGAATATCGAAAACAAACCTGTAGAATCTAAAATGAAGACAGAAACCTTTAATATCTAAAAAGAAATAGAATCCTTCCTGGAAACTGTGACTTACTAAACTGTTCTTTGCCTTCATTACTGTTGGTAAACTTCCAAGCTCTCTTGACTACCTGCTGTACCTGATAGAAATGATGCGATTTCCATACGAATCCCGTGAAGTGTCAAAATATAATATTAAATTCAAAATTCACACCTGAAATGTGAGGAAATCAACTGAAAGCCATATGCATATAGAAGGTTAAGATATTTTTGTATTTTTAGTTTGTATTTTCTCTGTGATATGAGACACATGGAAGGATCAGCTGTGGCTCGGTGGGTTCCACTCTCACTTCTGAGTCACACGTTCTGGGTTCAGTTGCTGAGACTTGTTTACAAAGCCTTGCCTGGTGCACTAGAGTTATACTGAGGCAAATCTGCACTGTTGGAAGTGCCTTGCTTTGGAAACAATGTTAAACCAAGAGCCTGCTTCTCCTCACAGCTATGCAAGATATCCTTTATTTAGCACAACATATACAGAGACCATTCAGCCCATCATCTCCCTACAACCCCATCAGTCCCATTCCCCCTCTCCATATTTCCCTTTACCATATTCTCTCTCACACACGCCCATCAACTGTCCTTTGATTCTGTTCTTCATTAGCGGCAATTTACAGTGGACAATTAACCTATTCACATGTCTTTGGGATGTGGGAGGAAACTGGAGCAGCCAAGGGGGGAAACCCATGAGGTTGTGTGGAGAAAGTGGAAACTACACACTGACAGCACCGGAGGTCAGGATCGAACTTGGGTCACTGGAGCTGTGAAGCATTGGCACTAACTACTGCACCACTGTCCTGCCCCAGCTCCTGTGGCACTATCCATAAGAGGAGTATCACTGATGTCCTGGCCAAAATTTGCCATTCAGTTGGCATCAAAAAGACTGAGGAATTAATTGCTGATTGTGGGCTCTTGCTGTGCTTGCTGCTCCCACATCGCTGCACTTTCACAGAGACTAATGGTCCATGCCTGCAATTCTCCTGCACAACAGCCAGAGGAATTGCTGGCCTGGTACTGGTTTCTTTACTTGTTTACAGAGGACCTGATGAGGGTCAGTGGGGTGGACCTCGCATCCTCACCTCTAGCCCCACCCACCACTCACTGAACGAGCACATTTACTTCAAACATAAGAAACCTCCCCCTTGAATAAATACTTGAAGTGCCCTAAAGTTCTGCAGATCTTGGCTGGATCTCTCTGTCCGTCTAGATTAGGTGTGGGCCTCGCTATCTTCTGTTCTTATTTTCCCCGTGCTGTTTTGTTCCCACAAAACCCCACCCCTATATCTGAATCCAGTGGCAAAGCAAGGTCAGGGGATGTGTCTCTTTGCAATGTTCCCCCCACCCCTTACCCAAAGCTCTCTGAGAAGATTTCTCATCATCGGTCGCTGGGGAAGGAATCCCGTCTGCTGAGGTGACCCTGCTCATCATCAGGAGGGAAGAGAACTAGTTGTTGGATCACAGCAAAACCACATCATGAAGAGTGCAAATGGTGACAGTCCACGAGACTGACTGAGATAGGTGGACTGTCCTATGGAAGGAGACTGACAAGGCCAGGCCTGTATTTACCGGAGCTAACATCATGAAACGGCATAGATCTCTCAACCTACCTCATCATGACCCCTGCACCTTATTTGTCTACCTGCACTGCACTCTCTCAGTAACTGTAATGCTATATTCTGCATTCTGTTATGCTTTTCCTTTTGTCCTACTTTAATGTACTTAAATTTGGAATGATCTGTCTGGATGCATGTAAAACAAAGTTTTTCACTATATCTTGGTACATGAGCAAATAATAAATCAATTACCAATTCCCCTACTGTAAAACAGTGGGTCACAGTCCTAGGGTAAAAGGTTGGCAATGAGGGAATGGGATGAAGAAAAAAAATTCTTCACTCAGTTATAAATCTTTGGAATCCTTCGTTCTTAGAGAACTTTGCATCTCGGTTGTTATTTCACAGATGTTTGGATCTGATGGTAAATATGGATGGTTGGACTGGGGAGGAGAATGAGGCTGAGACTGAAGATCAACCACGAATAGAGTGATGGAGACAATGGGACAATTCCTTCTCCTAGTGTTCCTGTTGAAATGTTGTCAGAGAACATGTGATCTCCAGGAGTGGTTTTGATTACCAGACACCAGACGACATGCTTTTAAGGTTAGAGGGAAAAAGTTTAAAGGTGACGTGAGGGGCAGGATTTTTACGCAGAGGGTGGTAGGTGCCTGGAACGGGTTATCAGGGGTAGTGGTGGAAGCAGGAAGTTTAAGAGGCTTTCAGACACATGAATATGAAGAGGATGGAGGGATATGGATGATACACAGGAGAAGGACATTTGGTATAAATTGGCATCAAGATTGGCACAACATTGTGGGCTGAATGGCCTGTCCAGTGCTGTACTGTTCTATGTTCTATGTTCTATTTTCTATTACCTTGGGAAGGACACAGGAATTTTCCAGCTTCAGTTTCGTTGGGTGTTTTCCACATGTTTCTTGGCCTCTAGCATCTACAAAGGGCTGGTTTTGGAACTATCTCCAGCAGCACGTGCGTATGTTGGGATTGTGGACAGTGTAAATTCCCTTGATTGCCATTTTCACATCTTCAGCATCTCTCCACCATGCCTGGACTGCCATTAAAATTGACTGTCCTGTCTTGAATGTTCTCCTCATTGGGGTCCATGGCCATTGGGACAGAACTTCACAATGGATCATCTACCTTGGACAAGGTTGAGGAAAGGAAGAATGAGCAGTCAGAGATGCATCAGTGCCTAAAAATGCACGGTTAGGCAACACTGCTGGGGATCCCACACCAAGTCTGGCCCGGCCTCCCATCTGCGCATTCTCCCTCCATTGGTGAAGGAAGTCAGTTGGACTGTGGACCGCAGGGTTGCGGTTGGGAGGAGATTAGGGAGGATGGAAGGAAGGACTGGTCTTGGAGTTGGTGGAGGGGTGTCGGGATCTCAAGAGAAGAACAAGGTTGGGAATGGGACAGGATCAGGAAGTGGGAGGATCAGGATCAGGAGGCTGGGCAGATGGAAGTTGGATGGAGGTTTTTGAAAAATTTCATTCAAGTAGATTGGAAAAATACAGTGCTATTTCAAACAAATTTCCAAGCACATCAAACAGTTCAGAACGAGGTCATTTGGATCATTGTTCCTTCTTGGCTCTTTGAAAGAACTCTTTGTTTTAGACCCTGCCTTTTTCTTCCCACAATCCTGTGGCTTCAGACAATAAGGGACAGGAGCAGGAGTAGGTCATTCGGACCCTCAAGCCTATTCTACCGTCCAATAAGAACATGACTGATTCAATGTTTGTTGTCCACTTCCCAAATGCATTTCAAGGTAATCGGCACGGTGTTGGTTAGTGGAGAGGAGAGCGAGTGACAGCAGTTTTGCAGCTTTCCAACAATTGGAAAGCAAAGTCCCAAGTGGCAAAACGCAACGCTCATGCAAAAGGCAACCTTCTTCTCGCAATTTTGCATGTGAGCTGCTGCCTTAATGTTGGAAGTAAAAAATTGCTTCCTTATATCCCCTTCTGCTTAAAAACATTCCACATGTCAAAGTCAAAGTCAAAGTCAAAGTCGAGTTTATTGTCATATGCACAAAGTACTGTATACAATGGAGGCGCAATAAAAAGCATACTTGCAGCTGTATCACACGGACATAGCGTCATATAAGTAAGATAAGATATTTATTTATTAGTCACATGTACATCGAAACATACAGAGAAATGCATCTTTTTGTGTTACTGAGAATGTGCTGGGGGCAGCCCGCAAGTGTCGCCACGCTTCCGGTGCCAAAGTAGCATGCCCACAGCTCCTAACTTGTACGTCTTTGGAATGTGGGAGGAAACCGGAGCACCCAGAGGAAACCCACACAGAGAACGGACGAACTCCTTACAGACAGCGGTGGGAATTGAACCTGGGTCCCTGGCGCTGTAATAGCGTTACGCTAACCACTACACTACTGTAACATTCACAAGAAAAACATAAATTGTACACAATTTTTACAAGAAAGAACACAATTAAAACAAAAACATCAAAGTCCAATTTGGTGCAAAGTGATCAAAGTGGTCATAGTTTTGCTGTACTGAGGTAGTGATTAGAGTTGTGCCGACTGGTTCAAGAATCAAAGTCTTGAAGTACACATGTAGAATAACATAAGCAGCAAAGAAGTCCGACAGCTTTCCCAGTGAGGTCCCATTGATCTTCTTTTCAGTCAGTTTGAAAGAATTCTCCGGGGCAGACAAAGGCCAGCAGTCCCACTAACATCCCTTCTTACTTGATGTCAGCTCTACCTCATTAAACTCTTCTCTCTTTAAAAAAAACATGTCTGCTTGCCTCCAGAATTCATTACCATGTTTGCTTTGAAGCCCTCCCTGCTGATATGTCTGTCAGTTTCCTGAACAGTAATTCCTCAATCAACATTCGCTGGTTATGACCACAGTGGGATCTTGCTGTGTATAACATGTCTGCCACATTTCAGCAGCGACTACACTCTGGATGTAAAGTGCTCTGAGATGTCCAGAAAGAGATGTGAAAGGCTTTATATGAAATAAAATTGTTCTTTTTATCAACAACTAGCTCCACCCAAAGATGCACCAAGTAATGTTTAAATTCTGACAGATGGACTTTGTTGTAGGGGTAGGAATAGAGAGGGTTAATAAGTAGTAAAATAGGTTGTAGATTGTGCTGATGTGGTAACAGGGAACCCTTGATAAGGTTGATCAATAGAGAGATGGGATGCAGCTGTAACTGCACCATGGTACAGTGGCTTGATGATTGCATTATAGCATGCGACTATTGTTGTGGTCAAAACTTAGTTTTGCAGTTAAGTAAGTTATATTTACTGATAATGATGTGTTTTATTCTGTAACAAAAACCTAGTTTTACTGTTAATTAAGTCCTCTGTGTAATAATGTAATTGGAGAAATGTAACAATCAAAACTTGGTTGATTAAGTTTTCTGTGTAATCAGGGAAGCGGAGAAGCTGTCCCAAGATCCTGCTCGGGTAGATCAGCTTTGTCTGAATCCTGGTGTACACCAGTTTCCCAATAAATCTCTCCTTTGGACACCAGCTCCATGTTGCCTTTCTTGTTCCCTCTGACAAACTGGTTAGGCTTCAGGTCTGATCATTCACTCTTGCTAATCTTAGCAGAAGCATCAGTTTCAGGTTAGCATTCAACTTCAGCATCTGTGGAGTTAACACAAGTAAAGTACCTTTCATAACTTTCTAAAGTGGTAAATAGACAGAGAGGTTCTTTCGAGGTGGAGTCACTGTTGTAACGTAGGAAATGTAACTGTCAGCATGTACATAGTGGATATCCCAGAGATCCGGTGGGATATACCAGAGAATTCTCTGTAACTCTAAAACTTTATTCTGCATTCTGTTACTGTTTTCCCTTGTACAACCTCAATGCATTGATGTATTGAAATAATCTGTATGGATGGCATGCAAAACAAAGTTTTTCACTCTACCTCGGTACATGTGACAATAATAAACCAATTTACCAATTGATGTTGTTGGGAGCATGGATATAAGTAGCAGTATTCATACTGGGATTATTGATCCTGAGACATGAGTATTGATATTGATAAGGTTATTGATTTTGGCAGGAATGCTGGTGTTGGTAGGTGTACTTATATTGTATGCAGTATTGATAAGGTGAGGGAGGAAAGTTGAGTGGAGATGTGCGGGGCAAGTTTTTTACACACTGTGGTGGGTGCCTGGAATGCGCTGCCAGGGGTGGTGGTGGTGGAGGCAAATACAATAGTGGAGTTTAAGTGGCTCTTAGACACATGAATATCCGGAGAATGGAGGGATATGGACCATGTGCAGGCAGAAGAGATTTAGTTTAATTCAGCTTTGTGTTCAGCACAGACATTGTGGGCCAAAGGGCCTGTTCCTGTGCTGTACTGTTCTATGTTTCCATTGACATTGCCGTAAAGCAGACTATGTGGTCTTTATTACAAAGTTAGTTGAGGGTTAAATGTTAGAACAGGAGAAAATAGAGCTGCAGGTTCTTGTGTGTTTCACCTGAAGGAGCAATAAGTCCTCAGTTTAACAGTTCATCTTAAACACAGCACATTCAACAGGGTGGAGTTCCCTCAGCATTGTGCTGTGTTGTCTTTTGGGAGTGGGATGTACAGATCCTGGCTTGGAGGTGAACACAATACCCACAGAGACATGGAGAATAGGGAGAGGAAGGGGAAGTCACAGACTCAGCCAATGGTTAATACCCTATGAATCCCCTTGAACCTACCCCACTGCTGGACTATGCTTGTGTACAGGATGCAGAGGTGGGAGGAATTGGGTTAGGTGGCACACAATTGAAACAATACTCAACACCAACTGGACTTCATCCAGCCAGCCATATAAAAATGTGGGCAGGCACGGTAGTGTAGTGGTTAGCGTAACGCTTTACAGCGCCAGCGATCCGGGTTCAATTCTGGCTGCTGTCTGTAAGGAGTTTGTACGTTCTCCCTGTGTCTGCGTGGGTTTCCTCTGGGTGCTCCGGTTTCCTCCCACATTCCAAAGACGTACAGGTTAGGAAGTTGTGGGCATGCTATGTTGGCACTGGAAGCGTGGCGACACTTGCGGGCTGCCCCCAGAGCACTACACAAAAGATGCATTTCACTGTGTGTTTCGATGTACATGTGACTAATAAAGATATCTTTTCTATATAAAAAATGCTATCCATTCATGGTCAGAGGCAAGGGATGGTGGGGAATGGGTGGGTGCAGAGGTGAATGGGAGGAAATTAGGCAACCGATGTAGTGATGTTGTAGATAAATCACTGCTGCTTGGTCCAGTAATTGGTCTATTATTGTCACATAAACAGAGGTAGAGTGAAAAGCTTTGTTTATGTGCCATCCAGACAGATCATTCCAAATATAAGTACACTAAGGTAGTACAAAAGGCAAAAAAAAAGTACAATAACAGAATCCAGAATTAAGTGTTACATTACGAAGTGCAATGCAGGCAGACAATAAGGTGCAAGGTCCATGATGAGGTAGATTTTGAGATCATGAGTTCTTAATCGTACAAGAGGTCTGTTTGAGATTCTTATAACAGTGGGATAGAAGCTGTCCTTGAGCCTGGTGGTACGTGTTCTCAAGCTTTTGTACCTTCTGCCCAATGGGAGACAGGAGAAGAGAGAATATCCAGGGCGGTGGGGTCCTTGATTATGCTGGCTACTTTCCCAAGGCAGCGGGAAGTGTAGACAGAGTCAGTGGAAGGGAGGCTGGTTTGCGTGATGGACTGGGCTGTGTTCACAACTCTCTGCAATTTCTTGCGGTCTTGGACAGAACAGTTGCCATGTTAGTGATTAACCATGCAAACTGTGAGATCCACCAAGCAGTTCAGGCCGTGGGTTAGGAAGTATTAATGCACTTCCCCCTCTCAACCCTACGGGTTATGAAGTTTGAATAGTCCTTGGCCACCTGCTGTTTATTCCTATTATTGGCAGCCACTCGCTCGTGTCGGAGCAGTGAAGAATTTGTGTCCATCCAGGGAATGTCACAAACAACCTGAAGGGCTGTCATCATGTATTTTCCACTCCACTGCAATAGGGAATGTCGGCAAAGCATCCATTCTTACTTTGAGTGTTTAATTGGTTTTATACAGTTTCCCCATGACAGCATGTTACAGCCAACCTCTTCAAGAAGCCAAGTTTCCACTGGACCCTGAGGTATCACAGAGCCACACCTTCAGGGGTGCAACATAGAGACAGATAACTAGGACAGTTTCTATGTCAAGCCCATGTCGAGAGCTAGACAGACAAAAGAGACTGCAGATGCTGGAATCTGAAGCAACACAGGAGATACTGGAGGAACTCAACGGGTCAGGCAGCCTCCATGGAGGGAAATGGACAGTCAACATTTCAAGTCGAGACCCTTCATCTGGACTTTAGATGTCTTGTACTACCTCAATGCACTGATGTGATGAAATAAGATGAGATATAAGATAAAATATTTATTTATTAGTCACATGTACATCGAAACACACAGTGAAATACGTCTCTTTGAGTTGCCAAGAACATTCTGAGGGCAGCCCGCAAGTGTCGCCACTCTTCCAGCGCCAACATAGCATTCCCACAGCTCCTAACCTGTACGTCTTTGGAATGTGGGAGGAAACCGGAGCACCCGGAGGAAGCCCACGCAGACACAGGGAGAACTACAAACTCTTTACAGGCAGCAGTTGGAATTGAACCCAGGTCACTGGCGCTGTAATAGTGTTATGCTAACCGCTATGCTACCGTATTGGATGGCGTACAAGACAAACTTTTTCACTGTACCTTAATACGTGTGACAATAATAAACTGATTTACCAATTTACCAATTTTAATCCTCCCTCTCCTCCTTTAAGATGCCCCTTAAAATCTGCTCTCCAAACAGACTTTTATCTGTCCGAGTGTCTGATTCTGTTTTGTAAACCTGCAGTGAAGTTCCTTGGGTTATTGTGCCACATGAGGGGTGCTGTGAAACTCGTCAGCCATGACCCAGTGAGAGGGTCACCTGCTCTCTGTTGTAGAGTCAAAGTACCATTCAGGAGAGGCTGGAAAACTTGGGCTCTTTTCTCTGGAGCAGCAGAGGCTGAAGGGTGATTTGTTGGAAGTGTATAAAATTATGAGGGGCATAGATAGGGTGGACAAGCAATATCTCTTTCCCATTATTGAGCGATCCAATACCAGAGGGCATGCATTTAAGGTGAGAGGGGGGTAGGTTCAGAACAGATGTGAGGGGTATGTTTTTTTACTGAGAGAGTGGTGGATGCCTGGAATGTGTTGCCTGATAGGGTGGTGGAGGCAAATTCATTGGGGGCTTTTAAGAGAGCCTTGGATGGGCACATGAATGAGAGGAAAATAGAGGGATATGGGCATTCTGTAGGCAAGAGGGAATAGCTATGTCGGCACATCATTGTGGGCCGAAGGGCCTTTTCTGTGCTGTACTGTTCTATGTTCTATTATGTTCTGGATACTTGCCCCAGAACCTAGATAGATGCTGCAGTGCCTTGCCGGAGATGTGTTAAGTTCTCCATTCAAGACCAGTACTCGTGTACCCTCATTGAAATCGATTATCTATCCATTATCACATTAATTTATTTCCTATGAGAAAACTGAATCATAGTAGCACAGAAAGGTTACAACACGGAAGGAGATAATTTGGCCCATTGACCTTCTTTCTGGCTCTGCGTAAGACCAAACCAGTTCCCCATCTTCTCCGCGTAGCCCTGCAAGTTCTTTCCTTTAAGGTATGTATTCATCTTCCTTTTGAAGGCAAAAATTAAACCTCCCTCCACTATCAGGATTAACCCACTCCTGCTTCTATTTCTGATGTTCTTATACACTATCCCCTGGTAATCACTCACCACATGGAAAGCCTTTTCCTTATGAAACTTTTGTTTCTTTTCCAGTCACCTTCATCCTATACCCCTTGGTTGTTGACTCCACCATCAATGGGAACAGTTTCTCCCTGTCATTTCTATTAATGCCCTTCACCATTTTAAGTATCTCTATTTGATCTCCTCACACCCTCACTGTTCAGAGAACAACCCAAGTTTCTCCTGTGAGTCCAAATAACTGAAGTCCCACATGCCAGGAAGCATTTCAGCAAACATCCTCTGCACCCTCTCCAAAGTCTTCACAGCTTTCCTGAAGACCGGTGCCCAGAACTGGACACAATATTCCAGTTGCAGAGAACCAATGTTTTATCAAGGTTCACCATGACTTCCTTGGTCTTCTACTTTGGAATAATGTGTTCAGTTTTGGTCACACTGTTATAGGAAAGATGCCGTTAAGCTGCAAAGAGTGCAGAGAAGATATATGAGGATGTTGCCAGGACTTAACTGAGTTATGGAGAGAGGTTGATAAAGTTGGGTCTTCATTGGACCATCGGAGAATGAGGGGTGATCTTATAGAGGTGTATAACATCATGAGGGGCATAGATAGGGGGAACGCACATTGTCTTTCTCCCCGGGTTGGAGAATCAAGAACTAGAGGATATAGGTTTATGGTGAGAGGGGAGAGATTTAATAGGGACCTGAGGGGTAACTTTTTCACCCAGAGGGCGGTCAGTATATGGAACGAGCTGCCAGAGGAAGTGGCTGAGGCAGATACATCAACAACATTTAAAAGGTACTTGGACAGGTACATGGATAGGAAAAGTTTAGAGGGATATGGGTCAGACACTGGCAAATGGGACCAGCTTAGAGCTTGGTTGGCATGCACCATTGGGTGAGGGGTCTGTCACATAGATTCTGTGACTCTATGACCTACTCTTGGTCTCTATTTATAGAGCCCAGTATCCCATGTGCTTTTCATACATTTTCTCAACAAGTTCTTCCCCTTTCAATGAACGGAGCCAATATACACCCATATCTTGCTCTTGTATCCCCTTTGAAATTGCACCCTCTGGTTTTTCTTGCTTCTTCTCCTTCTTCCTACCAAATGTAATGCTTCCCTTCACTGAGCATTAAGCTTCACTTGCCACCCATTTGACTGTCCACCAGGCTGACTGCATCTCCTTGAAGTCTATCGCTATCCTCCTCGCTGTTCACCATGTGCTTGAGTCATCGACAAATTTGGAACTGGTGCCCTGAACACCCAGGTGCAAACTGACAGCTGATTCTCCCACACTCCAACAGTGACCACACTTAAACAAAGCTCGGTAGTTTTCAAGCAAGTCAGGGTGTCAAAGATTTGTGAAGGGTTATGCTGTATAATTGCAGGGCTTTTATCCAAATACAGATTGCTGTTGATTACACTGCTCTCGCTGCTGTGAAGGAGGAATTTGCACTTTCGTGAAGGAAGAGGAAATGCCGCATTTTGATTGGTCGGTGTTTGCATACACTTATGTAAATTAGTCATGTGGTCAGAGCACATAGTGGCATTATCTCATGATGTGCAGTGAGTTCCTTGCTACTCAAGTCGAATAAACATCCTGTTCAAACTTCTGTGTTCTGCAGTTGTTATATTGAGAACAACTTGGCAAAAGCCCAGCCCTGTATAAAAAAGCCACCACAGGGTATACTATAATGCCGGTGATATAGAGCAGGGTGCCTCCTAACCTGTCCCCATTGACACACCTTGTCCCTTCTGTTCTTTTCTCCAACCCCTCCAGTCTCTCTGACACAAATTCCCACTTGGCACAGTCCCAGCGCCAACTGATTTGCAGCAGCTCAGGCTTTGAGAATAGCTTCGGTCTTTGAGGCAGCTGTTCCCTCTGTGTGTTAATCAACGAGAGCAAATCCTCTTACAAGCCATTTTATAATGAGAAGAAAAGTTCCATTCTCATGCAGCCAGTCCTCCATGGTACTGCTTGTGTACCTGCCTGGTGGAAGGCAGGACTCCTCAGTGCTCCTTAATAAGTTGCTTTAGTAAGCAGGACATAAGCCCCAGCGCTCCACTAACACAAACCCTTTGCTTCAGTCAGATCTGCAAATGATGGAATGGTACTGGAGAAGGGAAGAGGCACAGTAATCATTTATAGTGCAGCATTAATTTCTGGGATCTTCTGTGCCCACACTGGAAGGTGATCTGTGATGCCTTGAAGGTCCAGCATCCAATTTTATTTTCTCTCCCTGGAGGACCTCAGCACACGTGGGAGCACAACCACCCGCAGGCTCCCCTCCAAGTCACGGCGATATATTTCCAAGTCACACACAACCCTGACTTGGAAGTCTATAGAACATAGAACAGTACAGCACAGGAATAGGCCCTTTGGCCCACAATGTTGCGCTGAGGTAAACTAGTAATTAAATGCCTAACCAAAATGCACTAAGATTTACTTCTTTTTTGTTCTAATTGTGTTCTTTCTTGGATAATTAATATTTATGTTTTTCTTGTGAATGTTGCTTATCTGATGCTATGTGCCTGTGATGCTGCTGCAAGTAAGTTTTTCATTGGACCTGTGCATATGATAATGAATTCAACTTTGAACTCGACTTTGACTTTGAAACTAATCCCCTCTGCCGACACAATGTCCATATCCAAATCTCTGCACATCCATGTGCCAATCTAAAAGCCTCAAGCACCTCCATCATATTTGCCTCCACTACCACCCCTGACAGTGCATTCCAGGCACCCACCACTCTCTGTGTAAAAAACTTGCCCCGTACATCTCTTTTGGACTTACCCCCTCTATAACTGGTACTCCACTGCAGCTGGTTCTAAGTCCAAGAACTCCCTTCCCAACAGCACGTTGGAGATCTTTCACCAGAAGGATTGCAGTGTTTCACAGAGGTAGTTCACCAACACCTTCTCCAGAGCAATTCGAAGCACTGACTAAATGCTGGTCCTGCAAGTGACACCCTGTCCCATAAATGATGTGAAGGCTCTTCCTAAGATTGTACTTTTAACATAGAACATAGAACACAGAACAGTACAGCACAGGAACAGGCCCTTCGGCCCACAGTGTGTGCGCTGAACACAAAGCCGAATGAAACTAAATCTTTTCTGCCTGCATGTAATCCATATCCCTCCATTTCCTGCATATTTATGTGTCTAACAGCCTCTTAAACAATATTGTATCTGCCTCCATCACCACCGCTGGCAGCCGTTCCAGGCACCCACCACTCTCTATGTAAAATACTTGCCCCGCACATCTCCTTTAAACTTACTCCCCTCGTCTTAAATGCATGTCTTCTAGTATTTGACATTTCTACCCTGGGAAAAATATTCTGACTCTCTACCCTATCTATGCCTCTCATAATTTTATAAACTTCTATCAGGTCTCCCCTCAGCATCCGATGCTCCAGAGAAAACAACCCAAGTTTGTCCAACCTCTCCTTATAGCTCACACCTTCTAATCCAGCATCATCCCGGTAAATCTCTTCTGAACCCTTTCCAAAGCTTCCACATCCTTCCTTTAATGGGGCGACCAGAATTGCACACAATATCCAAATGTGGCGTAACCAAAGTTTTATATATTGGTGCTTACCTAATGCTTAAGACCACTTTGATATCGCAGTCATGGTTGTCACCTGTGAAGGAGAGTGGGGGTAACCGATCCACCTCTATCCCAAAGAACTGTGCAGGCAGGGTGAGTTGGATTCTTAGACAACTAAACAATCAATTAGAGGGAACTGGGAGGAAAGTGTTGAGACCAAGATCAGATCAGCATTAGAATAGATCAGTACTTGATGAACAGCATGAGTGCAATGGGCTGAAAGGCCTGCTTCTGTGTTGTATGACTCAATGACTGTATGAGATCATCCATAATTTTATTGGTCTATGATAGAATAATGGAGCAGGCACACAGGGCTCATAGAGTCATCGAGTAATACAGGCCCTTCAGCCCAAATTGTCTGTGCCGACCATGGTGCCCTCCAAGCCAGTTCTATTTGCCCACGTTTGGCCCATATACCTCTAAACCTCTAAACCTCTCCTATCCATGTGCTTATCCAAACGTCTTTTGGTTGTTGTTGTTGTACCTGCCACAAGCAACTTTCTCTGGCAGCCTATTCCATGTATGCACCACCTTCCATGTGAGGAAGTTGCCCCTCAGGTCCCTTGTAAATCTTTCACTTCTCACCTTAAACCTATGCCCTCTAATTTTTACCATAGAACCATACAGCACGAAACAGGCCCTTCGGCCCACCATGTTGTGCCGTCCATCAGACCACCCTCACACTACCTAACCCCTTCCTCCCGCATATCCCTCTATCTCACATTCCTCCATATGCCTATCCAACAAGCTCTTGAACCTGTTCAATGTATCTGCCTCCACCACCACCCCAGGCAGTGCATTCCTTGCACCAACCACTCTCTGGGTGAAAAACCTCCCTCTGACATCTCCCCTGAACCTCCCACCCATAACCTTAAAGCCATGACCTCTCGTCTTGAGCATTGGTGCCCTGGGAAGGAGGCGCTGACTGTCTACTCTATCTATTCCTCTCAATATTTTATATACCTCTATCATGTCTCCTCTCATCCTCCTCCTTTTTCCCCTTCACTGGGAAAAAGGCGGTGTGCATTCACCCTATCTATACCCCTCATGATTTTAAACACCTCTATAAGGTCACCCCTTAATCTCCAATGAACAAAGTCCCAACCTGATCAACTTCCTGCATCTACTTCTTGTAGATCAGGATCCTAGTTTCATCACAGTCCCCTTATCAGTGAAGAAATGATAAAAAGGCTTTTGAGTGGTGCATGTAAGATGTACCCTCTGTGTGACCGAGGTGGATGAGTGGGAGAGGAGGTCCATGAACTGTGACAACAGGTTAAGAGAACCACAATTCAAAATGGTGAAAAGGGAATTTAAGAAGAATGTCTCCGTAGAGAATGACTGACATCAGGACAATTCGTGGAAAAAGCAGCAGAGCACACTCTTTTAGGAGCCCTTGAATGCAGCGATAGAGTGATAACAAAGATTTCCCATTAGGAATTTGGTTGCTCAGTGGGGGATGGAGTAATGGATGATCTACATACTGACCTCCTGACATTCAACTCCAGTGACTTCACAGAGCCAAATATCAGATGTGCCTTGATACTACCACCAATGAATGCAACTTGTCTTTTTCCCAGGGTTGGGAATCAAGGACTAGAGGGCATAGGTTTAAGGTGAGAGGGGAGGAACTTAATAGGGACCTGAGGGTTCCTGAGGGTCCATAAATGGAACAAGCTGCCAGAGGAAGTGGTTGAGTCAGACACATTAACAACATTTAAAAGGCACTTGGACAGGTACGTGGATAGGAAAGGGTTAGAGAGATATGAGCCAAATGCGGGCAATTGGGACTAGCTTAGGTGGGCATCTTGGTCGGCATGGACTGGTTGGGCCGAAGGGCCTGTTTCCATGCTATCTCACTCTATGACTTGATGACACCCATTAACACAAGTGTATTTTAACCTATTGGTGACCATTGGCCAAAAGGCTTTCAAAATGTTTTTTTAATATCTTGTGTTACTGTTGCTTAGCACCTGTACCACAGCTAAAGCCTCGGCTTTGTACAGAACCCTAGTAGGTACACAGAAGGCAGGAAGGAGAAAGAACTGCCTTCTTTAACTATTATAATCACATGTTGCCCACAATTCATGGAGAGGAAGGCATGATGGATATAGCTTCTCGTACCTGCAATGGAGAGAAACATCCCAAAATTCTGGAGTTTTGGACACTGAAGGTATTGTGGCAGGAGACTGAAAGCTTTGTCAAAGGGACGGGTTATAAGGAGGGGAGGGGAGGGTGAGGGGGAGGCAGAAGGGAGAATTAAGTAATAAACTGAGGGGGTCCAGAACCTCAGATTCAGGCCGCTGACATCAGCAGCAGCGATGGTGAAGACTGCATGTTCCAAACCTCTTTTTACCTCATAAGCAGCAACAATGCAACCAATCCAATAGTGCAATGTTTTTCAAAGGGGCCATTGTGGAAGACTCTGCAAGTATTGACCGGCACTTGTGGAGCAAATTTCCAAAGAGCATTTTATTGCTATTTCTAGAAAAACACCAAAGAAAAGAAGCTAGATGCTAGTCTGTATATACATGCAGGAAAACACACATAAAGCACTGATACCGGTGAGACTACAGCCATTGTGTTTATAATGCCAGTACAGGATGAATGAAAGCTCACTGATAATCCCACCCCAGGATCCATCACCACTGATTAAAAACCCAAAGCAGTGGAGTTGTGACAGAGAAAAGGTGGCCTGATTGAAGAGATTAATCCTCTGTATCAAAATGCTGTGATTAACCAACTGGTGTTGATGATTTCCGTTTAATTGTGACAAAGAGCGGGGGCTGTGGACAGATTCTCAGTAAACTGGATGGAGACCTCCTCGCTGTTGGTGTGTGTGTGTGTGTGTGTGTGTGTGTGTGTGTGTGTGTGTGTGTGTGTGTGTGTGTGTGTGTGTGTGTGTGTGTGTGAGAGAGAGAGAGAGAGAGAGAGAAAGACAGAGAGAGAGACAGACAGACAGAGAGAAAGAGAAAGAGAGAGTAAGAGACAGAGAGCGAGAAGAGTGAGAGAGAGAGACAGACACAAAGGGAGAAAGAGAGAGACAGAGAGACTTGAGGAACAGAGACCTTCTTCCATCTGTCTGTGACAGATTTGAAACTAAATCCCAGAGGTGAAAGGACAGTGTTCAAACAAACTGAGGCACCTCATCCCCAAGGAAATTGCAAAGTGATGAATGAAGTCACTGACACATTTCTGCTCTTGTCTGTTGTCAACCACGGTTCTTATCTTCTTCTGTAAATGTTCCTGAAATTGGATTTTTTCCTGGGATTTGAAATGGTTTATTTTGATAGAGACCCAAAGCTATTTTACTGCCCTTTCCTTCCATCAGAAGAAGCTGCTGGTAATATTTTCCAGAGAGTCAGACGGAATATGGGAGATGTGCAGACTACTGTGCTGCCCAGCTTGTCAATGCTTACAAATGTTGCCTCGTCTTGCTTCTCCCCTGAAGGGCTACCGTGCTCATACCTCACCCCAGTGTGCTGTTGGCCACCAAGGAATGAGACAGGAGCTTCAACCACTCATAGATCAGCAGGGCTCAGATCAACACTCTTTAATTCAATGAGTTTATACCCATGTCCTTCCAAGACATTCCGATGAAACGGCATTGAAATCCACTGGAGAGGTGTACATTCTTCCTGACGTTGAGGGTCCGTCTATAATCCAGTTACAACCTTATTTCAAGCAAAGCCTCAGAAAAATATTAACCCCTGCAACACAGCAGTGTATCACAAAGTGCAATGGATGCCGGTTTTAACCTCTCCAAGTCCAACAGATATTGATGTTACTTGAAAGACTCTGTTTACATGGAAAATGAATGGAAAGATCAGGATGAGTTTCCAAGATGCAGTGTACACCTCTCCATTACATGGTTAGTGTATCTAATTTCGGTGCTCCCCCTCTGTCCCTTTCTTTCTACTCCTAATCTACCCAGTTCCTCCTACACCCCATTCCCCAGACCTCCATCTCCCTGTTTCGTTCCCCTCCTCCACCCACTCCACCTGCCCACTGGGTTCCACCCCCCCCCACCTCCCTTATTTGGATCCAGGCTCCACCTTCCTCTCCTATCAGATCCCACCATCTGCAGCCCCACCAATCACCTCCCGGTCTCCACTCTCCCCTCCTCCATCTGCCTATCCCCCTCCTCACCTGGATCCACCTATCACCTTCCAGCTCTTGCTCCACCCCTTCCCCCTCACTGGCCCTCTGCCCTCTACTCTTTCAGTCCAGATGAAGGGTCTCGACCAGAAACATCGACTGCCTGACCCGTTGAGTTCCTCCAGCAGTTTGTTTATTGCACCTAAGCCATTGATGGGCTGGTCACCTCCCATCACCTGCCTCCCCTCCGCCCACCCTTGCTCACTGAGGTGCCAGCCTGGTGACCTCTCTCTGCCCATCCTACCTCAACCCAGACCCTCTCTTTAACCTCTACTCCCCAGGCCCTGGGTCATTGCATCAGACCTCCATAGCCAGGGCCCCCTGCAGGACAAGTCTAGATATTGTTCGCGGTGCACACACTCTCCTGCTCTCTGCCACACACCACTACCATCCGGACACTCTCCTCTCCAGGTCCAAAGATCCACCCTCCAGTTCCAGCAGCTCACTTCCACTGACCTCCACAAACAACCACCTTCCCCTGCCTTTTCCTCAGCATAAGGCCAGCCTCAGCTCTGCTCTCCACCTCCCCAGGGGCCCTCACATCCCACAGTCTGATGCTGGGTCATGGTCCCAGCGTCAACAGGACCTCTTCTGGAACGTGTGAGATCAGAGTCTGCTTGAACCAATCACCATCTTCTCATTGCTCAAGTGCAGCCTACAGCAGATAAAAATCAACACACCATTAGCACTTCCGATGGTTTTACCTCCCTCGTTTTCTGTGAGTTATGTAAACCACTATGTCCCTTTCTTCATCTAGACTCCCCGTCAAGACAACATGAGTGACCTCCCACTTCCCACACTCTCATTGCTGATCCACCTTCTTCAATAGCCCAGGGACACTATTAACCTGAGATTTTGCTAGAACCAACAATATAATGCAGTGGCTACCACAACAGGGCGCAGCTGGTATGCTGTGGCGAGTAACTGATCTCTTGACTCCCATGGTCTTTCCACCATCTACAAGGCACAGGCCAGGAACACAGTGGAACACTCTCCGATTGCCAACTCCAATAACTCTCAAGAAGATCGAGACCATCCAGGGCAAAGCAGCCACTTGATTCACCCCATTAACTACTGCAAAGACTCAGTCCCTCCATCTAATGTGCATCATGTCTGCATTGGGTGTCTTCAACAAAATGGACTGCAGATATTGCCCGGGCTACTCCAACAGCACCCCAAACCCTCAACCTTTACCAGCAAGAAGGACAAGCTGAACAAACACATAGGAACTCTTCTCTGTTGATTCTCCTCCGAGTCACCTGCTATCCCACATTGGAAATAGCTTGTCACTTCTTCGTCGTCGCTGGGTCTAAATCCTGGACTTCATCGTGCAGACGCCGTCACACCATGTGGGTCACAGTGTGAGGGACTAGTGGCAAGGTGAACCCTATTACGTTAACTGTCATATCCCTCCCCTTGGCCCAGGGTCCTCCTGATGGAGATGAAGTTGAAATCAGGCCTGATGTAAGGGGTCAAGAGGAGATAGTTTTGAAAGACTGTCTCAGAGGAGGCAACTTCCATTATTACATTCAAAATCACAGCATTACATTTCCTCTTCAAGGTCTTTCCCTGAGGGTCTCATGATGCTTCAGGCTTTCTCTGTAAAGCAATAGACAGCACATCATTTTCACTAATCGGAGCTTTCTGTGTTCCCCTGTGTAGAAGAGACTCTGGCAATAATTAACGTCCTAGGCAGATTCGCAGGCTTCATATAGTGTGAGTGAATAAGTGCAGAAACTGTAATGAGATACTACCTCGCCTGTAGTAACACGCACTCAACACTACTCTTGCAGTTTGGCAGTCCAATGTGTGAAATGCTTCGACTTAAATGAATTTAGGTTTTATATAGCACCCGTAATAACATCATTTCTTAAAAAAGTCTTATTTTTCCAAGATGTGCTTTTCTTTTGCTCAAGTTCAAACAAATCTAACAAAGCAAACATCAGGTTAACATAATGTTTTCTGCCTGGTGTCAGACATTGACAGAGGTGGACAGTGAGTGGCAGTTGATCCTCAAGCCCCTCACTCAAGGACCCGTTCTCCAGTGTCCAGGGAGGGTGTGAGGGTGTGTGTGTGTGCGCGCACGCGTACATGTATGATATGTCCAATTATATGTAATATGCACATACAAATCCTGGGTGTGCATACTGTCAGCATGTCTGTTCATATGTGTATCTGTGCACGTGGGCATGCATTTGTGGATTTGGATGATTCTCCATAAGTGTGTGTAAATATGTCGGTAGGATTGTGCACATATGTGCATTTGTTGAACCTAGATGTGCACATGTGTGTAAATGTGTGCTTGTGTATCTAATTGTTAAACGTGTATGTCTGTATGCAGGTGCATGTATGTGTATATGTATGTAACTATGTATGGATGTGCAAATAGGTGTATTAGGTATATGTATGTAAATGCATAAATAACTAAATGTGTGTGTGTGTGCATGTGAAATAGAGAATGTCTCTGTGCAAGTAAGTGCATAAGAGAGTGTGTGTGTGTGTGTGTGTGTGTGTGTGTGTGTGTGTGTGTGTAAAGGTGTCTATGCTGCAGAATGAGGGCTCTACCAGGTTTCAGTTGCCCTCACTTGATGTTCTTCAGCAGGCAGACACAAAAGGCATCAAGGAATTGCAGAGAGCAGGAATATGGTGTTGAGATAGAGGATCAGCCATGATTGTTTCGAATGGTGGAGCAGATATGAAGGGCCAAATGGCCTACTCCTCCTCCTATCTTAAGAAGGCCACATCCATCATCAAAGACCCCCACCATCCGGGCCATGCCATCTCACAGCTACCATCGGGCAGGAGGTACAGAAGCCCGAAGTCCCACACCACCAGGTTCCAGAACAGCTACTTCCCTTCAACCATTCGGTTCTTGAACCAACCTGCATAACCCTAATCACTGCCTCAGTACAGCAACACTATGACCACTTTGGTCACTTTGCACCACAATGGACTTTTTTTTTGTTCCATTTATGTCCTTTCTTGTAAAAATAGTGTGATAATTTAAGTTTATGTTTTTCTTGTCAATGCTGCTTACCTGATGCTATGTGCCTGTGATGCTGCTGCAAGTAAGTTTTCCATTGCACCTGTGCACACATGGACTTGTGCATCTGACATTAAACTTGACTTGATAACCATTGGTGCGTCACCCCAGTAATGAGATGAGGAGTTGAAGTGAAAGCAAAGTTAAGACTGGGAAGGGTAAGAGTAGACGAGAGTTGGGCAGGGTGGTTTTGTAGGGAGTTTCTACATCCTTTCTACAATATGCAGCAATAAGCACCAGTCACCCTGAGGTACTTCTCACAGGAGCAGGTGCAGTGTGTTCCCTTCCCACTGCAACCAGCCCTCCCAAAACTGCCCCTTGGGTTTGGTCTATGAGTAGCTGGTACCTCACCCCCTTGAGTCTTCCACACGTCAACCAGGCATTTTGCAGGAAAGGATCATAAATAGACATAACTGTATTTATTAATATTGGAAGGAATTAACTTCATGGAACTTAACGAAGAAGCCTTTGCACAAATCACAGCTCATTTCGACACGATTTATATTAACGACACATTGCATGGTGTCAGAACTGAGAGCCAGCAGCCTTTGTGGGCAGGGGAAGGAGCCTTTAATTAACGTGCCAAATGTGCTCTAAAATTTCATTAACGTGTCATCGCCTTTCTACAGCTACTGTCTGTCAAAGCAAACTGCATAATAGCTTCCATTTCACACCATAAACTGCAAAGCAGCTTGAAAGCGGTTGCGTTATTTACATTACAAAGGAGGACTAGGTCTTTATTGCAGGATTTCCAAGACATCCTGAGTTTAAAGATTTATGAAATTACTTTCACCCAAATCTATCGGCTTTATATCTTAAAAATTAATCAGCTTGTGGAGCTCAGCTGGCCTTGATCTCAACAGCCAAGGGTGGGCCGGAAAACAACCCAAAATGTCAACTGTCCATTTCCCTCCATAGATGCTGCCTGACCTGCTGAGTTTCTCCAGCATCTTGTGTTTTACTCCCCTCTTTCAGGTGATCCTTTAGAATTAAGGGTGGCATGTTTCCACTCTGGTTCTGAGGTGAATGACAAGGCTAATGTGGGATCCACAGACCCTAGCTCAGGCAGGGCAGGAAGTTCCTGACAAGGTGGGCAGCTACGTAGTTTGGGAGGTGGTGCGCTCCTTCTGCCATGCAGGCTGGGTTCCAACGAAGGGTCTTGAGGATCTGAATAATGTCCAGGATCTTCCTGCTTCACTCTGAGCAGTCATGGGCCAGAGATCCCCAGGAATCAATGGGGAGGCTGTGGTTTTCCATGGAGGTTTTGAGAACATCCTTGAGATGTTTACAGTCCTTTTTGGTATCATTCATTACGTCAATGATGACCATTGTAACAGCGGGTTCTGTTGACATGGGAAAATCTTACAATAAGTAAATACCCACTTTAATACAAAAGAAAATAGGAGCAGGAGTAGGCCACTCGGCCCCTCTAGCCTGCCCTGCCATTTAAGATGATCATGGCTGCTCTATCCTGGCCTCAACTCCTTTTCTGTGCTATTTCCCCATCAGCTTTGATTACTAGGTCTTTCAAAAATCTCCATCTTAAATATATCGAATGATCTGAGAATTCGAGATTTATGGCTCTCTGAGAGAAGGAATTTCACTGCATTTTAAATGACCAGCCCCTTATTTTGTCATTATGCCTCCTTGTCCGTGACTCTTCCTCCAATGAAAACATCCCAACATCTACCCTGTCAATCCCCCTTAGGATCTTATGTGTCTGAATAAGGTCACCCCTCATTCTTCCAAACTCCAAAGAACACAGACCCAAAATGGCCAGCCTCTCCTGATGAGACAGCTCTCTTATCCCAGGAATTAGACAGGTGAATCTCCTTTGGACTGTCTCCAGTGTTACTGTATTCTTTTTAGGTAAGAGGATCAAGTCTGTGCCTGATATTCCAAGTATGGCCTCACCAGCTCCCCGTACAACTATAACATAAGTACATAATAGGGAAGCTCCAATGCACAGGATTGAAAGAGGCTGCAAGGGTTATAGACTTAGCCAGCTCCATCATGGGCACAACCCTCCCCGCCATTAAGGACATCTTCAAGAGGTGGTGCCTCAAGAAGGTGACGTCCATCACTAAGGACCCTCACCATCTGGGACATGCCCTCTTCACGTTACTACCCCATTGGGGAGGAGGTACAGGAGCCTGAAGACCCACACTCAATGATTCAGGAACAGCTTCTTCCCCTCCGCCATCAGATTTCTGAACGGTCCATGAACCCAGGAACACTACTTCGTTATTCCTCTTTCGCACTATTTGTTATTGTAACTAAGAGGAATTTTTATGCCTTTATGTCTTGCACTGTACTGCTGCCGCAAAACAACAAATTTCACAACATATGTCAGTGATAATAAACCTGATTCTGACAAAAATTCCCCATTCTTAGACTCTAATCCTTTTGCAATAAAGGCCAAAATGCCACTTAACTTCTTAAGTACCTATTGGATCTGCCCGCTAACTTTCTGTGATTCATGCACTAGAACACCTAGATCCCTCTGAACTTCACTCATTTGCAGTCCCTCTCCATTTAAAGCCTAATCCGCCTTTTGATTCCTCTTACAGAAGTGCATGACCTCTCACTGTCCACATTAAACTCCATTTGTCAGGTTCCCTCCTCCAGTTCATTAATGTAAATAGTGAACACGTGAGGCCCAAGAAATGATCTCTGGGGTGTTCTACTAATTACATCCCTCTAGCCTGAAGAGGACCCATTTATTCCAACTCTTTCTTTTCTATGCCACAGCCAATTTTCAAACCATGCTAACATGCTTCCTCCAATATCTTAGGCTCTTAATTTTTGGACCAGCCTTTGACGTTTCACTGTGTCAAATGCCTTCTGGATATCTAAATATGCTAATCTACAGATTCCCCTCTATCAACTTTTCCTGTCACATCCTCAAAGAGCTTGAGCAAGTTTGTCAAACATGAATTAACTTTTATAAAACCATGTTGACGAGGTTTGATTATATTCAGCTTTCCTAAGTGATCTTTCATTACTGACACTAGCATCTTGCCAGCAATAGATGTTAAACTAACTGGCCTATATAGTCTGTCCTCTGTCTTCCTCTCCTTTTGAACAAGAGAGTAACATTCGCTGTTTTCCAGTCTCCTGGCACCGTCCCGTATATTGAAAAATTTCAACCAGTGAGTCCAATATCTCTGTAGCCACTTCCTTTAAAACTCTTGGCTGCGGGCTGTTGGGTCCTGGTGATTTGTCTGCCTTTAGCCCATGAGTTTCTCCAATACCATATCCCTTGTGATTGAGATATTATAAAAGTTGCACCATATTACTTGAATTTAGCCCATCTATCTTAGGGATATTTGTAGTGTCCTCCACATGCAGAAAATTGATTTAACTTGTCTGCCATTTGTTTTTTTTTCCTGTTATTAATTCACCAGCTTTGTTCTCTGGAGGACCCACACTAACCTTAGCTGTCTTCTTCCTATTTATATATTCATAGAAACCCTCACTGTTTGCTTGGATATTAGACACGTTTTCTCACAAAATCAATTTTCTCCCTTCTTATGAGATTTTTAGTTTTTCCCTGCTGGATCTTAAAAACTTCCTGGCCCTCTGGCCTACCACCAACCCTTGCTACTTTGTGTGTCCTACTTTACAATTTTACATTATCCTTGACCTTCCCTTTTAACCACAGATTGGGCCTCTTTCTCATGGAATCCCTCTTTCTAATTGGGATAAATTCATGCTGAGTGTTGTGGACCAGCCGTTTGAGTACCTGCCACTATATCTGTCTGAATATCTGTCGTGATACTGACCTGTAGCTTATTTTTCAAGTTCACTGAGATAACTCAACCTTCATACCATTATGTGCCCTTATTTAAGTTAAAGATAAGATATGATTTCTTTATTAATCACATGTACATTGAAACACACAGTGAAATGCATCTTTTGCGTAGAATGTCCTGGGGGCAGCCCGCAAGTGTCACCACGCTTCCAGCACCAACATAGCATGCCCATAGCTCCTAACCCGTACATCTTTGGAATGTGGGAGGAAACCAGAGCACCCAGAGGAAACCCACGCAGACACGGGGAGAATGTACAAATTCCTTACAGACAGTGGCCGGAATTGAACCCGGGTCGCTGGCGCTGTAATAGTGTTACGCTAACAGTGGTTTTGGTCCTGTGGTGTTCACCCTCAAACTGCATCTGGGATTCTATTATATCGTGGTTACTACCTCCTGGGGGATCTTTATTAAACTTTCCTCATTACTCAAGACCAAAACTAAAATAGTTTGTTCCTGGGTAGGTTCTATAATGTACTTCTCTAAGAAGCAATCCCAGACACACTCCACAAATTCTTCCTCTATGATACTGAGGAAGTAAAGGGTTAAGAAACTGTGACTGACTGTGACTGTGCATATAACTGATGAAAATATACCTCGCAAGCAAGAGCACGCAAGCTACTGACTCAGGGTTAGGTGATAATTACTGTGCCCAGAACCTTGGTTGCAGACCAGTTATGCTAAACAATAAGGGTGGTGGGTGCAATAAACACCCAGTGGGAAGCTTGTCCTAAACAATGAGGGTGATACCTGTCTTTGAATGTCTTGATTGTAAATCAATTATGTTGGACAATAGGTGCAATGCCTGTCTTTGGATCTCTGAGGCCTGATCGAAACTCGCGGAGCCACATTCTTTAAGTGTGCGTGACAATATCTGTATAAATTACTGTCTGCTCCTTTGTACTGTGGAGACCTCAGGTAGCGACTCTCAACGAGTGCTGAAGAGACCTCTCCCTAACGGTATACTATTAATAGACGCGTTTTATTGAATCAACCTGGTGGTACCGTGTTACTTTGCAGCGGACAGAAGTGGGAACTTAAAATCGGGACGACAATACCATGGCCAGTTTGGATCTTGCAATCAGTGTGTAGATTAAACTTTCCCATGACGTTTGTAGTTCCCTTCTAATGTGCCCTTGATAGTTCCCCATTTATGCTCCACCCTATTGAGGGGTCACGTTATGAGGGTCTATAGATTACTCTCATCTGTGTCTTCTTTCCCCTGCTATTCACTGTTTCAGTCCAAACCAATTATCATGGATTGCCTCTATGCCATGATTTAACACGGCTCTGATGCCTTCCTTGATGAACAACACCACCCCACCTCCTTTCCCTTTTGGCTTGTACTTACTGTATAACCTGGAAAATTGATCACCTAGTCCTGGTCTCCCTGAAACCATGTTTCTGTAATAGCAATTAGGTCGCACTTATATGTCACTATCTGTGTTGTCAACCCATCTATCTTATTGTAAGTGCTATGTACGTTCAAATAAAGGCCATGAGGGATTGAAGTTTTATGGTTTATATTAACTCTGCGTTTGCCTTTGCTGTACACTGTTGTTTATATTTTCTGCACCAGCATGCCACATTTTGCTTCTCAATATTCCCCTCACTGTCCTGTACTACCACTCCCATTTCCTCTTGATTTATTAAACGTCCCGTCTTGGAGTCTACAACCCTATTAATATGATTCAACAGGACACTGGTCCCAGCACAATTCAGGTGAAGCCCATCCCAAGGGAACAGCTCTCTCTTTCCCCTGTCCTGGTGCCAGTGTCCCATGAATCAGAACCCATATCTACGGTGGTACAGCACAGAAACAGGATCTTCGGTCCTCCCAACCTTTTTGCCCATTTGCACTACCATGGCCTTGTCTTTGATTGGGTCTTTCTTTTTGCACTAAGGTCTTGCATTTGGACGGTTTTTTCTTCTTTTTACACTGTATGCTACCATTTTATGTACAATTTATGTACAATTTATATTCTGTGTGTTGTCTGTACCTACGTGCCTGTGATGCTGCTGCAAGCAAGTTTTTCACTGTACCTGTATCTCACCGTACTTATGCACATGACAATAAACTTGACTTGACTTCATACTGCAAAGCTTACCAAGACTCTGGCCTTACCCTATCAGAGATCTTCCCTTTGACTTATCCAACCCACCACCACCTCCCTGAAACTTAAAACTAACTTGTCTTCTCCCTTTCCTGGTTCTGACGAAGGATCTCAGACCTGAAACATTAACCATTTCTCTCTTCACAAATGCTGCCTGACACACTGCATTTTCTTTTTTTAAATTCACATATTTCCTCAACCTCAGAAATTTATTCATTACAAATTTAAAGTCTGTATGTGAATAGTTGTTACTTTGTTTGTTAATAACAGTGTTTACAGTGGGATTAATAAAGAAGTCGATGTTTCAACAACAGAAGCTTGCTATCAAAGAAAATTGCCAAAAAGCCTTGGTACGCATTCTTTTCATGTCATATTATTAGTGTTCATTTAAAAAAATGAAATGAAGAAAGCTTTCTTTTACCACAAATGATATCTTTGATACCTTAGAGATCATGTGGCAACACCCACATTTGGTTGCTTTTACCAGCGATAGTAACTGAAAGAAACGTTTTAAATTCTCATCCTGATTTCTACCTGTGAAAAAGTTGCCCCTTAGGTCCCTTTAAAATCTTTTCCCCCTCAGTTTAAGCCTTCTAGTTTTGGACTCCCCTATCCTGGGAAAAAGACTTTGGCTATTCACCTGGTCAATGCCCCTCATGCTTACATGAACCTTCGCACTCTCATAGAGTCAACAAGCGATACAGCACGGAAACAAGCCCTTCGGCCCAACTCGTCCATGCTGACCAAGTTGCCTACCCGACAAGTCCCATTTTCCTGCATTTGCCCATATCCCTCTACATCTTTCCTATCCATGTACCTGTCCAAATGCCTTTTTAAGTGTTGTAATTGTACCTGCCTGAACCACTTCCTCTGGCAGCTTGTTCCATGTGCTCACCACCCTCTGTATGAAAAATTTGCCCCTCAGGTCCCTTTTAAATCTTTCCCCTCTCACTTTATGCCCTTTAGTTTTGGACTCCCCCACCCTGGGGAAAAGACTTTGGCTATTCACCTGATCTATGCCCCTCATAATTTTATAAACCTCTCACCACTCAACCTCCCACACCCCAGGGGAAAACTAGTCCCAGCTAATCCAACATCTCCTTATAACCCAAGCTCTCTAATCCCGGTAACATCCTCGCGAATCTTTTTTGCACCCTCTCCAGTTTAATGACATGGTCTCCTCCCCCTCTGACTCTGTAGCATCTGCTAGCCCTACTGTCTTCCGAGATCCTGAATGCGCACAGACTTTTTCCCAGGGTTGGAAAGGGCATAGATTTAAGGTGAGAAGGGAGAGATTTAATAGAAACTTGAGGGGTAACTTTTCCACCCAGAGACTGGTCAGTATATGGAATGAGCTACCAGGTGAAGTGGTTCAGGCAGGTACATCACCAACATTTAAAAGGCACTTGGATAAATACATGGATAGGCGAGGTTTAGAGGGATATGGGCCATATGCGGGCAAATGGGACTAGCTTAGATGGTCGGCGTGGACCAGTTGGGCTGAAGGGCCTGTTTCTGTGCTGTATGACTCCGTGACACTATCTCTGCACTCTAATTCTGATCCCTCTAATTCTCTCACCTCGCTGGCTGAATTTGGACTTGCTGAAATCTTAACTTTGAGAATTGTGACACTGGTTGTAGGAATGTGAAACTAATCAGGACTTTTAATATGATGTATAGGTGCTAACAGGCAGTTCAGCAACCAGTGGACAAGTAGATAACAAAGAGGCAAAGTTGTGCCTGAGCTAAACTTTATGGAGGAAAGGACATGGTCCCGGAGGGAGATAGAATAGTCAATCCTGGTGCTGGCGTAGGAACAGGAGGTGAGGTTGGGTGAAAAGGATGAGCTCTTGAACTCTTGATCTCCCAATCTATCTCGTCATGGCCCTTGCACTTTAGTTGTCTACCTGCACTGCACTTTCTCTGTAGCTGCAACACCATACTCTGCACTCTGTTTTCTTTTTACTACCTTGATGTAATTATGTTTGAAATGATCTGTCTCAATGGCATGCAAGACAAAAGTTTTTCACTGTATCTTGGTACATGTATTGGTATTGGTTTATTATTGTCACTTGCACCGAGGTACAGTGAAAAACTTGACTTGCATACCGATCGTACAGATCAATTCATTACACAGTGCAGTTACATTGAGTTAGTACAGAGTGCATTGAGGTAGTGCAGGTAAAAACAATAACAGTACAAAGTGTCACAGCTACAGAGAAAGTGCAGTGCAATAAGGTCACAACAAGGTAGATTGTGAGGTCAGAGTCCATCTCATCGTGTAAGGGAACCATTCAATAGTCTTATGTCCGGGAGTCGGGTCCGCTTCACGGTCGCTCCTGGAGGTTGGAAGATCGCCAACCCTGTAAGAAGATTTAAAAGAACATTATTAGTAATATAAATCACATAGAATTTAAGTTTAAAAGTGTAGAACGATTAATGGTAAGCAATGATCTTACAGAGGTGTGAATAGACGATGCTTGTGATTGGGAGCCAGTACCAAATAGGCTCTAGTGTTTGTTTCCCATTGAACAATACACCTGACATACAGTTCTGTTGACCAAGGAAAAACCAAGTGAGAGGTGGGGTGATTCTCCCTCATTCATTCTACACAAGCAACCAACAATGACCTATTGAGTCAAAAACTTGTCTCAGATCAAGCGAGGTAGCAGTGTGGAGAACAGGCTGGTTCAACCTCTGGCAGTGGCTCAGGGAGGGGATGTAGCCAGGGGCCAGACGTAATGGCTTCTGTTTTCCCAACGGTTAATTGGAGGAAACAGCAACTTGTCCAAGACAAACAGCTTGACAGTAATGGGAGACCAGAGCGGTCAAGCAATGTGGTGGCAAGACAGAGATGTGCAATATTACTCTTCATGTTATGAATTCTTCTGAATCCTTCTCTAGAGCAGGGTCTCACTGCCACTCATCCACAGTTCTGCGAGGGTAAGCAGCCTTTACTTGTGCCAGTCAGTCTTCAGCTGAACGACTGGCTTGATACAAAATGTTACTGGATTTATCTACCAGATACACTCTCCAACCCACCACCACATATCCCCTAGTGATGAACAAATACGCACTGCACAACTTCCCACTTTAAAACAAAAAATTTGAATGACATTGTGGAAAAAGGTTAAAACTATTATCCTGGGGCTTACTTAAAGTCATCACAGAACATAGAACACAGAACAGTACAGCACAGGAACAGGCCTTCTGCCCACCACGTCTGTGCTGAACACAATGCCAAATTAAACTAAATTCCCTGCCTGCACCTGATCCACATCCCTCCATTCCCTGTATGTGTCTATTTAACAGCCTCTTAAACACCACCATCTTATCTACTTCCGCCACCACCCCGGCAGTCCATTCCAGGCACCCACCACTCTCTGTGTAAAAGGTTTTCCCCGAACATCTCCTTTAAACTTTCCCCTTCTCACCTTAAAGCTACGTCCTCTAGTATTTGACATTTCTACCCTGGGAAAAAGATTCTGACTGTCTACCCTATCTATGCCTCTCAATTTATATACAAGTCTCCCCTCAGCCTCTGATGCTCCAGAGAAAACAACCCAAGTTTGTCCAACCTCCCCTTATAGCACATACCCTCTAATCCAGGCAGCAATCCTGGTGAACCTCTTCTGCACCCTTTCCAAAGCCTCTATGTCCTTCCTGTAATGGGGCAACCAGAATTGCACACGTTACTCCAAATGCAACCTAACCAGAGTTTTATACAGCTACAACATTAAAGCTGCAGGTCAATTGTAAATTTGTAAGTTTAGTTACATCCCAAAAGTACTAACTTGTGAATGTGGTTACATTTCCAAAACTTACATATCCTTTTCCTTGGTCCATGTTTTCTTCCCTTCTGTATTACCTTGATGTATTTATGTTTGGAATGATCTGTCAGGATGGTATGCAAACATTATTCACTGTATCTTGGTACATGTGACAATAACAAACCAATTACCAAGAAATGAGAGATACAGATTCAAGATTTTGAGCAAGCTATAAAGTGGGGATGAGGAAGTCTTTAGTTACACAGTGAGTGGCATTAACCTGGGACCCAGTGCCCTTGGGTGCTGGAAGTGGAGCCGGTCAGCAATTTCAAAAGGAAATTGGATCGGCACTTGGGGAGATGGGACTATGGGCAGAGACCAGGGGAGTGGGACTGATTAGATCATGTTACAGAGTGCTGACATGGACTTGATGGGCCAAGTGGCCTATTCCTGGGTTGTAATGGCTTTATGGATATAAAAGTTACTCAGGGGTGCACTGACAGGTGAGAGTTACATATTGTCAGGATAGATTGGTAAGAGCTTATATGGAGGATTGGACAGATGAATTGTCAAGTGTAAATAGGTTAATCTGCCCTCATTGAATTTAATTTGCAACCTCCTTTTGTGTACTTGCATTCAGGTTAGATCTCATAAATCTTCAAATATTGATAATTCTGATGTAGATAATTTAGCCTAATGTGGCAGCCTCTATTAACTAAATTGAGACCTCTACTTCCAATTTATCTCATTTCTGCATCCCTTTCTCCCTCTTCACCACCCAAAGCTCCACCCTCACTCTTAAAAATATTGTTTGTGTTGGATCTGGTTCCTAATCAAATACCTTTAAGCTATTATTCTATTCCTGTAGAGATCACACATGCATCTAGAATCCCTACCACAAGAAATAGTTTCCCTCGAATTATCCATCATTTCTTTAAGTCTTTTGAACTCAATCCAATCACATCTAAGTTTTTGGTAAGCAATGGAACGTATGTACAAGAGAAGATTAAACACCAGGACCACAGGCAAAGAGCAAAGGGTTTGTAGAGACACGGGAGATAGCAGAGGCGTGAATCTGGATCAACAAACAATCTGCTGGAGGAACTCAGCGGGTCGAGCAGCATCTGTGGGAGGAAAGGGATTGTCCATGTTTAGGGTCAAAACCCTGCAAACCAAAACAGTTTGTGACTTTCCCTCAAACTGTTATCTGGGAGGGGATTATTCAGTGAAGCTGTTTATTCCTAAAAAAAAGGATGATGAGTGGACTGAACATAGCATGGAGAAGATAGGCTAAGAACTATGTCGCACTTTGAGTAACATAATTCTGGATCTGTGAAATAATCTATGCTTCAAATTCTAAAATCAGTAGATAATCTGTGTGACATTCCCACTCTGTTTAACACGCTCCCTATTCTTTTATAATCTGTACCACACACTGGATGATAATCTGTGTTACGCACTCCCTGTTCTTTATTTATGTGTAACATATTCTGTGTGTTATACTCAGTGTTATACACTCTGCTATTCTATAACCTACACGAAGCATTCCCTAATCTATGCTATAATCTAATACATTCTTCATGCTGTTACAATCTGTATTACACATTTGCTGCTCTGCTTTATAATTTGTGTTACGCACTCACTGTTCTGCATTGTAATCCATATTACACACACCCTGTCTGCATTTTAATCTATTACACACCTCCTGTCCTGTTTTAAAACCTCTGTTCCTCTGGTTTAGCTGTTCTATGTTCTGTTTTATCTATTTGGGATGGAGCCTAATGATTCACACAATATCTTTTAATCTTAAAACTCTCATTTTTATTGCCATTTCACTGGGTTCAAGAGTAATCAAGGTGAAATGGTGTGATATGAATGATAACAAGTAACCTACCAGGTTTAAGTAGCTGGAAGAGAATGGGAGACTGATGAAAATCCTGATTCTTTAGTTCACTAAGTATTGAAATGCAGGTGATTGCTGTGGTTTTAAATAACCTGTATTTACGAGGTGGAGGTATGAACTCGCTCTGAGTATCAGATGAGGCTGCACCTCATCCATCGTTAACGTGGCAGTCCTTGAATTTGAATTGAATCGGTTTATTATTGTCACATGTGCCAAGATACAGTGAAAAACTTTGTTTTGCATGCCGTCCATGCAGATCATTCCATTACAACAGTGCATTGAGGTAGTACAAGGGAAAACAATAACGGAATGCAGAATAAAGTGTTACAGAGAAAGAGAAAGTGCAGTGCGGGTAGACAATAACGTGCAAGGCCATAACAAGGTAGATTGTGAGGTAAAGAGTCAATCTTATCATACTAAGAGCCAGTTCAATAATCTTTTAACAGCAGGATAGAAGCTGTCCTTGAGCCTGATGGTTTGTGCTTTCAGGCTTTTGTATCTTCTGCTTGATGAGAGGGGGGAGAAGAGGGAATGCCCGGGGTGGAGGGGTCTTTGATTATGTTGGCTGCTTTATTGAGGCAGCAAGGAGTGTAGACAGAGTCCAGTTACTGCTTCACATTTCTGCTGAATTGTTTTAAACCTAGAACCACAACTAACCTTGGGAAACACTGTGTTTCCATACTGGGGTTAAAGGATATCCATCTTCCCATCATCCATTGTTAATTTGTGTATTACTGCCTCAGTGAAATGAGAGACATTTACAACACTGAGCGAGATCATGGCTAGACTGAGGTTGGAATGGAGACACAAGAGACTACAGATGCTGGAAGAACTCAGTGGGTCAAGCAGCATCTGTGAAGATATGTGGGTGAAGCTTGCTTGGCCTTTGGGTCTTGAAACTAAACAGAACTCCTTCTTCCCGTCAAGTTGCTGGAGGAACTCAGTGGGTTGGGCAGCATCTATGGAGGGAAATGGACAGTTGACTTTTCGAGTTGAGAAGGGGGAGATGAGAGAATATTCAGGGTGGGTGGAGTCTTTGATTATTTCGGCAGTTTTCCCAAGGCAGCGAGAAGTGTAGACAGAGTCCATGGAAGGGAGGCTGGGTTTTGTGATGTACCAATTATTGTGTACCAATATATACTAAGTAATACTCCCTATTTCTTTCTGTATTCTACCTTCCTGGTCTATTCCTAGAGGCTAAGGTTCACCACTAGTGTTCAGCTATCCAGTCCCTTGGGATCTAGAATTCTCTCCCCAAATTGTCCTGTCTCAGCACCTCCTTAAAATTTACCTCTTTGAGTCACGTGTGCTAAAATCCTCATCTGTGACCCCTTGGAAATTTTTGTCCAATGTACCTGGACGAGAATTCTTGTTAACAGCTCGCTATAACTACAAGTTACAGGTGTAAATGACTAGTTCCCCGCGGAGATTTCTGACAATTCTTGGAATGGTCTCCTCTCCTTGTTAAGAATTAAAATCCAATTAATTTTCACCTAGAGTTCCAGGTGACATCCTGTCTAAATATAACTAGGCCTTGGTCTGCTTAGCTTAAGAGACCAGCAATGATAGGCATCTTTCACAACTGAATTAACCAGAAGTCTGAAATAAAATGATAGGGGTTTGGGGAAAACTCGGAGGAAGTGGTTCTACTAATGAATAAATGCACCATATACCATATAATACACCATAATGAATAAATAATCTATCAATACACCATCTATAAGTTCACCAATGACACCACTGTTGTTGGTAAAACCTCAGATGGTGATGAGGAGGTGTACAGGAGTGAGATAGATCGGCCGGTTGAGTGGTGTCGCAACAACAACCTCGTACTCAGCGTCAGCAAGACCAAGGAACTGATTGTGGACTTCAGCAGGGGGAAGTCGGGAGAACGTTCACCAGTCCTCATTGAAGGGTCAGCAGTGGAAAGGATGAGCAGCTTTCAAGTTCCTGGGTGTCAACATCCTGGGCCCAGCACGTCGATGCAATCGTGAAGAAGGCGTGCCAGAGGTCCTACTGCATTAGGAGTTTGAGGAGATTATGCATGTCACCAAAGGGTCTTAAAAATGTCTATAGATGTACGGTGGAGAGCATCCTGACTGGTTGCATCACCGCCTGGTGTGGAGCCTCTGCTGCACAGGATCACAAGAGGCTGCAGAGGGTTGTAGACTCAGGCAGCTCCATCACGGGCACAACCCTCCCCACCACTGAGGACATCTTCAAGAGGCTGTGCCTCAAGGAGACAATATCTATCATTAAGGACCTTCACCATCCGGGACATGCCCTCTTCATGTTGCTACTATCAGGGAGGAGGTACAGGAACCTGAAGACCCAAGCTCAATGATTCAAGCACAGCTTCTTCCCCTCTGCCATCAGATTTCTGAACCATCCATGAAAACTACCTCATTATTCCTTTTTTTGCACTGTTTATTTATTTTTGTAATTTATAGATTATGTCCTGCGCTGTACTGCTGCCTCAAAACAACAAATTTCACGTCATATGTCAATAATAACAAATCTGATCTGATTCTGATAATGAGACGACACAAGCTTGTTGGACCGATTGGCCACTGTGCTCTATGATTCTGTCCAGCATCCCTTTCTCTGCCTATTCTGATTTATTTGACTGGCCTGTTCTCAGTCCCCAAAACAGAAAAATGTATCTCATTTCTGAATGGCTTAAACCACTCACTCAAACATTAGAAATCTTTGTTAAAGCACTCACATTCCTTCAGATCACAGTATCCCGAGGGTGTGACCTTATTTCGTTTTCACGAATGTCGTTAGGTCTGACGTATTACAATGACCTTTCAAAGGAATAGTAATGTTTATTTCACAGACTGGCAGATAATTGGTCATCCCTCCAAACTTAATGCCTCTGGATCTGGGCCTGAGTTCTCTTCGAGCTGAGACAAAGGTCTTGCCTTGCTGATGGCTGCTGAGGACGTCCAAGTTAATGGAGTTCTGGGTAATTGTGGCCTCGTCCCCAGTGGCTCTTGGGTCCAAAGGTGGCGGAGTGAAAGCCATATTGCCTGGTAGTCATCACTCAAGACTATGCTCACTCAGTGCCACCGACAGAGAATGTGGAAATATTATCTTATATATATAATCAGGAGATATGGAAGGAGCTGATTCTCGGCTGAATTCCTCCATGTGTCAATTAATCTTTCAGGAAAGGGAATAATACCACAGCTTAAGGCAGTGTTGTAAGACCAGCGAGTGTTCAGAAAGCTGCAGAAGGTTGTTCAATAAGCTCCCAGCCATAAGGCTTTTAATTAACTTATTGTTGCTCTGTTCTCCTGTGGTCAGTGCTGAACTTCACAGTGCGACCCACCCGCCTGCTTAGTGACTCTTAATCAATTGATGCAGATCTGTCTGCACCAGTCTGACTGTCAATGAGCAGAGTCTCTCCCCCATTAACTGCAAGTGGGGAGATGTTAGACATCCTTCAGACTTCAGTGAGATAGAGGGAAACTGCTCCCATTGGTGGAAGGGTCAAGAAATGGGCATTCAGAATCAGATTTATTATTACTGACTTAAATGATGTGAAATTTGTTGTTTATATGTCTGTGTTGTAATATAGTCTGAAGGTGATTCGCAAATGAATTAAAAATAGCAGTTTTACAAAGCGGGTGTTGAGGTTTGGACCGCACTATCTGGGGGACCAGTGGTGGTAGATTCAGTTGTAGCCTTCAGAAGGGAGCTGGATAACAGTTTGCGGAATGATGGGGAGAGTGTGGGGCTGGCTGTGTTGCTCTTTCACAGAGCAACATGGACTCGATGACCTGAATGGCGTCCTTCTGTGCCGTAACCGGTCTGGGATTCCGACACACCTTGGTGAGGGAGGCAGCTGAGGTTCTGAAAGCACAGAGACCTGCTTCTCGTTAATTGCATCACAGAGCATTCAGTTCCATCGCCCAGGAAGGGCAGCCCATGGCTGAGGAACGACGCAAGAACTGAAAAAAAGCAAAGAGAAGAGTTAGGGTGAGCTGACCTTGGAAATATATCGTCATTCCTTCATTGTCACTGAATCCTGGAACTCAGTCCCCCAACAGCACTGTGGGAGCACCTTCACCAGAAGAACAGCAGTAACTCAAGAAGGCTGCTCACTCCCACCTTCTCGGGGGCAATTAGGGATGGGCAATAAATGCTGGCTATGCCTGCAATGCCCACAGTTCATGAAAGAATTAAATGATCCAAATGCACAAGCATCAAATGAACAAAGTCTATGCTGTAGCTCAACTGAAAAATTTAAGATGTTATTATTGGTTTAGTATTGTACCGAGGTACAGTGAAAATCTTTGTTTTGCATGCCATCCATACAGATCATTTCATTACAACAGTGCATTGAGGTAGTACAAGGGAAAAACAATAACAGAATGCAGAATAAAGCATTGCAGTTACAGAGAAAGTGCAGTGCAGGCAGACAATAAGGGGCAAGGACACAACGAGGTTGATTGTGAGATCAAAAGTCCATCTGTATGGACTGTCCATCTGCCCACTGATGGACAGACTGGTGCAGACGGATGTGTGGTTCAGATTAAACCTTGAAGCTAGCCTTGGTCACTGAGACTTGGGAGATAATGGAGCAACGTGGAGATGAGATCTATGGTGCCGTAAATCCCATGCAGGAAGGGTTGAAGGATCTGACCAGTGATGTAGAGCCTTTTAAAACAGTTCCTTCTCACAGGGAATAGGGAGTCTAGGAGCTTAACCTGCAGGAAATTGACATGCTGGTGCAGCAAGCAATTGGCAAGGCAAATGGTATATTAGCCTTTATTACAAAGGGTTGGAGTGCAGACATCTCACTGCAGTTGTACAGTGCTTTGCAGAGACCACATCTTGAGTACCCTGTGCAGTTTATGCCTTCATATCTAAAAATAGGATGTTTTTCCTGGGAGGTGGGAACAGAATAAGTTTGCTAGTTTGATTCTAGGATGAAGACTTGCCCTTTGTGGAGAGATTGAATAGGACTGTCCTATGCCCAGTGGATTTAGATGAATAACAGACCATCTTACTGCACTATGGGAGTTTCTGAGTGGGATTGATGGGATAGATATCAAGCTTGTTTTCCCAGGTCACAGAGTCCAGAACCAGGATAAAGGCCACTTGAGACTCAAACAAGAGCTTCTCTGAGGTTGTAGATCTCTGCAATCCTCTGCCTGAAAGGGTTGAGATGCTCTGTGGTTAAGTATATTCATGGCGGAGCTCAATAGATCTTTGTGTATGAAGGGAATCAATGCATTTGGAATTAAGATAAGATATCTTTATTGGTCACATGTATATCAAAACACACAGTGAAATGCTCCTTTTGCATAGAGTGTTCTGGGGGCAGCCCGCAAGTGTCGCCATGCTTCCGGCGCCAACGTAGCATGAACACAACTTCCTAACCTGTACCTCTTTGGAATGTGGGAGGAAACCGGATCACCCAGAGGAAACCCACACAGTCACGGGATGAACGTACAAACTTCTTACAGACAGCGGCTGGAATTGAACCCGGGTCGCTGGCGCTGTAATAGCGTTACGCTAAGCGCTACACTACCGTGCCTGCCCAGGCAGGATCTTCCCAAGATAGGAAGGTCGGCCATGGTATTATTGAAGAGTGAGCAGGCTTGAGGGGCCTCCTGATGTTCTTCATCAATGGTGCAAAAATGATGAATTTGGAAGATCAGTTTAAACAGCATGAATAAATAAAAAGCACATGTTCAAATCAGTAAAAAGGCAAGATTAGGAAAGGCATCGGAAGGTTGGTGTGCTGGCAAAGAAGCAGACTCAGATGGAGGGAAATCCCTGGGATCAAGGGAGAAAGAATTGATAACACAACACTAGGATTTTAGGGTGGTTCAAGATGGATAATCTTAAGTAGAAGTACCTTACTGCATACCTTGTAAGCTTGGTGGGATCGTTCCATTCCAGTCCTGAAAAAGAAAAGATGACGTTTCAGCCACTGTCCATTAGAAATGAACTGGAATCAGAAAGAGTTTAAGGAAGAAAATCTGGTTGCACTAACTGATTTCACAAGAATGCTGCAAAAGGAAATGTATGGAAGAAATGGATGAGATAAATAAAAAAGAAACATGGTGAATTTAGAACGGGATTGATGTACCCAGCAGAGATGTGGCAGAGAATTAAATAGGAAAGGTAAAATGAATTGTATCTTAGTGTTTTCACTTTTGAGATCTTTACTGTTTTAAAATCTCTTTCATCGCTTCTTTTAGCTCTTTGTGTATGAAAAGGACGTGTGGAGTGTTTCCCCACTTGAACACCTGATATGGTAACTTTATTGATATGGCTGTACCTATAAAACACATGCTGTGCTCAAAAAGTGCTCCCCCACCCCCGACTCCTGCATTGTCTCCTCTGAAAACAGGCCCAAGGAGATGAATTTAACCCTTAATTTTTTGTGTTTTCCCCCTTCACATCCTTTCCGACCTGTTCCTCTCCTGATGCAAGTGAAGGAATGTGGGAAGTATTTTGCTGTTCAAATGGCAAATTTGATTTTCCCTCATGGATAACAGTGCTTTAAGGCACTGACAGCCCAACGTCTCCTCAAGGGAAATTAGAGATGGACAGTGAACACTGGTCTGATCTGCAACACTTGCATTTGGTGTATGAATAAATACATGAAAAATAACTTGATTCACTCTTGTTTCCTCAGCACTTTTGGGCCACGTCAGACTTTTCCTCGAGCTATTGATTAGGCTTTGGTTGGATTGCAGATGGCAGTGTCTCATTTATAACATGCCTTGACTTTCCTTGTGTACTTGCCATTTATTTTTCTGTGTGACTGCTGACTCAAAGTGTTCTGCAGTTCTCAATAAGTTGCCTATGAGGAACTTTATCAAATGCCATTTAATGACATTTGCTCTTTGTGTAACGAAGGAATCTATTTTTTATTTAATGCTAAGTTTAGATGAAGCTAGAATTGAAAGGCAGACTATTATTCTGAGCAGTGGGGTAATAATTCATTAACCATAATCTAATAGACTGAACATCAGAGAGCTGCTCATCAACAATGAATTGCAATTATATTGCACCTTTAATGTACTGTAATGCCCTAAGAGACTTCACTTTAGTGATATCAGACTAAATTGGGCACTAAGACCATTGAAGAAGATGCTCAACTGGCTGTGGAGCAGGATTTTATTCGAGAGAGAGAGAGGTGAGGGAGGTTTAGCAAATGAATACCAAACATTAAGGCTTTGTCAACTGAAGCCATGGCCACCAATATTTGGGGATGAAACTCCAGGAAAATCTAGTACAGAGCAGAAATAGCAAAGATTGGAGGTCTCAGAGGGGATTGGGAGCAGGATTTGGTCACTCAATCCTTCACGTCTACTCTGCCATTCAATAAGATCAGAGCTAATCTATAAGCAACCTGAACTTGCATTCCCATCCATTTATGGTATGTTTTCTCCCCTTGTTTATCAAGTATCTATCTACTTCTGGGTTAACAATTTTCCCTGCCTCCATTCTCATTTTGAGGAAGAGAGGATCACACAAAACACTGGAGGAACTCAACGGGTCAGGCAGCATCTGTGGAGGGAAATGGACAGTCGACGTTTTGGATCGAGACCCTTCATCAGGACTGGAAAGGAAGAGGGGAGATCGCCAGTATAAAAAGGTGGGCGCAAAGGGATCAAGAGAGAAGCAATTGATAACATAATGCTAGGATTTTAATGTGGTTCAAGATGGATAATCTTTAGAAGAAATGTCTTACTGCATACCTTGTAAATTTTGTGGCATCATTCCATACCAGTCTTAAAAAAGAGATTACGTTTCAGCCAGTGTCCATTAGAAATGCACTGGAATCAGAAAGAATTTAAGAAGCTGTTCCTGAACCTGGTGGTGTGGGGCTTCAGGCTTCTGTACCTCCTGCCTGACGGTAGCAGCAAGAAGAGGGCATGAGCCAGATGGCGGGGATCCTTGATGATAGATGTTGCCTTCTTGAGGGTGCGCCTCCTGTAGATGCTGTCAGTGGTGGGGAGGGATGTGTCCGTGATGGACCGGGCTGTGTCCACTACTCTCTGCAGCCTCTTGTGTTCCTGCGCATTGGAATCGCCGTGCCAGCCCATCAATGTAACTGAATGTTGCACATTAGAATATAGTGGATGGGCTAGGGTTGGGTTTAGAGTACAGTAGACAGCCATTATTCTACCAAATCCCTAAAGCTAGTGAACAAAGTCTTCAAAAGAAGGCAAGAGGTATTTCTTTTGAAATTGCATTGGCCACAACCTTGGGACATCCCAAAGAAGATTACAGTTGATGGAGTACTTCTGAACTATGGTCACTGTGCTAACATTTGCTAATTAGCTGATTATCTTGGGCCCATCACATTGATGCAATCACGAAGAAGGCACGTCAGCAGATCTACTTCATTGGGAGTTTGAGGAGTCTTGCAAATTTCTGCAGATGTACAGTAGAGAGCGTTCTGACTGGTTGCATCACAGCCTAGTATGGAGGCTCCAACGCACAGGATCAAAAGAGGCTGCAGAGGATTGTAGACTCAGCCAGCTCCATCATGGGCACAACCCTCCCCACCTTCGAGGACATCTTCAAGAGGTGGTGCCTCAAGAAGGCGGCATCCAACACTAAGGACCATCATCTGGGACATGCTTTCTTCACGTTACTTCCATCAGGGAAGAGGTACAGGAGCCTGAAGGCCCACACTCAACGATTTAGGAACAGCTTTGTCCCCTCTGCCATCAGATTTCTGAACGGTCCATGAACCCATGAGCACTACCTTATTATCCCTCTTTTGCACTATTTCTTTATTTTTGTAACTTATAGTAATTTTTATGTCTTTATGTAAAGCACTGTACTGTTGCTGCAAAACAACAAATTTCACAATATATATCAGTGATAGAACATAGAACATAGAACACTACAGCACAGTACAGGCCCTTCGGCCCACAATGTTGTGCCGACATTTTATCCTGCTCTAAGATCTACCTAACCCTTCCCTCCCACATAGCCCCCTATTTTTCTCTCATTCATGATAATAAACGTGATTCTGATTGTAATCTTTCTGATTCTAATACACTCACACCAAGGCCCCATTAATAGCAGTGTGTTAATAGATGTTGACTGAGGGTGAAGTATTGCTTCTTCAAAACAAGTAGCAGAAATCCACCTAAGAATATAAATAGAAGCCTGTTTAATATTAGCTTTGATAAACAGCATCTCAGAAAGTACAGCACCCACTCAGGATTGCACTGAAGTAGCCAAGAAGTTTATTTGTACTCAACTTCTGACTCAGAGGCAACAGTACCACCCACACTACCACAATTGACACACTGCCAATAGTGTGATCACTTTCAAACGATTCTCTGAAATGCAATTAAAATCTTCCGTTTACTTTCCAATTATAACTAAAATGAACAAACATGATTCCCATAAGTTTCAAATGTGCTTCGAGTTTTTTCAGCTGTCAGATGTTAAAGCTCTCATCCCTGATCAATCCTTTTAGCAGACTCTAATTGCTCAGAAACCTTCTCATCTTGAGCTTACATCACAACCTAGATCTCCGTTCAACTCTATCATTTTAATTGCCTGTAGACGTGGAGAAGATTTTTTTTTACATTGCTGGGGGACTTCAAAACCAGAGGCGCAAAGATAATATAGTCATTAGTAAAAATCTAACAGGGAGTTCAGGAGAAACAGTTGTACCCCAGAGGGTGTTGAAGATGTGGAACTTGCTGCCAGAGAGTGGTTGAAGCGAATAAATGAGAAATGTTTAAGAGGAAGCAAAATAAATTCATGAGAGGGAGGGAGTAAAGTCACAGAGAGCATAAAGTTGTGGCGTGGATCATTACGGCCTAAATGGGGTGCATCTTTACGGGAGTTCCTATGTAATTCAATGCTATATAAAACAAACTCAGTCAAATCTGAAGTTAATTAACTGTTAATATGTCGCCCTGCTGTATTTACATTGATGACTGGTTGCATCATGGTCTGGTACAGCAATTCGAATGTGCGGGAACGTAAGAAGCCGCAGAAAGTAGTGGATTCTGCCCAACACATCAGGGGCACGTCCCTTCCCACCACCGGTAGTATCTACAGTGGGCGCTGCCTCAAGAAAGCAACATCCATCATCAAAGGTACCCAGCATCCGGGACATGCCATCTTCTCGCAGCTACCATCGGGCAGGAGGTACAGAAGCCTGAAGTCCCACACCACCAGGTTCAAGAACAGCTACTTCCCTTCAACCATTTGGTTCTTGAACCAACCTGCACAATCCTAATCACTACAGTTTGGTGACACTGTGACCACCTTGACCACTTTGCACTACAATGGACTTTGTTTTATTTTGTTCTAATTGTGTTCTTTATATAAATATTGTGTATAATTGATGTTTATGTTTTTCTTGTGAATGCTGCTTATCTGATGCCATGTGCCTGTGATGCTGCAGTAAGCAATTCCAATTTTCATTGCATCTGTGCACACATTTACTTGTGCATATGACTATAAACACGACTTTGACTTTGAATTTGAACAAAGGATGATTTTTATAGATCATTGTATTCAAAAGCAAGCATGATCCAACTCCTTTCTCTCATCTTGGACCACTATGTTATTAGTATTGGTTTATTATTATCACATGTACCAAGATCCAGTGAAAAGCTTTTGTTTTGCATGCCATCCAGACAGATCACACCATACGTAATTACATCAAGGTAATAAAAAGAAAACAGAATGCAGGTTATGGTGTTGGAGTTACAGGGAAAGCACAATGCAGGTAGACAAATAAAATTCAAGGGCCACAACGAGGTAGATTGGGAGATCAAGAGTTCAAGTGTTCATCCTTTAGCGTATGAAAGGTCTGTTCAAGAGTCTGATAACATTGGGATAGAGTGTGGTGTTTCGTGTTCTCGAGCTTTTGTACCTTCTGCCCGATGAGAGAGGGGAGAAGAGAGAATGACCAGGGTGGTAGGGGTCCTTGATTATGTCAACCGCTTTCCCGAGGCAGCAAGGAGTGTAGACAGAGTCAATGGAGGGGAGGCTGGATTGCATTTATTGGAGAAAACAGGTCTACATCAACCTGAACTCCAGTGAGAATCAGTGCATGGCAGAGAATAAAAAAAAACAGGGAGATGCTGGAAGTCAAAGTCTGAGGAACTTCATGGGAATCTGAGCAAACTTGATACACAATGATATTTGATCATTACAGCAAGCAAGAATGAGATATGATACACTTAGCAATTCCAATGTGGAGACATGTGATTTTCACAGGTAAGTTGGCCGTAAGATGTTCCTCTACCCAAAGCAATTGGATTAAACACATAAGGGAGAAGGGAGGGAATTATGTGGATTTCTCCAACAAAAAAGCTGGTCCAGGCATGGGGGACTAAATGGATTGGTGCCATACTAGATTAAGAACATTAGAACAAAAGATAGAGAAGCTGGAGGAAACCATTTGGTCCCTAATGCCCCTTCTGTCACTTAAATAGATCATGGCCTAACTTTAACCACAGTGTCGCTTCCCTGCCCTGAATCTATATCCCTTAATTTTCTTAACACCTGTATCTAATTACTAATAAATCTCTGTCTTAAATTTGCTCAGTGATTGAGCCTCCACAGGGTGGAGAATTACAAAAATTCTCCATAATTCTGGTGAAGGAATTTCTTTCATCTCCCTCTTGAACGGCAGACCCCTTATTTTGAAAGTGATTCTTGGTCCTTGGACACCCCAGCCATGGGAAACGTGAACCCTGTGTGTCAAGCCCCTGAAGAGATTTGAAGACTGTTTTGTGCTTGTTCTGGTTCCACCTGCCCTTCACCTCTCCCCTGATGGTCCCCATTATCCCCTCCCTTACGTATCAGATTCCAGCACTGGCAGTCTGTGTTCCAGCTCATCACCCTCCCACACCTCAACTCACCTCGATCCACCTGCCAACTCTGCCCTACCCCTCCCCTACCTGGCTCGATCTGCCCATCATCCTTCACCCCTCCTCGGCCCACCAATCACCTACTGGCCCCTGCTGCACCACTCCCCTTCTCCTCTTTATACTGGTCGTCTCCCTTCACCACTCTCAATCCTGATGCAGGGTTTTGACCCGAAATATCGACAATTCCTTTCCATCCACAAATGGTTGATGGAACTCACTGGGATGAAGAACCTATTTCCGTGCTGTATATCCCTCTGGCTCCAATGTGTTTGTTGCCAGTTTCTAAACATAGACATATTAGAGGTCATTTGTCCCAACTAGATCATGCTAGCATTTAAAGCCATCCAAAGCTCCTCCCATTCTTCCTCATTGGGCTCCATCAACATGTTCTCCTAATCCTTTCTTCCCCAAACACCATCAGCCACTTGCACGGCACCAAGTTCCACATTCACACCACTGTCTCGATAAAGACGTTTGTCAAATACCCTTCGTTATTAGAGACTGTCTTGCATTGAGGCCTCTCTTGAGACCCAGGACATGCCCTCTTCACGGTACTACCATCAGGGAGGAGGTACAGGGGCCTGAAGACCCAGACTCAATGATTCAGGAACAGCTTCTTCGCCATCAGATTTCTGAATGGTCCATGAACCCATGAACAATACCTCTTTATTCCTCTTTTGCACTACTTACTTATTTTTGTAAATTATAGTAATTTTTATGTCTTGCACTGTACGGCTGCCACAAAACAACAAATATCACAACATATGTCAGTGATAATATACCTGATCCTGATTCTGAAGGGCTTCCCAAAATTAGACATGGTGACTGAATGGACAACTGGCTTCAGATATTCGCCACTAGAAATGTGCACAGTCTTCGCCTGAATTACCAGTGTAGCCGTTAGTGTAACGCTATTACAGCGCCAGTGACCTAGGTTCACTCCTGACTGCTGTCTGTAAGGAGTTTGTACGTTCTCCCTGTGTCTGCGTGGGTTTCCTCCGGGTGCTCCGGTTTCCTCCCACATTCCAAAGAGATACAGGTTAGGAAGTTGTGGGCATGCTACATTGGCGCCGGAAGGGTGGCGACACTTGGGGGCTGCCCCCAGAACACTCTGTGCAAAAGATGTATTTCACTGTGTGTTTCGATGTACATCAATACTAATAAACAAATCTTGTCTTACCTTATCTTTACATTCTGCTTCTCCGTCATCAGTACTGAGTAAGTCATTGAAGCCTTTCTGCAATTATATAGAGTTGGCATCTAGAATATTGCATAAAGTCTGGTCTCGCCACCTAAGGAAGGACACACTCGCGATAGACGGAAGGCAACGAAGATTCACTGGGACGGTGGGGGGAGGGTGTTAATTCTACAGCCAAGTAGGTCTATACTCTGATTGCCCTTTCAAAGAATGAGAGGTCATCCCATTGAAACATACAAAATTCTTATGGGCTGTGACAAGGTAGATGTGGGGAGGATGTTTCTCCTGGATGGGAGGGTCTAGAACGAGGGGTCACCACCTCAAAAATAAGGGGCAAGGTGAGAAGAAATTTCTTCACCCAGAGGGTGATGAACTTTTGGAATTCTCTCCCCAAGAGTCTCAGTCACAAATATATTCAGGACAGAGATCGATAGACTTTGGGGATGAGGGAGAGTTACTCTGAGGCAAAAGATCAGTAACGATCTTATTAAATGGTGGAGCAGGTGTAAGGGGCCAAATGGCCTATCTGTGCTTCTTTTTCTTATGTTATCATAACAACAGATGAAATAGACTGAATAAGAAAGGCTCCTTTTAATCCACATCACCAAGTGAAGCTCCAAAACCACTTGCTTCTATTTCATGCCTCAGAACATCATTGAAACCTCTGATTAAATTGCTGCCCTACTACTCCTGGTGACACATAATCTCACCCACTGGAAATTGCAAATATCTTGATGTGAGATAGCCAGTATCGTTACAAAACGCAGTCAGCAAAAATATTAGAAGTTCCATGAAATCATTAGGTGCTGCAATTGTTTTCACAGTCAATTATAACACTCCAGGGCCAGAGAGAATTACATGTCCTCACAAACTCAGCTCAATTAACGTGCTATCTGGTTACCTCCCCACTGCTCCCCAGTGCAGTCCCAGAGTACCGGACCATCTATAAAGGTTTCGGCAGAGAACAGGACAGAAGGAGGTGGAGGTCATTAACGTCGAATCCCTCTCAGTCCTTGCCTGATGTTGACCCACCGATGGGTTCAAGCAAAGGTCACTGCATTGCCTGGACAAATCTTGGGTGTCCTACAATGCTTCACCTCCTTCCAACACCACCACCACCCCAGCCTGACCACCATCTGCAGGGCAATTCAGGAGTGAGATGGAACACCCTCCAGTTACCTGGATGAGCACAACTCTCAAGAAGCTCAACACCATCCAGTAAAAAAAAACAGCAGCTCGATTGTCTCACAATGCACCTCCCTAAACATCCATTCCCTCTAGAACTAGTGCGCAGTGGCCGTAGCGTGTACTAGTGTGGTGGCACAGGTTGATAAGATGCTGGTGAAGACACACAGGATACCTGTCGTCATTAGCCAGAGCATAGAGCAGAAGCAGAGGGAGGTTACAGGACAAATTTGTAAAACTGTGATTAAGCCACTCCTGGAGTACTTTGTGCAGTTCTGGTCACCACACTAGAGGAAGAATGTGATTGCTCTGGAGAGGGGACAGAGGAGATTCATCAGGATATTGCCTGAGATGGAGTGTTTCAGTTACAAGGATAGACTGGATAGACTGGGTTTGTATCCTTGGAGCAGAGGAGATTGAGGTGGAGGGGGGTAGGTGGAGGGAGACCTGATTGTGGTATCCAGAATTATAAGGGGCATACGATTGCAGAGATATCTAAAACTCAAGGACATCAGAATCAGATTTATTATCACTGATTTAAATGTCATGAAATTTGTTTTGTGGCTGCAGTACAGTACAAAGACATGAAATTACTATAAATTACAAAATAAATAAATAGTGAAAAAGAAAGAATAACGAGGTAGTGTTCATGGGTTCATGGACCATTCAGAAATCTGATGGCTGAGGGGAAGAAGCTGTTCCTGAATTGTTGAGTGTGGGTCTTCAGGCTCCTGTACCTCCTCCCCGATGGTAGTAATGAGAAGAGGGCATGTCTCGGATGGTGAGGGTCCCTAGTGATGGATGCTGCCTTCTTGAGGCATCGCCTCTTGAAGATGTTCTCGATGGTGGTACATAAACAAAGATTGTCGTCGATTTAGGGTAAAGTGTAAGAGGTTTAGAGGAGATCTGACGAAGAATTCTTTTTTCACCCAGAGGGTGGTTGGAATCTGAAATGCACTTCTTGAGGGGTTGGTGGAGGCAGAGACCTTCACGATGTTTAAGAAATAGCTCGACGAGAACTTGAATCACCAAGGCAGAGAATACATATCAAGTGCTTGGACATGATGGGCCAAAGAATCTGTTTATGTGCTGAATGACTCAATAGCTCTTTGACATCTACAGAAAGTGCCACACTTACCCACACAGGCTACTCCAACAACACCTCGCAAACCTGAAACCCCTCCCACCAAGGTAAGGGCAACAAGTGCAGGGAAGCACCACCACCTGCAGGTTCCCCTGCAATTCACACATCGTCCTAACTTGGAAATATAGCACCTTTTCTTCTTTGTTGGTGGATATAATCACTGGAACATCTCTATCAGCACTGTGGGAACACTTTCATCAGAAGACCCGCAGGACTGCAAGAAGGTGACTCACCACCAGCTTCTCGGGGACAGTTGGGGAAGGGCAATTAGTGTCTTGACTCACACCTCATTGGATGAACGACTTAAGAAAAACACATTGATCTAAGCTGATAAATCGATCTGAAACATTTTCAACTGCTGAGGGTAGAAACGCAACCCAATCCATCACGCAAACCAGCCTCCCCTCCATTGACTCTGTCTGCACTTCCTGCTGCCTCGGGAAAGCAGCCGACATAATTAAGGACCCCTCCCACCCCGGTCATTCTCTCTTCTCCCACCTCCCACTGGGCCGAAGATACAAAAGCTTAAAACCACCAGATTCAAGGACAGCCTCTATCCTGCTGTTATCAGACTTCTCATATGCTAAAGATGAACTCTTGATCTCCCAAACCACTTCATCGTGGCTCTTGCACTTTATGTGTTTACCTGCACTGCACTTTTTCTTAATCTACAGCATTATATTCTGTATTCTGTTTACCTTTTTACTTATGTGTGACACTGTCTGCCTGGATGCATCACAGCGCATCCCTTCCCATCATCAGTGGTATCTCCAGGAGGCGCTGCCTCAAGAAGGCAACATCCATTATCAAGGATCCCCACCATCCGGGCCATGCCACCTTCTTGCAGTTACCATCGGGCAGGAGGTACAGAAGCCTGAAGTCCCACACCACCAGGTTCAAGAACTGTTACTTCCCTTCAACCGTTTGGTTCTTAAACCAACCAGCACAACCCTAATCACTACCTCAGTATAGCATCATTATGACCACTTTGATCACTTTGCTCTAAAATGGACTCTTTTTTTGTTCTAATTGTCTTCTTTCTTATAAAGATTGTGTATATTTTATGTTTAATTTATGTTTTTCTTGTGAATGCTGTTTATCTGACGCTATGTGCCTGTGATGCTGCTGCAAGTAAGTTTTCCATTGCACCTGTGCACACATGTACTTGTGCAAATGACAATAAACTCGACTTTGACTTTGGTATGCAGACAAAGATTTTCACTGTGCTTTGGTACACGTGACAACAATGAACCAGTACCACTACCAATACCAATGCCTTGTCTCTCCATCTCCCTAGATGCTGCTTGTCCTGCTGAGTTTTTCCAGCAGTTTTGGGTTTTATCTGCTGTGTTTTATTTTTCTGCCATTGACGATGAAATACTCGAAACACTTTGTAACTCAATCCCACCGCTGAACAAACCTTGTACTCATTTCATTACATCTAAATTTTTGCTACAAATCTTGGAACATTGCTTGGTCGATCGACGCATCAAGCATCAGACAAGACAGAAGAAGGCTTTTTAGTGCAAACATCCCTGTGCTTGTCAGACTTAATGCAGTGATTTAAATTGTGAATCCGCCTTGAGGGAAGTACTGATGAAGGAGAAGGCACGGCGAACTATTTGGCAGGGTGTGCTGAGTTTTAGAAGGTCTCTGAATTTTTTATTCTCCTGCCAGGCAGATCACAGAGCACTGTGAATATATCTTAAAAGGTTAATGGTGGACAGGAGACGTTCCCATCTCCTGGACTGCATTAACCAGTCTCAGTGAGTAATGTCAAGCAATTGGCTGCTGGCATTGTTGGTTTTACCATAACAGCACTGAGGCTAAATGCAGAATTGAGGAAAAGCACCTCACAATAACAACCCTTTGGCATGAACATTAATTTCAGGTAAACTGCTCCCCCTCTGCCTGCTTTTCCTCTCTCCAGATGCACAATAGAAAGTATGCTGAAGGATTGCATCTCAGCCTGGTATGGCAACTGTTCTGGACCCTCCAGAACCTGCAGAGAGGGGTAGGCACTGCCCAGTCCGTCACTTCCTCCCATCCAGTCCATTTTCATGGTGTGTTGCTTCAGGAAGGTTAATGGTGTCACCAAGGATACCTATCACCCTGGCTGTTCCCTCTTCTTCCTTCTGGGAGAAGATACAGGAGCTTGAAAGCCCGGGCGAATCAGACTCAAGAACAGTTTCATAGCGGTTAGTGTGACGCTATTGCAGCGCCAGCGACCCGGGTTCAATTCCTGCTGCTGCCTGTAAGGAGTTTGTACGTTCTCCCCGTGTCTGCGTGGGCTTCCTCCGGGTGCTCCGGTTTCCTCCCACATTCTAAAGACGTACGGGTTAGGAAGTTGTCGGCACGCTATGTTGGCGCCAGAAGAGTGGCGACACTTGTGGGCTGCCCCCCAGCACGTTCTTAGCAATGCAAAAGGACGTATTTCACTGTGTTTCGATGTACACGTGACTAATAAATAAATACCTTATCTTATCTTAATTGTGATGTGGGAGGAAAGAACATGCAAACTGCACACAGGCAGCTCTAGAGGTCCATAAGACACAGGAGTAGAATTAGGCCATTCGGCCCATCGGGTCTGCTCCACCATTCGATCACGGCTGATTTATTTTTCCTCCTCCTGCTTTCTCCCGGTAACCTTTGATGCCCTGACTAATTAAGAACCTGGGTCAGGATCGAACCTGGGTCGCTGGAGTCGTGAAGCAGCAGTTCTAATGGCTGCACCACTCTGCTATTCAATTTTTTCTTTTTATTCCTCACCTGGTTTCTTCCTGCCGTCACCTCACTCCCGAGACTCCAAGTCATCTGCAATATCTTTCCTCCTCTATTTTTTGCCAATTTTCCTTCTACCCTCTTTCCCCACTGTAACCCCCCTCCCCAAAGAAATGTTGCCCTTTATTTTAGAACATAGAACATAGAACACTACAGCACCGTACAGGCCCTTCGGCCCGCAATGTTGTGCCGACATTTTATCCTGCTCAAAGATCTATCTAACCCTTCCCTCCCACATAGCCCCCTATTTTTCTATCATTCATGTGTCTAAGAATATCTTAAATGTCCCTAATGCATCTGCCCCCACAACCTCTGCAGGCAGTGCGTTCCACGCACCCACCACTCTCTGTGTGAAAAACTTACCCCTGACATCCCCCTTATACCTTTCTCCAGTCACCTTAAAACTATGTCCCCTCGTGTTAGCCACTGTGGCACTGGGAAAAAGTTTTGCACCAGTTTGCATCCTCAGAGACATAGCATTGTCTTGATAGAGGAAGGTTCTATAATGAGCTGCCAACAGAGTTTTACCTGGCTATTCATTTTGGGTCAGGCACTGTATTGCCTAATATATTAGCATTGTAACTTTGTAAATATCGATGTGGGATGCCTGCAAATTGCTCTTGGCAGGTGTAAAATTCAGATTTACTGGAATTATATACGGCGAGAGAGGAGGTCAAGGGACTGCAGGTTCGTCTAATAACTTTGGTAGATTATGATCTTGTTTTATGATTTACTTTGATCCATTGTTGGACTTATTTGTAAGTTTAAAATAAGATTTTTATTGTTTGAAGGTAATAAATTCTAGCGCATGAACTTGGCTGGTTCATCCTCAGCATAGAGTAGTGATGTTCTAATTTAATGTAGAATTGTTTCAGCCATGGCCGGGTATGGATTCCTGTCTCTGCGTTGGTAGGCCGTAGGTGTTGGGAATTGTTTCAGAAGCTTGAACATCAACCCCTTGGTTGAAGCCTCAGCACTGTATTGAAGGAGAACTCTGCTGTCAAAGGTGCTGTCTTTCCGATGAAGCTTTCCCATGACATTACATCAGAGAAGAACAATGATTCTGCCTGCATTTCCCACTGCCTTGGGAAAGCAGCCAACATAATCAAGGACCCCTCCCACCCCTGTTATTCTCTCTTCTGCTCCCTCCCATCGGGCAGAAGATACAAAGGTTTGAGAACACGTACCAGCAGGTTCAAGGGCAGTTTCTATCCCACTGTTATAAGACTCTTAAACAGACCTTCTAAATGATAAAGATGAACTCCTGATCTCTCAGTCTTCCTCATCGTGGCCCTTGCACTTTAGTTGTCTACCTGCACTGCGCTTTCTCTGTAACTGTAACACTATAAAAACATTCTGTGTTTTTTTTTCCTTTTGTACTACTTTGATGTACTTATGTTTGGAATGATCTGTCTGGATGGCACGCAAACAAAAGTTTTTCACTGTATCTTGGTACATATGATAATAATAATAAACCAATCATCAATATTATCTCTGGAAAAAGAAAATAAAAAAACTGCTGATGCTGAAAAACAGAAAATGCCGGAAATACTCAGCAGGTCAGGCAGCATCAACAGAAAGAGAACAAATTAATATTTTAGGTCCCTGAGTTCCAACGAAGGGTCCTGGACGTGAAACATTAACTGTTTCTCTTTCCGCAGATGCTCTCTGACCTACTGAGTGTTTCCAACATGTTCTGCGTTGTCCCTGGTTTCCTCGTCAATGTTTGTCCTCCAATGGAGACACAAGGGATTCTGCAGATGCTGGAATCTGGAGCAACACACCCAGTCCTGATGAAGGCTCCCGACCCAAAACATCAACTGCTCATTTCCCTCCACAGATACTGCCTGACCTGCAAAGTTCCTCCAGCATTTTGTGTATGTTTGTCCTCTAATTAGCATTTTTACAACTAATTAAAGTCAAAGTTGAGTTCTCATGCACAGGTGTAATGAGAAACCTACTTGCAGCAGCATCACGGACACATAGCATTAATTAAATTAATTAATCAACTAATTAAATGGTTATTATCTTACTGCTGTTTGTGGATACTTGTGTTGGAATTGGCTACTGCATTTCCCATGTTATATTAGGGTCTGCACTTCATTGGTTACAAAAGTTACTGGGCTGTTTAGAAAGTGATAAGCCCTATATAAATTCAAATTGCTCTTTCAATCAAGATGTTAAATAGTATGTAGAAAATGTGATTAGTGGATTGCATGAAATTATATCCTTTGGAAGATTACCCAGAACAAGAGGATTTAATCATAACTAAAGAACAAAAGTGTTCAGAAGTGAGACTGGGCAATGAACGAATAAAAGGGAGATTGAAAATCTGGAACTCACACCCAAGCAGGACCAATGGATACCTGGAGCCAAATAAGATTTTTATGATTGACGTTCATAAGTTTGCTTTGTCAGACTTACTGCTGACTGTGTATTTGCAAAGGGCTGGAAAGGGATGCATGGCCCCTGTCAAGGTACATCCCGAGCAGTGTGCCAGATAAACTCATCTGCCCGAAATCCGTTGGGTCTTCCAGTGTGAGGAGACGTCCGTAAGGGAATGCTGCCGGCTGGCACATTCCAGGCTACAGGATGTAAATGCTCAGGGATACTTTATGCTCAGTACAGCCTCCACAAAGGCTTTGTGGGGATCGAGGGGCTAACCCATGTGTAAAAGCCTGTTAAACACCAGCAGTTTTTGTATCACTCAAAGGGGGCCACATTGGGCACTGATGGTGCTCTGTACAAAAAAGGTGCTCCACTACAAATGTATAGAACTGATAACACCAAGAATGAATAGACTGAACAACAGTACAAATATAAAGATGTAAAGAAAACAATGCACTATTCTGTATTTCTCATATGTATTTTTATGAATATTTATTTTGAAATATAAAAAAAGTTTGCTTCGATGGCCAAAGGTATGCAGGCAAGTGACAGAGAACATAGAACATTACAGCACAGTACAGGCCCTTCGGCCCACAATGTTGTGCCGACATTTTATCCTGCTCTAAGGTATACCTAACCCTTCCCTCCCACATAACCCTCCATTTCTCTATCATTCATGTGTCTATCTAAGAGCCTCTTAAATGTCCCTAATGTATGTGCCCCCACAACCTCTGCCAGCAGTGAGTTCCACGCACCCACCGCTCTCTGTGTGTAAAAAACTTACCCCTGACATCCCCCTTATACCTTCCTCCAATCACCTTACAATTATGCCCCCTCGTGTTAGCCATTTTCACCCTGGGAAAAAGTCTCTGACTGCCCACTCGATCTATGCCTCTTATCATCCAGGACCTAATCAGATGGTCAATCAGGGTCAAGGGGCTGAATGGCCTCCTCCTCCCATTCGCGCCCCCCCCCACCCCCTCGTTGCTCAGTTTGTGGGTTACATGGAGCAGTGGGGGAAGGCGGGAGAGTGCGGGGAAGACAATCAATCCCAGGGTCTTTCAAGGAAGGACTAAATTGCAAGAAGTTGCAAAGGATTAAAGGCAAAATTACATTGAAGCATCCAGAGGGTTAAGATGGAAACACAGATGTTGATGTACAATTTCCAGACCTGTAGCATGAAGCTCGACACAAAGAAAAGCAATTTTCTAAGATTTCAGGCCACCAGCCAAAAGAGACTTCTGGTGCCTGAAGAGGACAGTGAGGTGATTATTTTCCTGTTTCTCTTTTTTTGGTTCATCTTCCATTTCACTTAAACACAAATTCATCCAGTGATTTGCTCGATCTATTTTGGATTTTCAACTCGCCTCATGCCCGTAGATTGGTGAAGATTTTTTGTGACAGGTAATTTTCAGGCTGGCTACACTCGCAACCCACTCTCACCCAATGTGGGAGGATCATGTCGGGCAATAGATGAGCAAACATGGTTTCTGCTCTTCTCAATGCATTAACCCTTAATCCAACGTAATCTCACAGCCATAACTTGAGTCACACACTCTGTTAGAAACGAATGGACTACACATGGTTGAACAGGATTAACCAAACCATCGGTCAGGGAGTAAAGCTTCTATATAAAGAATCAATGGTTGAGTGAAGTCTCACAGTGTCTTGAACTGACAGCTCATTTGCTGGGTTGATTCATGCTACAGCTGTGCATCACTCTCTCTGCATTTCCGAAGACCCCCTTACCCTCACAGAAATTTAATCTTGATCTTTTCTAACTTTTGTTGGCTCAGAGATTGGATGGTTAAAGAAAAGGCAGGAGAACAGGTAACAGACTAAGGCTGTGTGCAGCTCTATCACACATTCCCAGTCTGAGATACAGAGTCCACCCTGATTGGTGTTCACCGAGGGGCATTGCCAGCTAAAGCATTCATAGAACCATGGAGTAATACAACATGGAAACGGGCCCTTCTGCCCAACTCATCCATGCTGACAAGGTGCTCATCTAAGCTAGTCCCATCTGCCTACATTTGGCCCATATCCCTCTAAACCTTTCCTATCCATATCCCTGTCCAAAATGTCTTTTAAATGTTGTTATTGTACCTGCATCATGGTACAATAACATGCACGGTGATGTAGCGGTTAGCTTAACGCTATTACAGTGCCAGCGACCCGGGTTCAATTCTGGCCACTGTCTGTAAGGAGTTTGTATGTTCTCCCTGTGTCTGCGTGGGTCTCCTCCGGGTGCTCCGGTTTTCTCCCACATTCCAAAGACGTACGGGTTAGGAAGTTGTGGGCATGCTATGTTGGCGCCGGAAGCGTGGCGACACTTGCGGTCTGCCCCCAGAACACTCTATGCAAAAGATGCATTTCACTGTGTGTTTCAATGTACATGTGACTAATAAAGATATCTATCTATCTTATCAATCACTTCCTCTGACACCTTGTTCCATATACCCACCACCCTCTGTCATGAAGAATTTGCCCCTCAGGTCCCTTTTAAATCTTTCCCCTCCCACCTTAAACCTATGCCCTCTAGTGTTTGATTCTCTTTCCCTGGGAAAAAGACTGTGTTCTCTCCAGTATCACCTGGTTCAGACACTGAGGCAGAGTCTGGGAGGACTTCATCGGAGATCAGAATGTGGATTAGTGGGCAGGGGTAGTTAAATTAAATTTAAATTTAAATTTTAAATTTTTAAATTTTATTTACAGCGTGGTAACAGGCCCTTCCGGCCCAACGAGTCCATGCAGCCCATTTTAAACCCAAATTAACCTACCTGTAAGTCTTTGCAATGTGGGAGGAAACTGGAGCTCCCGGAGGAAACCCACGTAGACACGGGAGAATGTACAAACTCTTTACAGGCAGCGACGGGAATCGAACACCGATCGCTGGCGCTGTAATAGCGTTGCGCTAACTGCTATGCTACAACTGAGGGTAAGTGGGATCGGGGTAGGTGAGTGGGAAGAGGCCTTGAATATATTTGTTGAAGATATGAGCTGAAGTCACCAGGAGGCTGATCCCATTCCCTGCTGCCGGTGGCTTTTTAACTTTGCACTGTTACAGGTTCCTCCTCCCTGAGTCCTACAACACTACAGCCCCATTGAAATGATTAAATGTGGAAGAGAGATTAATGCAGCGTAAACACACACAGCAAATAAATAATTAGCTGGGACAAAAACTCTCAACAGGTCTTGTTACAGATTTTCTTCAAGAATTTCCCCGTTGATTTAGCAAGCTGGTTTGGTGCATTAGTAATCACTTTCCACTTCGAGGGGATAAGGCAGACAGGGTCCGTGGTCACAGACAGTTCTACTCACACATACACACACACACACACACACACACACACACAAACACACACTCACACACACTCTGACACACACACTCACACGCACTCTGACACACACAACTGCACTCACACGCAAACAATCCATGCATTCACACACGCCCCTACATGTACATGCACACACACTCACACGCACATGCACTCACAAACACACATACACTCACGCACACACCCACACTGACACACTCATACACACACCCACACTGACACAGTCATGCACACGCACATCCAACACACACACTTACACCCACTCATACACACGTACACTCATGCACCCCCACACACACTTATCCACGTCCCCCACACTCAGACACACTCTCACACACCCACACACACACTCACACACGTACACACACACAAACACTCATGCACCTCTCCCACACACACACTCATGCTCACCCACTCACACACACACGCGCGTGCACCTCCCCGACACACACACACACTCACACATACACACTCATGCATCCACACACACACCACACACAATAAAATTCCCAACAACATTTCTCCACATAATGTAGTTCTGCTGCACTGTTTGAAAATCAATAAAACATGGGCTTTATTTCTCATTTCATGATCATTATACTGAGAGCAGAGAAGCAGGCTGGTCATGTGACCCACTTTTGCTTCTATTTCTGATGTTTAATGGAGTGTTTATGTTTTGCGAGAGAGAAAGCATCCTGGTTACTTCCAAGGAATGGGAGAGAGGAAATGGTATTTATAGATTTCCTTTTAGACTTCGACATCCCATGTTTAGGGAACGCACTTACCAACGAGTAGGCCACAGAGCCCCTCGAGCTGCTCCATCAATCTTCAGCTTCCCAGTCCTCTGAGACGTCATGTGACGTGCTGGCTCAGAGATGTCCCAGGTCACCTGCTACAGACTGGAAGGCCCTCAGGGACATTAGAGCCATGGTCTGAGTGGCCTTGGCAGCTGCGGCAAGTGCTGTGCATCATCTGCCTGGAGGAGGGCCTGCAGTGGATGAAGTAGCTCCTGGAAACGCAAAGACCCCTGGATGGTTGGTCGGAGGGAGGGGCCAGGGTACTTGACCTCCTCCTCCTCTTACTGCCCCTCCCTCCCCTTTGTCCTTCATCCTAGAGAGGGTGCAGAGGGTTCAGCTACAAGCTCCAAACCAATTTCACCAGCCTGGAACCCTTATTTAATTGGTAATTGGTTTATTATTGTCACGTGTGCTAAGATACAGTGAAAAATTTGCTTTGCGTGCCATCCATACAGATCATTCCAAACAAAGTATATTGTGATAGGACAAAGGGAAAAGCAATAACACAATGCAGAATATAGTGTTACAGTTACAGAGAAAGTGCAGTGCAGGCAGACAATAAGGTGCAAGGGCCAGGATGAGGTAGCTCATGAGATCAAGAGTTCATCTTTGTCGTAGAAGAGGTCAATAGTCTTATAACAGTGGGATAGAAGCTGTCCTTGAGCCTGGTGGTGTGTGTTTTCAAGCTTTTGTATCTTCTGCCCGATGGGAGGGGGGAGAAGAGAGAATGACTGAGGCGGGAGGGGTCTTTGATTATGTTGACTGCTTTGCCGAGGCGGCAAGACGTGTAGATGGGTTCCACGGAGGGGAGGCTGGTTTGCGTGATGGACTGGGCTGCGTTCACAACTCTGCCGTTGTTAATGTTTCAGATCGATTTCTTTATCAGCTTGGATAGAATTTTTTTTAAGTCATCCATTCATGAGGTGTGGTTCAAGACAGTTATTGCCCTTCCCCAATTGTCCTTGAGAACATCAGAAATAGGAGCAGGAGGAGGCCATCTGGCCCATCGAGCCTGCTCTGCCATTCAATAAGATCATGGTTGATCTGGCCATGGACTCAGATCCACCTACCTGCCTTTTCCCCAGAATCCTTAATTCCCCTACTGTGCAAAAATCTATCTAACTGTATCTTAGATATATTTAATGAAGTAGCCTCCGCTGCTTCCCTGGGCAGAGAATACCACAGATTCACTATTCTCTGGGAAAAGCAGTTCCTCCTCATCTCCATCCTAAATCGACTCCCCCAAATCTTGAGGCTATGTCCCGTAGTTCTGGTCTCACCTACCAGTGGAAACAACTTTCCTGCCTCTATCTTATCTATCCCTTTCATAATTTTATATGGTTCTATAAGATCCCCTCTCATTCTTCTGAATTCCACTGAGTACAGTCCCAGGCGACTCAATCTCTCCTCATTGGAGAACCCCTTCATCAGCTGGTGGTGAGAAGCTGGTGGTGATTCACTTTCTTGAAGTGCTGCAGTCCTTCTCATGAAGGTGCTAATAGAGAGGTCCCAGGAATTATGTTCACCAACAAAGAAGGAAAGGTGCTATATTTCCAAGTTAGGATGATGTGTTAATTGCAGGGGAACCTGCAGGTGGTGGTGTTTCCCTCCGCTTGATACCCTTGGTGGGAGTGGTTGCAGGTTTGGCAGGTGTTGTTGGAGTAGCCTGAGTTGGTACTTGTAGATGTCACAGAGCTACAGAGTCACAGAGCACAGAAACAGGCTCTCTTCAATTTCTCGCTATCTGGGGCAGAGCAGTTGATATACCAAGCTGTAATATATTAAGTCAAAGTCAAGTTTATCATCACATGTACAAGTCCATGTGTGCACAGGTGCAATGAACAACAGACTTGCAGCAGCATCACAGGCACAGAGCATCAGATCAGCAGCATTCACAAGAAAAACATAAATGAAACATAAATTGTGCACAATTTTTGCAAGAAAGAACACAATTAGAACAAAAAAAAGTTCATTTTAGTGCAAAATAATCAAAGTGATCATCGTGTTGCAATACTGAGTAGTGATTAGGGTTGTGTAGGTCGGTCCAAGAATATGAGGGTCCGTGCACCCCTTGGATGCCTTCAGAAGAGCCTGGTTCATTGGGACAGGTTAGAATATCCACAAAGACATTACCCACCATATTGGGGCATGAGGCACCCACTCTGCCTGCACTGTGGCTGCACAATAGTTTTCTTACACTAGAAACTTAACAAAGAGGTTCATTAAGCTGCAGTTAGCTCTCCATCTTATTGGGAAGTGCCTTGACTATGGAGTAATTGGATCCTTTCGATACTTGTCATCCACATTGCACTGACTCCAGCAGTCTCTCTCACTGATCCCTTATTAGCCTGAATCTCTCTCTGGGTCAGATACACCAATTAGTATTAGCAGCCATTATTTTGCATTTTGATTCATGCTTATTGAGACCAAGATAACAAAACCGCCCCTGTCTCGGTGACAATTCTCTGCACTGTTATCTCAATGTCAGTCTTGTGCCTCACAGATGAAAATACTCACAGCATCAACATTACAAGGAAACCTTTGACCTCCTTTCACTTGAAGACACAGGAGTAAAAGAACATGCATTTTATCATTCACAACCCCTTGAACTCTCAGTGAAAATCAAAGCAAAACACTTACGTTGGAAATGCGAGATAAAAACAGAAAATACTGGGAGAACTCAGCAGGCCAGGCAGCATCTGTGGAAAGAGAAATGTCAGTTTTTCAGCTGCAGGACCTTTGATCAGAATTGAGAAAGAGAGGAACAGGTTAGCAGAGGAGATGGGAGAGGGCCATAGATGGAACAAAAGGGAATTTCTCTAATAGGATGAAATAATAGGGTGGGTAAAATCAAACTGAGTTCCTTTGTCTGTGTAATGTGTTGCTGTTGTTGTCTAGTCTATATAATGTATAATCTATGTAATCTGCCCAGTTGGGACATGGAGACACAAGAGACTGCGGATGCTGGAATCTGGAGCAACAAACAATCTGCTGGAGGAACTCAGCTGGTCAGGCAGCACCTGTGGAGGGAAGTGGACTGTCGACTTTATGGGGGGGGGGGAGACCCTCCATCTGGACTGAAAGATATCTCCATCGATCAGATTCCGTCTGATCTCCTATCAGATTCCATCATCTGCAGTGAATGAAAAACACAATGATGCTAGAGGAACTCAGCAGGATCAGGAGCCAAAACGTTGACCACCTGCTTTTCTCCACGGCTGCTGCCTGGCCTGGAGTTCCTCCAGCATCATCGTGTTTTTCACCTAGAATCCATCATCTGCAGCCCTTTGTTGCCTCCACCAATCACGTCCCAGCCTCTGCCACTCTTTCAACCCTTCCCTCCTCCATCTGCCAATCACCCTCCTTTACCTGGATCCACCTATCACTTGCAAACTCTTGCCCCAACCCTTCCCCTCACCTCTTTACATCGGCCATCTCCCCTCTATCCTTCAGTCCAGATGAAGGGTCTCGACCCAAAACGTCGACTGTCCATTTCCCTCCGCAGATGCAGCTCAACCCGCTGAGTTCCTCCAACATCTTGTGTGTTGCTCCAGATTCCAGCATCTGGAGTCTCTTGTGTCTCTTCCATTTCGTATTCACTCTTTTGGGATGTAGATGTTGCAACATCTTCTCCCAAAGACATGTTGGCTGGTAGGTTAATTGTTTGCTGCAAATTACCCCTCGAGCAGGTGAGTGGTGGAATCTGGGGGGAGTTGATGGGATAGAACAGGTCCCAGGGAAATAAATGGGTCAATGGAACTGATGGGATTGTTCTGAAAGCTGGCATAGACTTGATGGGCTGAACAACCTCCTTCTATATCATGAGAAAGTATGATATGAGTAGGGAGGAGAGTGGAGCTAAGTCCAAGTTCAGGTGGGAGTGGATCTCACCAATACTTATGGGAAAAATGTCATTAAGTTGGAAAGAGTGCAACAAATATTTACCAGAACTCGAGGGACTGAGTTATAGGGAGAGGTTGAGCAGTCTAGGACTTTATTCCTTGGAACATAGGAGACTGAGGGGTGACCTTATAGAGGTGTATAAGGTCATGAGGGGCATAGACAGGGCGAACGCACACAGTCTTTTTTCCCAGGGAAAGGGAACCAAAAACTAGAGGGCATAGGTGTCAGGTGAGAGGGGAAAAATTTAGAAGGGACATGAGGGGCAACTCCTTCACGCAGAGGGTGGTGCGTATAATGAATGAGCTGCCAGAGAAAGTAGTAGAGGCAGGTACAATAACAACATTTGAAAGACATTTGGACAGGTACATGGATGGGAAAGGTTTAGAGGGATATGGGGCCAAACATGGACAAATGGAACTAGTTTCGGTGAGTATCTTGCTCGGCATGCAGGAGCTGGGCTGCTTCGGTTCTGTATGACTGGTTAGACCAGGCTCAAGGGGCAGAGTGGCCTCCTCCTGTTCCTGTTTCTGATGTTTGTAACCTGTAGTCTCAGAGGTAAGAGTGTTTGCCATGGAGAAATACATGACAAAGGCATTACTGGCCTGCACCACGACACCAATTCAGAGCGCACAGATTGTTCTCATTCCCCACAGCTTCCAGACTCATTTCTCATTTGATTCTTTAATAACTATCAGACAGAAACAGCCAACCGAGACCTTCCAGCTACCTATTCTTGCAACCAGGGCCAGACACATTTAACATATCACTGTTTGTCGTGTTCACTGAGGGAAATAGAAATCTCTGACCCTTCATTATCTTTGCGAATGGAGCTTCTGCCTTTGGCTTAAGCAGTAAACCTATTTTGTGTTAACTGTGAGAAACCAGCCTTATTCATTCAGAGAGACTTCAACAGGTCTACTTTCCTCTTTAGTTGCTCAAGGCTTGAGAGCAGCAGCATGGAAGGGAGGCAGGGATTCTATGGCTGTGCCCCTTGTTTACGGATACCATGTGCCTCAGCACACATGGGGAGGAAGAGGTGCGGCAGCAAGAGCCAGGTGTGCCAGCTGCCATACTAATACAGCCAAAGAGAAGATATTTGAGGTTCGTGCCTGAGGCAAACCAAGTGAAAGTCAGTTTATTGTCAGATGCACAAATACATGTCTGCACAGGTGCAATGAAAAACTAGAGAAACAAAGGACTGCAGATGCTGGAATCTAGATGAAAGACACGATGATGCTGGAGGAACTCAGCAGGCCAGGCAGCGTCCGTGGAGGAAAGCAGGCGGTCAACGTTTCGGGTCAGGACCCTTCTTCAGGACTGAAGATAGCAGAAGGGGAAGCCCCACCCTACCCCATCACGTTTCTTCTCTTCTTCCCTTTCCTAGCCACTTTTATTTTCTCTCTCTCTTCTTACCTGTGACCCATCCCCTGGTGGATCTGCTCTCCCCTCCTCCCCTATACCTGCCTATCACTATCTATTAACTGCATCTACCTATCACCACCCTGTGCCCACTCCGCCTCCCCTCTTTTGTCCACCTATCACTGCTCTGCTTTTCCCTCCTATATATTGGGCTTCCTCTTTTCCTATCTTCAGTCCTGAAGAAGGATCCATTGTAGTGCAAAGTGGTCATAGTGTTGCTGTACTGAGGTAGTGATTAGGGTTGTGCAGGTTGGTTCAAGAACCGAATGGTTGAAGGGAAGTAGCTGTTCCTGAACCTGGTGGTGTGGGACTTCTGGCTTCTGTACCTCCTGCCCGATGGTAGCTGCGAGAAGATGGCATGGCCCAGATGGTGGGGATCTTTAAAAAGAGATGTTGCCTTCTTGAGGCAGCGGCTCCTGTAGATACTTTTGATGGGGGGAGTGATGTGCCTGTGATGTATTCGGCCTTCTGCATGTACCAATAAGGTTGGAACATCAGACTGGGGACAATTGGTAATTGGTTCATTATTGTCACATGTGTCGAGACATAGTGAAAAGCTTTGTTTGTGTGCCATCCAGACAGATTATTCCATACATAAGTATATCAAGGTAGTACAAAAGCCTGGTGGTATGATTGGAACGACTGCCCGATGGAAGGGGGAAGAAGAGAGAATGACCAGGGTGGGAGGGGTCTCTTATGATGTTGGCTGCTTTCCTGAGGCAGCGGGAAGTGTAGATGGAATCCATGGAAGGGAGGCTGGTCTTCACGATAGACTGCACTGTGCTCACAACTCTGCAATTTCTTGCAGTCTTGCGTGGAGCAGTTGCCATAACAAACTCTGATGTATCCGCACCGGGCGGATGCAGTCAGGGGAAACAGGCCCAAATGAGGCCTTCATGGGCTTCTTAAAAGTATTGTTGCAGACTGCCAATGGAAGAGTAAATTTATTAAAATATGTCTGCCCAAATCTGGAGGCTGCTGCTCATCATAACACTGGATACCTGTGAGCCAGCAATGATGAAGGATCTCGACCCAAAACATCGACTGTCCACTTCCCGCACGGATGCTGCCTGACCTGTTGAGTTCCTCCAGCATTTTGTTTGTTGCTCCAGATGCCGGCATCTGCGGTCTCTTGTGTCTTCTTGGCCTACTCTGTTATTTATTGGGGTGTAGGCATCGTTGGCAAGACCAGTATTTATTACTCATCCCTGATTACCCATGAGACGGTGGTGGAGCTGCCTTATTGAACCACTGCGGTTCTTCTGGTGAAGGTGCTCCCACAGTGTGGATGGGGAGGGAGTTCCAGGATTTAGACCTCAGGAAGGACCAATAGGTAATATGCCCGAGGAAATAAAATGACAAATTCGTAACAGGGTCAGCTTGTACACAACGTGAAAAGGAAAAGGGTTTTTGAGGTATTTTGGATCCAAGAATGGAAAGCAAGCCATAAATCTCCAGGCTTCCCTGAAATGTTGGATCAATTGGTCAGATTGCAACAATGAAGAGAGGTCAGAGGCTCATTTTCCGGGGAATGGCACTCTTCCTGCACGGACACACACACACACTCAGAGCTATTGAATAATTTATTCCAGGTATCACCTGAGTAGTTCCCAGTTCACATGTAAAGTAAATATTGGATTCAACATTTAAATTACTAATAAATACCAGTTCAACATCTAAGCATTGAGTCTTCAATTTATATTTGACGTTCGTTTTAAGTGATTTTTACATTGCTTTAACATGGACAGCTTGGAATGTAAACTATCTCTATGACACTTTATTAAAATGCCAGCTACTCACAAGAATGTAGACACAGAGCTTGCAGAAGAATAAATCATGCAAATGAGAGAATACTGAATAATTTAAAGCATTCTTCACTTTGCATAACCAGACTTATGAAATGCAAAGAAATTGCAGATGTCAGAAGTCTGAAATAAAACCAGAAAATACTGGAAGTACTCAGCAGATCAGATGGCATTTTATGTTAGAATTGTAATTACTCAATTAGGTATCTGCATTGTTTAAGGAGGCAAGGGTAATTAGTTTCTTTCCTACAACTGCGGAGATATGGCTGGGTTGTCAGAATTTGACAACATCACAACCAGAATGACAGGGGTGTGGACGGGGCTGATCCTTTCATGGTTCAGAGATGCGATTGCTCAGAAAGTGTAGCTGACGGTTGTGGAGCTAGGCCACTGGGTCAACTTAAGGAGGAAGTAGACAAATGTTTGAAACATTGGAAATTGAGGGTTACGGGAAACTGGAAGAAGAGATAAGGCCTGGGGGAAAATCAACTATGATCATATTGAATGGTGGGGCACACTTGAGGGGCCGAGTGGCCTACTCCTATTTTCTCATGTACAGAAGCTGTTCCATCATCGTGGAAAATATTGTTTGTGCTGGACCTGGTTCCCAATCAGATACTTTTAAGCTATCGTTCCATTCCCGTAGAGATCACACACATGTTCTAGAATCCCCACCACAGAAACTTTGTTAGGAGTTTGAGGAGATGTGGTATGTCACCAAAGACTCTTGAAAGTTTCTACAGGTGTACGGTGGAGAGCATTCTGACTGGTTACATCACCGCCTAGTATGGAGGCTCCAATGCGCAGGATCGAAAGAGGCTGCAGAGGGTTGTAGACTCAGCCAGCTCCATCACGGGCACAACCCTCCCCGCCATCGAGGACATCTTCAAAAGGTGGTGCCTCAAGAAGGCGGCATCCATCATTAAGGACCCTCATCATCCGGGACATGCCCTCTTCTTGTTACTACCATCAGGGAGGAGGTACAGGAGCCTGAAGACCCACATTCAACGATTCAGGAACAGCTTCTTCCCCTCCACCATCAGATTTCTGAATGGTCCATGAACCCATGAACACTACCTCGTTATTCCTCTTTTGCACTATTTATTTATTTTTGTAACTTATAGTAATTTTTATGTCTATGTCTTGCGCTGTACGGCTGCCGCAAAACAAAGAAATTCACGACATATATCAGTGATAATAAACCTGATTCTGATTATGAGTTTCCCACTATTTATGCACCACTTCTTTAACGCATTAGAACTCGATTCAATCATCCCTCAGTCTTCCAGACAGGTCCCACGTAGCCAGGTTCAAGAACAGCTACTTCCCTTCAACCATTCGGTTCTTGAAGCAACCAGCAAAATCCTAATCACCACAGTTTAGCAACACTATGATCACTCTGATCACTTTGCACTAAAATGTAATTTTTTTTGTTCTATTTGTGTTCTTTCTTGCAAAAATTGTGTATAATTTATGTTTAGTTTATGTTTTTCTTGTGAATGCCGCTTGTATGTTGCTATGTGCCTGTGATGCTGCTGCAAGTAAGTTTTTCATTGCACCTGTGCACACATGGACTTGTGCACATAACAATAAACTCTGACTTAGACTTCTACAAGGGAAGATTTAACACGGGGCCACAGGCAAAGAAAAAAAGGTTTGTGGAGACACAGCAGACTGCAGATGCTGGAATCTGGAGCAAGAAACAATCTGCTGGAGAAACAGTGGGTCGAGCAGCATCTGTGGCAGGAAAGAAATAGTCAATGTTTCGGGTCGAAACCCTGCCTCAGTACTCCATCGTGAAAAGTGTGTCTCCAACATGGAAAATTTTCCAGACATGTGATGTGCAGTAGTAGTTGCTGACAATTCAGAGGCCACTAATCTTGATCTAACTCACAAAAGAGGCAACTGTCTCCTTGGCACTGAAGTAGAGTGAGCTTCAATGTGTACCACGTCCCTCTTTCATGCTCCTGTTTCCTGGCCTGTGTGTCTGCTTTATTTCAGATATGCCCCAGTTACTGTTGGTCGGCTGGACAGTGGCAATGCTTCCTGTGAGCCTCCGAACCGTGAAGTTTGCAAGAAGTAATCAGATGTTACAGAAGTTTCAGACACCACTGCCTTACAGCTTCAGTGACCTGGGTTCAATCCTGACATCTGGTGCTGTCTGTGTGGAGTTTACCAGTGACTGTCTGGGTTTCCTCCAGGTGCTCTGGTTTCCTCTCACATCCCAAAGGCGAGTTGGTGGGTTAAATGGCCACTGTAGATTACCCCCAGTGTAGTTGGGAATCAGGAGAATGGGATTGGTGGGGGGGGGGGGAAATCAATGGGAATGTGAGGGCAATGTGGGGGAAAGGATTGATGGGAATACTCTGAGAGCTGGCATAAACTTTAAGGGCCGAAAGGTCTGCTTCCATACAGTAAGAAGATATGAGGGATGGAAGAAGTAGATTGCATTAGGTCACCCTCTCAAGATTTTAATAATTCAGGTGTTTCAGAGGGAGTGGGATACAAACCCTACCCAAATAATCAGATTCTTTTGCTGCAACATGCCTATTCTCAAGGCCATTAATAAATTGGTAAATTGGTTTATTATTGTCACATGTACCAAGGTACAGTGAAAAACACTGTTTTGCATGCCATCCATGCAGATCATTTCATCACATTAGCACATTGAGGCAGTACAAGGGAAAACCAATAACAGAATGCAGAATATAGTATTACAGTTACAGAGAAAGAGCAGTGCAGGCAGACAATAAGGTTCAAAGTCATAACAAGGTAGAATGTGAGGTCAAGAGTCCATCTTATTGTACAAGGGGACCGTTCAATAATCTTATAACAGCGGGATAGGAGCTGTCCTTGAGCCTGGTGGAACGTGCTTTCAGGCTTTTGTATCTTCTGCCCAATGGGAGGGGGGAGAAGAAAGAATGCCCAGGGTGGATGGGGTCTTTGGGTATGTTGGCTGCTCTACCGAGGCAGTGAGAAGTGCAGATAGAGTCTACGGAGGGTATTACTGTAGGAAGACAGGAAATTGAAGCTAATCCCTTCCTCATGGTGGAAAGAGAACATCGAGGGAACACAGGAAACTTCAAGCAGAGCATTGGAGAATATCAAGGAAGGAAAGAGGAAATTGGGCTGACGATTTGCTCTAGGTTCCCCTGTTTCCCTTTTCACCAGTGCTGCCCGACCTGCTGAGCGTTTTGTGCGTTTTCTATTGGATATGTGATATTTGAGTGCTTGTTTTCACAACCTACTAACATCTGCAGTTTTTTGATTGTTATTTGCTCTAAAATGCCTCATTACATCCAATGGCTGAATACCAGACAGCACCATAGATCCTGTTTGTCATTGTCGCAGAGTCATTGCGAGATATAGCAGGGAAACAGGCTCTTCTGCCCATCAAGTCCGTTCTGACCATCAACACCAATCTCATATTAATCCCATTTGATTCTCCCCACGTTTTCATCAACTTTCCTCAGATTCTATCACTCACTCACACACATGGGGCAATTTACACTGGCAAATTAACTTACTAATCTGTATATGTTTGGGATGTGGGAGGAAGATTGAGAAGGATATGGCTCAAACATGGTCATATGGGACTAGCTTGGATGGACATCTTGGTCAGCATGGATGAGTTGGGCCAAAGGGCTTGTTTCCATGCTGTTTGACTCTATGACTCTATGAACCTGGAGCTGTCGGGTCAAGGGAGAATGTGCAAACTCCATACAGACAGTACCCGAGGTCAGGATTGAATCTGGGTCTCTGGTGCTATGAGGCAGCGACTCCACTTGCTGTGCTGCCCAAAAGGCGAGGTCATTCCCCCATCCACACAGCATGCTTGGGGAGAGGGGAAGCAAAATGAGAGGCAGGCAGCCTTAAAACCATTCTGTTTGTTGATGTTGCGGAGGATAAATGAGATTCTGTTGAAAGGTGATTGCCCTGAGCCGTTGTTTGTGTTTCTCTCCCTCAGATGCTGCCTGACCTGCTGAATATTTCCAGCACTTTCTGTTTCTATTTTAGATTTCCAAGAACCCCTAGTGTTTTGCTTTTGGATTGATGTTCTGTGAATCATTTTTGTTTTATTGAAAAGTTAGTTGATATTTGCAAGGAGATCCCAAAATAGTGGCTGGCGGCAAAATAAACCGACATCTGGTGTATACATTAAACTCGGAAAACTTAACAAGTCAGGTTTGCCAGAAGCAGATTAGCTTAGCAAACGATTAACAGTTCCAGTTAAATGCAAGTAGGATTCAATAAATTCTGTCAGTAACCTCTGAATGAAAAAAAAGCTTTCAGTTTTATAACGACTGTTATGTCCTTTTCTGCACATCCTGTCATACCTTACAAGCAATGAAAAGGGTCCTTTTGATGTGCAGTCACCACTGTGATATAGATAACAGTGCACAGCAGGATCCCACAAGCCGCCAGGTGATCATTGCTAAATAATAGCCTAGAAATATATAACGTTTACTCAGAACTATGCATTTGGAAATTGACTTCAATTGGAGTGAACTGTGGCATAGGTGCTGCCTCAAAAAAGCAGGGTCAATCATCAAAGATCCCCCCATGTGGGCCATGCCATCTTCTCGCAGCAAGAGGTTCAGAAGCCTGAAGTCCCACACCACCAGGTTCAAGAACAGCTACTTCCCTTCAACCATTTGGTTCTTGAACTGACCTGCACAAAACTAATGACTACATCAGTAGAGCAACACTATGACCACTTTGCACTACAATGGACTTTGTTTTTTTTTTGGTTCTACTTGTTGTTCTTTTCTTGCAAAATTCTTGTATAATTTATGTATGATTTATTTTTAATTTATGTTTACTTGTGATTGTTGTATCTCCAAAGCTCTGTGCCTGTGATGCTGCTGCAGGTAAGTTTTTCATTGCACCTGTGCATGCATGGACGCGGATATGACAATAAACTCGACTTGATAACCATGGGTGCATCGATCCACTAATGAGTTGAGGTGGGAACCTGTGCAAACCAGAGGGAGTTTGACATAGTAGGAGGTGGTTCCTTCAATGGGATTACTTGAAGCCCTGTCTGTATTCTTGGGTGGAGGTAGAAAGTCCCACAACACTACTTTAAGAAGAACAAGGCAATTTCTTCACTGCCGTCCTGACTAATATTTCTTCAACATCAGCTTGTCTGGCTGTTATCACAGTGTCTGGCTGAAATTAGCTCTGTGCAAATTGGATGCCATGTTCACAAGTGTATCACAGGCCGATGCAGACTTTAGGATGTCCAGAGATTGTGAAAGGCATCATTGAAATGCAAGTCTTTCTGATAACGGTTTTGATAAAATGTCAAAAAAACTGGGAAACAAGTTTGGTCGTTCAGATCCATATTTCCTTTTAACAGAGAAGGGGTCAATATCAGCTCATTTTGAGTCAATGTCAACTCACACAGTAAACTTAGTCCCTCAATTCCTTCCCCGTAACATATTCTCTGTCACATGCGCATTAACTTACCCTTCAATTCTCCCAAATCCAGCTACACCAGGGGTCGTTTTATAATAGCCGAATAACCTATCAGCAAGTCTTTGAACATAGAACAGTATAGAACAGTACAGCACAGGAACAGGCCCTTTGGCCCATGGTGTTGCGCTGAACTAATTAAACTAGTAATTAAACATCCAACTAAATGTATCCTTTTTGCCTACACAAGTCCATATCCCTCCATTCTCTGCATATTTATGTGTCTATGTAAGATACGCTTAAACACCTCTATCATATTGGCCTCCACCACAACCTTTGGCAGCATTTTCCAGGCACCCACCACTCTTTGTGTAAAAAACTTGCCCTATACATCTCCTTTGAACTTACCCCTTCTCACCTTAAATGGATGCTATCTAGTATTGGACATTTCAACCCTGGGAAAAAGATACCGGCTGTCTACTCCATCTATGCCTCTTATAATCTTATCAACTTCTATCCGGTCTCCCCTCAGCCTCCACCGCTCCAGAGAAAACAACCCAAGTTTGTCCAACCTCTCCTTATAGCACGTGCCCTCTAATCCAGGCAGCATCCTGGTAAACCTCTTCTACACCCAAATGCAATCTGAGATGTGGTGGAGTAGCTGTACCAGCTTGAGATGTGGTGGGAAACAGAGCATCAGCGGAAACCCACATCATCACACGGAGAATGTTCAAACTCCATACTGACAGCACCCGAGGTCAAGATCGAACCTAGGTCTCTGGAGCAATGAGGCAGCAGCTTTATCAGCTTCACCACTGTGCTGCCCATTATCCATATCCATATCTGAGCTGTCATGAGTTCCTCTATCAAATATGAGCTGTACTTCCAATTAGGACAGAAGGCAAGCCTGATTAAATTAAAAGGAAACAGAAATTTAAGATCGCAAACCATAACTAGTTGCTTATCAGCTCATTCTACAAGCTGTGAATTGAATCAAATTTATTTCTGCCCCTGGGCACTAACAGTAGAAAAAGTGATATGGCAACAGTGAATGTTGACTTCAGTGTAAATTTACACAATGATGGCTTAAAATCCCCATGAAGTCTGATAAAATGTAACACTGTGTTGTTCTTGGACTGGTCATGCAATGGCTGACCTGCCTGTCATGGACAATCATATAAATCGGTTTTGCCTAAACTGAGTGCTAATATAAATGGAAATTTTATGTCTGGACAATCAATAATAGTTATGCAGAACACTGGACTGGCAAAGAATGATGTTTTTAATCCTCCAGCTAATCCTCCAGTCCTCCGTGTTTATTTACAACCCCTGACTGAATAGCTGCAAGAATATGACTGGAAGTTCTTCCCTCCATCCCCTCCTCCCTCACTTCCTGTCTCCCTTGGGAGACCCTGGTAGAGAAAGGCAAGTGTTGAGGATCTAATGATGTGCAGGTTCTTGGTTCTGGGAGTGAGTGGAAATGACTGGAGGCCACTCTTCCTGCGCTCCACTCCTGCCGTGGCCCTTGAACTTCATTTGTCTACCTTCATTGCACGCTCTCTGTAACTGTAGCACTATAGTCTGAATTCTGTTGAAAAAACAAGGAACTCAGCAGGCCAGGCAGCATCCGTGGAGAAAAGCAGGCGGTCAATGTTTCGGGTCAGGACCCTTCTTCAGGACTGAAGATAGGAAAAGGGGAAGCCTGATGTATAGGAGGAAAAAGCAGAGCAGTGATAGGTGGACAAAAGAGGGGAGGCGGGGTGGGCGCAGGGTGGTGATAGGTAGATGCAGGTAAGAGATAGTGATAGGCAGGTGTTGGGGGGGGGGGGAGAGCAGATCCACCAGGGGATGGGTCAAAGGTAAGGAGGCAGGTAGCACGACAGGGGGGGGGGGGGAGAGGAAAAGATGAGAAAAAAAGGTCAGGGAAAAAGAGATAGGCTAGGAAAGAGAAGAAGAAAAGAGGCAAAGTGGTGGTGGGGGGGGGGGTTTACTTAAAGTAGGAGAATTTGATGTTCATGCCATTAGGCTGTAAGGTCTCAAGACGAAAAATGAGATGCTGTTCCTCCAAGTTGCGGTTGGACTTCTCCTGGCGGTGGAGGAGGCCGAGGACTGACATATCTGTGGTGGTGCGATGGAGAGTCTGCATTCTGTAATTGTTTCCTTTTGTACTACCTCGATGTACTTATGTATGGAGTGATCTGTCTGGATGGCACGCAGACAGAAGCTCGTCACTGTATCTCGGTACATGTGATAGTAATAAACCAATTACCAATTACCATATCATCGGGCTTTGAAGTCAATCACTTGGAGAGTGACTGACACCAGGACATCCAATGATTCTGCGAGAAACACCCCATCAAGTGGTAAATGCATTAAAATCGTCAGCATCCTCCGTGAATATTGTGTTCAGTTTTGGAGACCCTGCGAGAGGAAAGATGCCACTAAGCTGGAAAGAGTGGAGAAAAGATTTACGAGAATGTTGCTGGGACTCAAGGGACTGAGTTATAGGGAGAGGTTGAGCAGGCCAGGGCTTTATTCACTGGAGCATAAGAGAATGAGGGGTGATCTTATGGAGGTCTATAATATCATGAGGGGCATAGATAAGGTGAATGCGCACAACCTTTTTCTTAGAATTGGGGAATCAAGAACTAGAGGACATAGGTTTAGGGTGAGAGGTGAGAGATTTAGTAGGGACCTGAGGGGCAACTCTTTCATCCAGAGCGTGGTACGTATATGGAACGAGCTGCCAGAGGATGTGTTTGAGGCAGCGATAATGACATTAAAAAGACACTTTGACAGGTACATGGATGGGAAAGGTTTAGACAGATATAAGCCAAACGCAGGCAAATGGGACTAACTTAGATGGGGCATCTTGGTTGGCATGGACCAGTTGGGCTGAAGGGCCTGTTTCGGTGCTGTATGACTCATTGACTCTAGAAGGCTATAACCAGCCCAGACCATGGGGACCCCAGGAAGATGACGAAACTGCTTGGGTGTTTTATAGCAACTGAGTAGGTGCTATCCCCCAGTCCCAGCAGAGTCAAGTGGCAGGGAACAATCCAAGGGGATGTGAGAGACTGAAGCAAATCAATCATTTGGTTTTCAAGAAACCTGATTGTACAGAAATAGATTCCGCCCAGACTTGGTGACAGGAGGGAGAATTCTTTGGTTTAAAAATAGTGACAAAATCAGTTTTGTCTGCACCACGGATTTGTGGTTGATGGGTCACTATTGATGACAGAATACAGTGGAAGAGGACTAGAAGCTGATTAAACTACTTGGCTGTCAGCTTTTAGTGTAATCAGTTGTTATCCCCCACTGCAGTCTGGAAACTATTCAATCACATATAATCATTACCCAACACCACTCAACCAACCTGGAGTCAGTTGCTTCCAATCCATGAATAAGAAATTAGAAAAGGATCTTTCCTGTATTGTGATAAGTCCATTCGAACTATCAAACCATACAGAACAGATGGAAGGCCTTCAGTCTCTCAACTTTCTACTGACCTTGTGAAAATTGTCAGACTCTTTGAAGGATAGATAGAATATAGAACATAGAACACAGAACATAGAACACAGAACACAGAACAGTACAGAACAGAAACAGGCCTTTTGGCCCACGATGTTGTGCCAAACTAATTAAACTAGTAATTAAACGCATCACTAAACTAGTCTGTTCTCCCTACGCAATGTCCGTATCCCTCCATTAAATGTATCTGTCATATTTGCCTCCACTACCATCCCTGGCAGCACATACCAGGCACCCAACAATCTCTGTGTAAAAAACTTTCCCTGCACATCTCCTTTGAACTTTCCCCCTCTCACCTTAAATGCATACCCTCTCGTATTAGATATTTCGACCCTGAGAAGAAGATGCCGGCTGTCTACTCTATCTCTGCCTCCCATAATTTTATAAACTTCTATCAGGTCTCCCCTCAGCCTCCACCACTCCAGAGAAAACAACCTAAGTTTGTCCAACCTCTCCTTATAGCACATGCCCTCTAATCCAGGCAGCATCCTGGTAAACCTCTTCTGCACCCTTTCCAAAGCCTCCACATACTTCCTGTAATGGGGCGACCAGAATTGAATGCAATACTCCAGATGTGGCCCTAATGAGAGTTTTACAACAGCACAAGTAGGAAGGAAAAAAGATCGGACAGAGCATAGATTTAGGAGTTAACATTTTTGGAAGGCCTTTGATAAGGGATTGTTCAACTAGGTTAGAGCATGTGGAATCATGAGTAGTAAATTGACATGGATTGAAAAGTGGTTAACAGGCAGAAAGTCGAGGGTATGAATAAACGATCCTTTGGTTGGCATGCTGTGGCCTGTTTGTTACCGCAGGGATCAGTACTCGGGCCTCAGCTGTTCAATCTACATCAATGATTTGGCTGAGAGAATCAAATATCATATTTCTAAATTTACTGATGATACAGAACCAGGTGGGATTGTGAGTCCGGAGGAAGAAGTAAAGAGGATTGAAGTGGATATAGACAAATGAAAGAGTCGGCAAAGGCAAAGTAAGTGCGATCTAGTGTGGAAAAGTGTTAGATTGTCAACTTTGTTGCAGATAACAGAGAAGCAGAGTGTATTATAACATGGTAACAGAGTGGGAAATATTGATGTCCGAAGGACTTGTGTGGCCTTGTACAGAAGTCGTTGTCCTTATTGCAGCGGGTCATGGTCTTCTAGACGTCCGAAAGAATGGTATTTGAGACTGGGAGGAAGGACAGTTGGAGGAAGACAGTGCAGTGGACAATTAAGATGGCAAATGGGACTTTGGCCATCACAGCCGCCACCTGGCTTTCTGAGTGTTCCCAGCATTTTCTGTTTTTATTTCAGCTTCTCTTGAACAGGTGCATGGATAGGAAAGCTTTAGAGGGATATGGGCCAAATGCAGGCAAATGGGACTAGCTCAGATGGGCATCTCGGTCAGCATGTTCCCAGCATGCAGTTTTTTTTTATTTTCATTAACTTAAACATTTCCTTGTTCCTTTTCAACTGTAGACTGTCATCAAGAATGCCCAGATCTAAAACTGATTTTGTAAGATATCTTTATTAGTCACATGTATATTGAAACACAGTGAAATGCATCTTTTGTGTAGAGTGTTCTGGGGGCAGCCTGCAAGTGTCGCCACGCTTCCGGCGCCAACATAGCATGCCCACAACTTCCTAACCTGTACATCTTTGGAATGTGGGAGGAAACCGGAGCACCCGGAGGAAACCCACGCAGACACAGGGAGAACGTACAAACTTCTTACAGACAGCGGTGGGAATTGAACCCGGGTTGCTGGTGCTGTATTATTTTTGAAACAAAGACTCCCCTCTCCTGTCACTAACACTGTGTGGGTGGAAATTAGATCTGCACAATCACATTTTTTCAAAGCCAGTTGATTGATTTGCTTTGGTCTCTCTGATTGCTCCCTTCCAGTTCACTCTTCTGGGACTGAGGGATAGCACCTGTTTGATAGCTGCAAAACATCCAAGCAAGGTAATCATCTTCCTGAAGTCCCCACAGCTCCTGTGTCTTTATCCAGGCAGATGGTCTAGAGATCAGCTCCCAGGGCCAATCAGAGACTCAAATTCACATCGTGGGGAAAATAGGTGGGAATTGTTCCATCTGGGGTGGGATTCAAACTCCAGATCGTCAGCTCAGGGTCTGTGGATTAATCGTGGAGTGACAAAATATAGTTCTTTTATTACTCAGGTACTTTCAGTATCTGGATAAAGATATTCTCCAGTCTAATACTGAGTTTAAAAACTAAATGTTACCTCAATAACATTTATATGGTGCCTTTAATGTGTTGAGCATTACAACGCACTTGGCAGGACTGTTGAGAACAAAATTTGAAACCAGGCCACTTAACGGCGACACTGTTAAAAGAAAAAAAAATGCTGGAAGTATTCAGCAGGTTGGGGCACAGCTGTGGAAGGAGAAACAGAATCACCCTTTCATCGGAAGATGTTGGCAAGTGACCAACGGTCTGGTTGTAGAAGTAGGTTTTAAGGAAAGTCTTATAGGAGCAGAGAGGTGGAGATGGTCAGGGAAGGAATTTCCGAGCTCAGGGCTTTCACTGTGCAGGAAGTACTTTGGAAACAATGAAATCTGGTGACCCACTGCTGAAGATGTTGTGGACATCCGCAAAGACCAAAGTCCTCTACTACACTGCCCTCTGATATTAGAGGTTCATGGTGGGATTCTTTAAAGGACCATTCCCCATATCGTGAAGGTCACCACTTATTGAAGTAGACATTGCTAATGAAAAAGCCACTGTCTTCAATATGCCAGCACAGCTGGTTTGATAGAAAAGACTGTTTGTATTTCAGGATTTCAGATCTCGTGCAAAACTCATGCTTGACTGGGTAGCAGTGATCCATGACTCTTTATATGCTTCTGAGACCTGGAAGCATCCGGCAAGTCTCTCAATACATTTATGTAGTGCCTTTAATGTAATATGTGATGTGTAATGTAATATAATGATCTTAGATGCAGCAGGTATCTCAAACCACTGGAAACATGCCACCAACACTGTCTCTGAAAATCCTCCAAGTTCATTGGCAGGAGAAGTGAGCCAAAATCCCGACCCAAGACCCGAGTCGCAGTCAGACCCGCACTCCCAACGAAACTCCTGAAACAGACCATCTGTTTCATCACGGGAAAAGATAACTGGGACAAAGGAAATGATTCAAGGATATGCTCAGAACCTTCTTGAAGAAATGCAGCATCTCCACTCCCTGGCCCAGGACTGCTCAACGTGCAGAAGAAGCATTGGGATAGAGTCACTGAGTCATAGAACTAGAGGGCATGGAAACAGGCCCTTTGGCCCAACTTGTCCATGATGACCAAGTTGCCCACTTAGGGTAGTCATATTTGCCTGCATTTAACAGCATCACAGACATTTTATTATGTTCACCAGACAGGGACAGTTCAGGATTCCATTTTTATATTTTCTGTACTGCCCTGGTCTTTGCCGATGACATGGCCCTTACAAGAGGATGTCTAAAAACTTCAAGGTCTTGGGAGAATTTTTGTAAAAAGACAGGCCTTGAGGTTAATCTCAAGAACACTGCTGTGTCTTTTAATGTATTTTAAGAATAAAATTTGCACTTTTAATACCAACGATAATTGGCTTTTTAATAAGGAAAAGATTAATTTTATTAGCAAGTGGGAGAAGTACTTGGATCGATCCTTGGATTGGGTGCTCGGTTTACGAGTGGAGTAGTAAACTCGAGGGATGGGGTAGGAGTCTCCTCTAAACTTTTCCTAACCATAGTGCTTGAGAACTTCGACACCGAGCATCAAGGACACACAGAGGCCCCGTGTAAACAGTGGGAGGAGCACACCACCTCATGAACTACCCACCTCAGTCGCCCATCAGTGGAAGAGTCTACAGTTCCCATGTTGACTTCATCAGAAGTAAATTAATCTCAATCCTGAGGGACTCCCTAAGAAGAAGAAAACGGTATGAAAGTGGGAATGATTAGCAAGGAAGTGCTATGAAAACAATTGCTCTGGGCAGACTGCTCTGACAATGAGACTGTTATATTTCCCAGCTGACCAATTGTCTGCGCATAGGTTCGGTAAACATTTTACAGGGACATGGTCGGCAAGCTGGGTTTCAATCAGTGCAGGATTAAGTGAGCTAGCCGCTGAAGTGAGCTCCTTGGCACATTCACTGCAATGAAGACCCACAGTCAGCAGTAAATCCCCCATACCCTCCACCCCATGCCTTGGACGAGGTTGTAAACCAACCTTGGCTTAAAATGGAGAGGGACGACTGGCAGGATGTCTCAGGGGAGATGGGTAATTAGATAAGTAGAGCAGGTGAGCTTAATGGACTGATTCTTCATTTACACACCAATTAAACTTGCGTTTAATTAAGCTTTTAAAGGCTTCGTGTTGTTCGGAGATTGTCGCTTGAAGCGGGAGACAAATGTTGCCAAACGTTCATGAACAGAAGGTCCTTGGTACTCACAAAGCACAACGTAAGGCAGTCTTAAGACCCACAGCAGACAGAGTGGCTCATTGACAACATCCAGGTACTGATGTGAAACAGTGATTGTGTTCAGCCAGGAGGTGTGGGGTGGAATTTCAACCCAGAACTTGTCTGTAGGTGGGATGACCATGTTGATCCATCCACAAAAGTCCTTCTGTTTATCATAGATGTAGAAGAAACACATGTGCCCAGAAATTTGCTGAGATTACTGTTCATTTCAGTGAGGCTAAAAATCATATTCTCCTGATTATACTAGGTTAAGGTAGGATTCCATTCCTGAGAACCGTTCGTAACCCAAGCCGTTTGTAAGTTAGAGATGAACAACAGTGTGTAGGAGAGGATCACGGAAACAGTGACAGGAGAGCATGCAGTCACGGGAAGGTCAGCCGCCAGCCTCAGTGAGGGAGCGGGTGAGTCTGCTCAGCGCTCCCGGCTCTGCTCAGCTCCACCCAGCCCCCTATTGTTGTGTCTCAGGGGAGGAGTGAGAGAAAGCGCATGGAAATGCCCCATTCCCACCCACCAGAAGATGCCTGCAGTTCCACAGCAGCCGACAAATCCATCCCCATCTACCCCAAACATTCGTCGGTGTGGATGGGGTGTCCATGAGTTGGGCGTCCGTGTCCCGGGGTGGACGTGTGGTTTTCAGTTCCCACCATGCCAAATGGTAAATTTGACCGGACACTTCCTGTCGTGAGCTACCTTGTGATCCTAATGCCATTCATGTAATGATGACATTTTCCTTTGCAACTTTTCTTTCAGAGAACTGTGGAGACACTCTGCCTGCATTATTCCAGGGTGCAGAATTGGGATTCCTGGGGCACAGGCACAGTGTTAAGCTGGGACACCCAAATGATGGATAAATTATTTACCTACACCCTTACCACTCTGTCACTGAAATAACAACTACCTCCCAAAAGCCTTAAACTCCATCCTACCCCCAACCAACCTCTCAAATCTGGAGATCCCTAATCCTGCCATTCCCCCACTTAAGGTGCCTCTTGACTCCAATTTCCCCCCATCTTCCCACAACATGATGGATTCCCCTCCCCTGGTCTCCTCTTTCCCCAAACAAACACCACGTGCCATTTATATCCTTGGGGTCAGGTTAGCATTTGTCTCCATCTAGTCTAATACTGTTGCCTCCAGTCAGGTCCTTCGTCCATATTGGTGAGGTCAGGTTCCCTATTGGTGAGGTCAGGATCTGTTAATGAGGTCAGGTTCCCTGTCGGTGAGGTCAGGATCCATATTGGTGAGGTCAGGATCTGACCCCTGGAAGCTCCCGCCATTGAACTATCACAGGCCAGATCCTGACCACATCAACAGGCAGAAGCCCACATTAGAGTTGATGAATCAAAACCGAGGGGAGGAATGCAGAAAGAAAGGAAGTAGTTAAAAAGAAATTTATTTTTTAAAAGAATTACAAACAGCACGATGTTAACAAACAATATCCTTCAGATTGAGAATCTGAATTGATTCTATTCCAGGCAAACTCAGTCCATTGGCAGGAACGTTGTCTCTTCTGTACATAGGATGTAGAAGGGAAGGGTTTTAAAACCTAGAGCAATAAACAACTGGATGGAGGAACTCAGCGGGTCAAGCAGCATCTGTGGAGGCAGAGGGATGATCGACATTTCTGGACTAACGCAGAGTCTCGACCCGAAATGTTGACCATCCCTCTGCCTCCACAGATGCTGCCTGACCAGCTGAGTTCCTCCAGTAGCTTGTATATTGCTCCAGATTCCAGCATATGTGGTCACTCGTGTCTCCAATCTAAAGGCAAGATATTGACTTATTTACCTTGGGTCTGCACTCCCCTTGTGAGATCTCTCTTGTGAATCTCAACACCAAACTCCAACTGAGATAATTTTAATTTCAAGTAGTTCTTTAAAAGCTTGGCATGGCCACTCTCCATTGCTGATGGAAGACCTGTTGTAAGACCATCCAAGCAACAGCATCTTGAATGCAATTGGTTTATTATTGTCACATGTACTGAGATACAGTGAAAAACTTTGTTTTGCTTGCTATGCAGACAGAGCATTTCATACATAGCTACATCGAAGGAATACAAAAGACAATGGGCTGATAACTGAGGCCTCTCCAAGTCCAGCAAAGGAAAGTATTCAGTCCCAGATCTGGCAAACCAAAAATAGGCCACTTAACCTTCCAAATTCACAGACTAAAGCTTCCAAACATTCTTTATTTTACATAATCATTAAGCAAATCTTTCCATTACACCTTAATTCAATCTCAGGTTTCCATTATTCCATTTAAAAAGCATCTATGAACCATTCAAATTAATTATCAGCCTCTCTCATTCCTGAATAACCATTATTCTCAATATGAATCATTCAACCCCCCTGATTAGTTTGGATCAAGTATATTGTACATTGTATTCTGCATATAACCCAACCAGACTCCGAAGATTAGAATCCAATGTTTGACTAATTCTGACACACGCATCCATTATTCTAAATTTGAAGCATCCAATTAGATTTCAGATTATTGTTTGTCTATAATGTTTCCATTAAACATTCAGAACTTTGTACTAACCGGGCTGCATTCTTTTGAAAAGAAAAGATTAAGCAGTGATCTAATTGAGTTGTTAAAATGATTATGTTGGAAAGTAATTCGTTCCTGGTTGGTCATAGAACAGGTGTTATACCATCGCATCTGTAAGTTATACCCGGCTTTCTGTTCTGTTGACTCCAGTTACTTTGGAAGCAAAGTTCAACATATTGAGATGAATACACTCTGCACTTAGTCGCACTGGCCTGGGATGAAATTCCAGACAAACCATTTCCTTTTCTCCCCAGATCAAGGAGGTGTCACCTTTACATGAGAGTTTAGACTTTCTGGATTGACACCAGACAGGACTTCCTCACATAAAGTGGGAATCTGGGTTTAAATTGTTGAGATGGAAACTTTTCTAAGGCAAGGAGGTTATGAATTATGCAAACAAAGGATAGAGTAAGATAAATTGGTAAATTAGTTTGTTTTTGTCACATGTACTGAAGTACAGTGAAAAATTTTGTTTTGCATGCCATCCATGCAGATCATTCCATTACATCAGTGCATTGAGGTAGTACAAGGGAAAACAATAACAGAATGCAGAATAAAATGTTACAGAGAAAGTGCAGTGCAGGCAGACAATAAGGTGCAAGGTCATGATGAGGTAGATTGTGAGGTCAAGAGTTCACCTTTAACATATAGGAGGTCTGTTTAAGAGTCTTATAACAGCAGGATAGAAGCTGTCCTTGAGCCTGGTTGTGCGTGTTTTCAAGCTTTTGTATCTTCGGCCTGATAGGAGGGGAGAGAAGAGAGAACGTCCAGGGCAGGAGGGGTCTTTGATTATGCTGGCTGCTTTTCCGAGGCAGCGAGAAGTGTGGACAGAGTTCATGGAGGGGAGCCTGGTTTCTGTGGTGGACTGAGCTGTGTCCACAACTTTCTGCAACTTTTTGCAGTCTTGGGCAGGGCAGTTGCCATACCAAGCCGTGATGCATCCAGATAGGATGCTTCCTATGGTGCATTTATAAAGATACAGGTTAGCCTCAACCTGATCGAGCCATAGTACAGGTTTGAGGGCTCTATGGCATGTTCCCATCTCTATCTTTCCATGTTCCCTTAGAGGATAACCCAGGAACCCTCTGCAGCAACCTCCCCCCTTCACTCACCACCTCGCCTCTTAAGTCCTCCCCCTTCTTTTGGACCATTAGACATAGGAGCAGAATTAGGCCATTCGGCCCATCGAGTCTTCTCCGCCATTCGAGCATGGCTGATTTATTTTTTCCCTCTCAACAACATTCTTCTGCCTTCTCCCCGTGACCTTCGACACCCTTAACCTATCAATCTCCGCTTTAAATACACCCGATGACTTGGCCTCCACAGCCCTCTGTGGCAATGAATTCCACAGATTCACCACCCTCTGGCTGAAGAAATTCCTCCTCATCTCTGTTCTAAAGGGATGTCCTTTTATTCTGAGGCTGTGCCCTATGGTCCTGGACTCTCCCACTACTGGAAACATCTTCTCCATCTATCTTTTCTCTTTTGAATCCCCAAGAAGGGAGGGGAGAAGAGACTCCCCCCTTCCTCCCCACCCCCCTCATCCTTCTACTCTCCAGCTGCTGGACACACATCCTCTCCAAAACTGAGGTCCCGACTCAGCCCCCAACATTACTGATCACCTGCCCCCCACCTCCGTCCCAGCCGCCACTGCTCAAAGCCTGCAACCTCGCCCTCCCCACCAAGTCCTCAGGAGGCTTAGTAACCCTACAACAACAGAGGAAACGAGGCATTAATTTCTATGCAGCACGACAACACGTTGCTTGCTTAAAATAGAAATATACTTTGCCAAGAAGATAGTGCTGTTTTAAGAGAGGTGGTGATGCAAGGGGGAGCTGACTGCTTTGTATTATTGACAGCAATTCAGTTGGGAACACAGAAGTGCACATTGGAGATAAGGCCCGTTTTCGTATGCAGTTTGGTCTCCCACCTGGATCAGTTCCTTTCTACAGATTAAGCAGAAAATGGAATTTTCTATTCTGCTAAATATTCAGTAACAGAAACACAGATGCAAACTGATGCCCCTCTGGCTATACCTTCCCTTGAGGTCTGCTTTGAAAAAGCTGCATATCTTGATCGCTCGACTGTCTAACCTTCTCCGACAGCCTTGTGTCAACGCTCCTTCGAAAGCCATGAATGCAGAGGAACCCACACGGCCACTTCTCATCATGGGCAAGCTTACTGATGGTGATGTCTCAGTGTTGTGTTCTGCCTGCTTAAGACCAACGGAAAAGAATTCTGATCTTCTAAAGGTTCAATGTCAATCATGGGAGTTTTACAGCCAGTTCCCCCAGCCCTCAATTCCTTGATCTTCCAAAAAAGTGTCTATAAATACCGCACCTATACTCCACAGAGTAATAAATCCCACCATCTTCGACAAGGTGTTCCTCAGTTTTAAATGACTGCCCCCTAATCTTGTAACTATGTCCCCTAGAAACTCTCCCACTGGTGGAAACATCTGAATACCCACCCTGTTATGCCCCCTCAGGATCTTTTATGGTTCAGTAAGATTACCCTCATTCTTCTGAACTGCAAAGAACACAGATCTAATTTCTTTAACTAGTAATGATAGGACAATCCTCCCAACCCAGCACAGAGATTTCAAAACAGTTGAAATAGGTTTCAATAATTAAGAAAATATATACTTTTTAAAATGTTTTTATTTAAATCATATTAAATTACTGTTAAATAATTAACAGTTACTGTTAAAACAAAGGACTAAGAAAAAAATAAACAAAAAAACTTAAACTGGACGTTTCTCAGTAAAGATCATGATGATGGGGCATTGCCCAATATGCCAATTGTGTCTGGTGTAAAGCTGAGGGGCCAGATATGAAGTGCATCCTGTCATAGAGCTATGGAGTCATAGGGTCATGCAGCACAGAACCAGGACCTTCGACCCATCATGTCTATGTCAACCATCAGGATACTAATCCTTCAGTCACGTCCTTCAGTTCAGGACATACCGGAGCACACCTGGACTCATTCTGTGAGCCCAATCGCAGAGCAAGAGGTCAGACGTGCTCACATGTAACCTCCAATATATTCCGTGTGCCCATGCAGCAGTGTATTCTCTGTCTCTGTGCTTTCCAAGTCTTCTGCTCACTACTAGTTGCGTTGCTTAGTTTCATATCATCTGCAAACTTTGAAATTGTACTATTTGCAGTGAAATTTATCTCTCATGTGCATGGCAAGAAAATCATTGGTCCTACCACTGACCCTTGGATGTATTCTCTGCTAATCATACCTTCACTGATCTCCATTGACCCATTGCTTTAAACAGTCCCAGGTCACTTCTGCTTTAGAAATTCAACCAACTGAACCAACCAAACCAACCAACTATATTGGTATTAAGAACTCCACGATTCAAATAGAAACCTAACAGATCTCAACTACGGTCAATGAATTAAATCTTTAGTACACTGCCCTGGGATCCGCACTGAAGTTGAGAAGTTGGTATTGGTTTGGTAAGGTTTTTTGTTGTCACATGTACTGAGGTGAAAAGCTTTTGTTCGCCAGCAATCATACAGAGCATTCCATATATAATTACAATGAGTTAGTAAAGAGACAACAGAATGCAGAATATAGTGTTGCAGTTACAGAGAAAGTGCAGTGCAGGTAGACAAATAAAGTGCAAGGGCCACGACAACATAGATCAGGAGACTGGGAAGTTTTCCTTGCTTTTGTGAGTGAGTTCAGTGCTGGAAAATAAAACCTTTGGGCCAACTTTGGTCACCATTCTCTGCAATACACCAATGGCTGCCCAGTGGTGTTGGATGATGCACGTTCTCAGACATCTGCAGATGCTGTGGTCTACAGAGAGGAATCATCAGCAGCCAGCAATTATTATGACCTCACAGACCCTCTTCTTCCCAATCTGCCTCATGGTCTCAAGAAACCATTTCTAATCTCACTATCCTCATCAATGTCAACAATGCAGAATAAAGGCAGGACTGAAACTGCTGGCTGAAATAATGATGACATTTGAGGTCCAACAGCAAGGCTGCCCTGGGTCTCACTAACCTTGAAGGACCCTGGCTGTTCCAAACAGGATCCAAACCTGACGTGGCCACTGGGTGGACACTAATATGTCCCATCCTGCCCTTGATTCCGCCTCCATTGACTTTTCTCCAAAAAGTTCATACACTGGGTTATGAAAATTCCTGGGCGTTAACATCTCGGATGACCTGTCCAAGGCCCAGCACATGGATGCAATCACGAGGAAGGTGCACCAACATCTCTACTTTCTTAGAAGATTAAGGAGGTTCAGCTTGTCACCAATCACTCCAACAAACTTCTACAGAAGTTCTGTTGAAAGTGTCCTAACCAGTTCCATCATGGTCTGGTACGGCAATTCGAATGTGCAGGAACGTAAGAAGCTGCAGAGAGTAGTGGACTCAGCCCAATACATCACGGGCACATCCCACCCCGCCATCGGTAGTATCTACAGGAGGCGCTGCCTCAAGAGGGCAACATCTATTATCAAAGATCCCCACCATCAGGTCCATGCCATCTTCTCACAGCTACCGTCAGGCAGGACGTACCACACCACTAGGTTCAAGAACAGCTACTTCCTTTCAACCAGTCGGTCCTTAAGCCAACCTGCACAACCCTAATCACTACCTCAGTAAAGCAACACAATAGCCATTTTGACCATTTTGCATTACAATGGACTTTTTTTTGTTCTAATTGTGTTCGTTCTTGTATAATTTTGTGTAATTTATGTTTTCCTCGTGAATGTTGTGAATATCTCTAATGTTATATGCCCGTGAATCTGTTGCAAGTAAGTTTTTCATGGCACCTGTGCAACATGTACTTGTGCATATGACAATAAACTTGACTTGAGGTGACTTGACTCAGTTTACAAATGTTCCTCTGCAAAAAGACAGAGAACTCGCTGTAGAGTCTCCACACAGTCTCCACTTGAGTGTCAGGTTTGTAATGGGGAAAGGCAACTCCAGCCATGAGCGGTGATCCTGGGGGTAAGATACAAAGATATTCCTCCCATTGGGGTCATCTGGAAGGAGTCAAACAACACTACTTCAGGCCAGATAGGAGGGGGTCTATTGACACCCACAACAACCTCCAGCTGTTGGTTAAGGAATCCTCCTGCAGTTGAAGCCCAGACCATCTGCTATGCATCTACTTATGCTGCAGATTCACCAGTTGTGCATTGCCTGGTGATCGACCTCGCTGCAACACTCCAAGGCACGCAGTGTAACCTAAAGCATCCCATATTGCAGGAGGTTCCCGATCAGTGCTTGTTATCAGATTTCAGGAAAAAATTCTATCATACAGCTCATTAAAATCGTTCTGCTAACTGACAGAATTTCTAAGCCATTATACAACTTTGCATTAAAAGAAAATTACAAAGCGGGTATTCCCCATTCGTACCTAAACACATATTCTTGCTCATGCATGGGGGGAATTGTCAATTAAGGCAGCTTTATGTGAAGTTAAATCGTACCTGGTAAATGGTACAGCTTGGCTTGCTTTAAATCTGTGTGTGGAAATAAAATGCTGCCCAATAACTAAATGAACCAGTGTCCACCTGCTGAATACAGTTGTACAGCATAGAAACAGGCCCTTCGGCCCACTGTGTCTGTGCCAACTACCATGCCTGTCTATACTAACCCCACTTGCCTGCATTAATTCCATATCCCTCTGTGCCCTGCTCATTCAATTACTTGTCCAGATGCCTCTTAAATGTTGTTGTTGTTCCTGTCTCCACCACCTCCTCTGGCAGCTCATTCCGGACACCAACTACTCTATGTGAAACACTTATCCCTCAGATCCCCTTTAAACCTCCTCCCCCTCACCTTAAAACTATGCGCCGTAGTTTTAGACACCCCTACCATGGGAAACAGACTCTGAGTACCTACCCTATCTGTGCCTCTCATGATTTTATATCTTGTCACCTCTTGCTCCAGGGAAAACAGACACAGCCTGTCCAATCTCTCCAAACTCCAAAGTCCAAACTCAAGCCCTCCAAATCCAGGAAACATTCTTGTGAATCTTCTCTGCACCCTCTCTTGCTTACTCACATCTTGCCTGTAGCATGGAGATCGGAACTCTGCCAAATACTCCAGGCGCGGCCGATCCAACTCTTTGTACAACATTCAGTCCCAACTACTCTGCTGGATTATATACAGCACTGTGTTACTCCTCATAGTTATAAGTCATAAACTCACAGCCGTATCGACATGACTATCTCAGCTTTGTCTCCTCCTACATAACTGTTCTGAAACTCAGACTAAGTTTCTCACATTTTCCCTCACATTGAAGGAGACCATTTAGCCCTTTGATTCTATACCAGCCCTCTGAGCTTTCCCATAAGTCCCATTCACCCATTTATTTCTCTGTAACCTATTTTCTCTCACTTGCCTATCAACTACACTGCGATTCTTCTGCCATCCACCTACACTAGGGGCAACTTACAGCAGCAAATTAATCCACTACCTACATTTGAGGTAACTTTCAATGGCCAATTAATCTACCAGTAGTAATATGTACACTCAACGTGAGTTGTTGCTGTGAAGGTAACTACTCAACCTTGGTGTAATAATCTAAATTGGTTTATTATTGTCACATGTACCGGTGTACAGTGAAACACTTTGTTTTGCAAGCTATCCATACAGATCATTTCATCACATCAGTGTATTGAGGTAGCACAAGGGAAACCAATAACAGAATGTAGAATAAAGTGTTACAGATACAGAGAAAGTGCAGTGCAGGTAGACAATAAGGTGCAAGACCATAACGAGGTAAATTGTGAGGTCAAGAGTCATTTTATCGTACTAGGGAACCGTTCAATGGTCTTATAACAGTGGAATAGAAGCTGTATTTGAGCCTGGTGGTATGAACTTTCAGGCATGTCTTCTGCTTGATGGGAGAGGGGAGAAGCGAGAATCTCTGGGGTGGGTGGGGGTCTTTGATTATATTGGCTGCTTTACCAAGACAGCGAGAAGTGTAGACAGAGTCCATGGAGGGGAGGCTGGTTTCCGTGATGCGCTGAGCTGTGTCCACAACTCTCTGCAGTTTCTTGCGGTCCCGGGCAAAGCTATTGCCATACCAAGCCACGATGCATCTGGATTGGATGCTTTCTATGGTGCATCTATAAAATTGGTGAGGGGCAAATCTCCTTGTACCAGTGGAATCCAATGCTCCCAATTTATATTCATCACCGGCAACTGCCTGCTTCATTTAAATTGCCTCAAAACCTCCCTGTTCTTCGCTCTGTGACAGTTGCTGGACTCATGTTCTAGATTTGTTCTCTGCGAATGATTCATCCCAAAGTTTGTGCTTGAAATCGTTTCGATCTCTGTTTGAGAGGTGTTGTCATTGGAACAGGTGAGGTGTGAGTGTTTCCCAAGGTGTGTGGAATCACAAGTGCCAAGAGGCTGGATTTCAACTGAAGCTTCGCGACCAATGTGGACATTGGTGGGGCCTGACCATCACCATCAGTAGAACACCTCAGTCAGGAACGAGATGGACAGTCAGTCTCCTTTGTTAATAATTAAGCAAGCTAAACAGGAAATTCTTGAAAACTGTCATTGGAGTGTCGAAGAATGAGGGGTGTTATTATAGAGGTGTTTAAAATCATGAGGGGTGTAGTTCGGGTGAATGCGCAGTCTTTTTCTCAAGGTTGGGGTATCAAGAACTAAAGGGTGTAGGTTTAGGGCGAGAGGGGAGAGATTTAGTGGGAACCTGAGGGACAACTTTTTCACCCAGAGGGTGGTCCGTATATGGAATGAGCTGCCAGAGGAAGTGGTTGAGGCAGGTAATAAAAACATTAAAAGGCATTTGGACAGGTATGTGGATAGGAGAGGTTCAAAAGGATATGGGCCAAACGCTGAGAAATGGACTAGCTCAGATGGGAAATCTTGGTTAGCTTGGACCAGTTGGGCTGAAGGGCCTGTTTCCGTTCTTTGATTCTATGTCTTAAAGTTAGAAAAGCATAACTACTATACGTGACAAATTTTGAGGGAACTGACAGTGAATGTATCTCTTCATTGAACATTTCCTACCTGTACACTTTCACACTTTCCCTTTATTACTAAGCATCTCTGCAGTTGGAAGATCTCCCATGAAAAACATGCAGAGCTGCCTAAAAATTCAGAGACACAGAAACTACAGATGCTGGAATATGGAGCAAAAAAAGCAGATTCTAGTATCTCCATCCTTGAATGGTACTGTTTAACCTGCTGTTCCTTCCAGCAGTTTGCTTGATGCTCCTAAAACTCATCCAAATCAGCACCATGCAAGAATTTGTCAATAAAATAGTTGGTAATAAATACAGGGAGTTATATTAGAGGTGCTTTTGACCCAGAGAGTGGGTTATACAGATTGGTCCTGGAAGAGGTGATTGGAGGAAACCAGTTGGTTACAACAAGGATGGGTTGAGGTAATTAACGGAAGGTGACGATTCCAGTGATGAGGGATTTCAGCTACAAGGTTACGGTTGGACAGGAGAAGCTGAGGTAGTTCTCCTTGCAGCCGAGGAGACTGATGGAGGCAGGAAAGCAGCGTAAGTGTTTGCAGCAAGCACCATGAAAGCACTAGAAAGGTATCGCCAACATTTCCTTCCCAATGTCTTCCATGTCTACCAGCAGGATGAGCAAACCAATGTCAGCAAACTCTCCCGGGGCCACATCCCCTAGCACTGAGGCATCACAGGCCAGGTCTCATTGGTCACATGCCTGACAACAGATCCCCGAAACAGGCATTCTACACTAAGTTCCATCACAGCAAGAGATTGCCAGAAGGATAGAAAGAAGTGATTCAAGAACATGACCAAGGCTTCCTTAAAGAATGGAAACTGACTCATAGGAATCGCTGGTCCACAATAATAAACAGAAAAGCATCTGGGATATCACTGAGAACTTTGAGTTCCCTTGTTAAGTAATGTCTTGATTTTTACAGTTTGCATTCTTGCTTTCCAAACTCTCTACGGCTCTTCCCCTCAGGACTGAACCTGGATCTTAGCGCAGTGAAGCAGCAGTTCTACTACCTGCAGGACTGTAGCATATGCCATTTATTTCACTGTATCCAATTTACTCTTGAAGGGCAGAACGGTACCCATCTCCATCATATCTGCAGACAGTGAATTGCAAATTCCAAACAGACACTGCCTATGTCCAGCTAAAACTATTGCTCAAATCTGGCTGTCAAATTTGGGGCCAAACTGAGATGGTTGAGTATGGTGAGTCACCTTATTCTACTGGAAGCTCACAACACGGTCTACAATGAGGTTCCAATCCAGGGTAACAGCAAGTAGGGAAATGGGGGCATTTGAAAAGATCACTGAGGTGATGCAACAAATTGGGGATGCTATCCAACAGCAACAAACTATCAGAAGAGGTCCACCAGGACACTGTCTAGATTAGAGGGCTTGAGCTATAAGGAGAGGTTGGACAGACTTGTGTTATTTTCTCTGGAGCGTCAGAGGCTGAGAAGCAACCTGATAGAAGTTTATAAAACTATGAGAGGCATAGATAAGGTAGACAGTCAGAATCTTTTTCCCAGGGTAGAAACGTCAGGTACTAGAGGACACATATTTAAAGAGAGAGGGGAAAGTTTAAAGGAGATGTGTGGGGCAAGTTCACTACACAAGTGGTGGGTGCCTGGAACGAGCTGCCAGAGGAGGTGGTGGAAGCAGATACGATAGTGGTATTTAAGAGCCTTTTACATAGACACATGAATACGCAGGAATGACGGGATGTGGATCACGGGCAGGCAGAAGGGATAAGTTTAATTTGGCACCATGCTCGGCACAGACGTTGTGGGCTGAAGGGCCTGTTCCTGTGTTGTACTGTTCTATGCTCTACGTTCTATGTTCTTAATCTGCTGGAGGAACTCAGTGGGTTGAGCAGCATCCATGGGGTGGGGGAAGGAATTGTCGGCATTTCAGGTCGAAACCCTGCATTGGGACACTGACAATCCAGATGTTATCCGTTCCTCAACGCTAACCATAAATAGGACAAAGCTGGAGAGAGATCAATGCATGCATTCTGTTCTTCAAAGAATGATCTGTGCACTTAATTAAGACAAGATGTAATATATATTCCTCCAGTAGTCAACCTTGCTCAACTGTAGAAATATTACACAGGATGAGCTGATGAAAATCTTTCTTTTTTACACTTCGCTGAGTCCTATACGTATACAAATCAAATAAAGGATAGCTCGAGGGTATCATACTGCACCCATCTGGCAGGACTAACTCAATTAACATCTTGTGCTTTACAAGCCCCTGACTCTCTCTTGCGTGAAGACTTCTTTAAAGAGATTATTTTTCTTTTTGTCTTCCTTTAGTTTGAACCAGCCTCAGCAATTGTTAGGGTCAAAAATTCAATCCTAATATTTTCCCAATTTGCAGTCAGATTTCACGAGGCCAGACATGGCTTGGTGTTTGTCTCTCCTCTCTCTTGAGTCCAGTCTTTGTGGGTTCAAGGCTATGCTACCAACCACAGATTATCTGGTTGTTTATCAGAGCTTGCTGTGTTCATTGGATGCCTGGCTGCCTTGTTTGCGAAACTTTCACAGGGATTGCCACTTCATTAGCCTTGGACTGGCCGTTGGGATAGCCTACAAGGAATGTTAAAGGTGTTTACAATGCCTTCCTTCTTCAGAATACCCCTCATTATTTATCTGTCTTCCTTCGAAATGAATCATAGCACAGAAAGAGGCCATTCAGTCCATTGTCTTTGCCACTTCCTACCCCTTCAGTCCCATCCCCTGTACATTCTCCATAGCCCAGCAGGTTATTCTCCCTCAATTGCCCCTCTGACTGTCTGTATTCAGTCCCTTCGGGCAGCAAGTTCCTGGCCATCACCAGCTCCTTTGTAAAAGGTTTCTTCTCACATCCTCCTTGTACCTTCTGTGCAAAGTTTTACATCTGCTCCCTGGCCCTTGAAGTGCCCTCTCTCTCCCCTCTCTATTTCTGTTTGTCATGTACTGTGCTGCTGTTGCGAAAAGCTAATTTTCGTGGCATTTATACCCTGGGTACGCATGCCTCTGACAATGAACTTGAACTTGACTTGACTCTAAACCGAGCAAGATCCTTTCCACCTCCATCAAACCTCCACGGCCTCCTCCACTGCCAGGAGAATTCCAAGCTCAAACTGGAGGAACAGCACCTCATTTTCCGTCTTGGAACCTTGCAGCCTAACGGCATGAGCATTGAATTCTCCCGCTTCAGGTAATTTCCCTCCCCCCCCCACCCCCCGCACCATGCCTCTTCCCTTTCCTAGCCTTTCTCTACTCTCTTCTTACCTTTGACCCACCCCCCAGTGGATCTGCTCTCCCCTCCTCCCCCGCGCCTGCCGTCACTATCTCTTACCTGCATCTACTTATCACCACCCTGTGCCCACCCCGCCTCCCCTCTTTTGTCCATCTATCACTGCTCTGCTTTTCCCTCCTATATACTGGGCTTCCCCTTTTCCTATCTTCAGTCCTGAAGGAGGGTCCTGACCCGAAACGTTGACCGCCTGCTTTTCTCCACGGATGCTGCCTGGCCGGCTGAGTTCCTCCAGCATCGTGTTTTTCATCCAGATTCACCAGCATCCGCACCTTTGTTCCTCCTCTCAGTCTCCTCGGCTGCAAGGAGGACTACCTCAGCTTCTCCTGCCCAACCCTAACCTTGTCGCCAAAATCCCTCATCACTGGAAGCCCGTTAACTGCCTCAACCGGTCCTTACTGTAACCAACTGATTTCGTCCAATCACCTCCTCTAGGACCAATCCGTATCACCACTCTCTGGGTTAAAGCAGCATCTTCATAAGACAGTAAGAAATAGGAGCAGAATTAGGCCATTAGGCCCATGAGTCTGCTCCACCATTCAACTGTGGCTGATTTTTTTTCAACCTCATTCTCTCGCCTTTTCCCTATCACCTTTAACCCCCTTCCCAATCAAGAACCTGTCAATCTCTGCCTTAAATACACCAGTGACTTGGTCTCCACAGGCTCTCTGTGGCAATGAATTCACAGATTAGCTAAAGAAATTCCTCCTCATCTCAGGTTTAAAGTCCCTTTATTCTGAGGCCGTTCCCTTGGATCCTAGACTCTCCTACTGATGGAAACATCCTCTCCACGTCCACTCTATCCAGGCTTTTCAGTGTCCCTTAGGTTTCATCTCCATAACTTCCTGTGTGTATTACCAATCACTGCACAGATGAATCCTTGCTTTGTTCCCTCACTCTACAAGTGGGAACACCTTGGGCGCTACAGTGGTGCAGAAGGTAGTGCTGCTGCTGGGCATCTGCTGGGACCCTTGCTTGATCCTGACCTAGGATGCTGTCTGTGGGGAGTTTGTACATTCTCCCTGTGAGTTGGTGGGCTTCCCCCAAGTGCTTCAGTTTCCTCCCACATCCCACAGAGTTGCTGGTAGGTTAATTGACCACTGTGTAGGTGGGAGGCAGGAGATTTGGGGAAGAATGATAGGCTTGCTAGTGAGAAGAGAAATAACCAGAGGAATGGGACTAATGGGATTGCATTGAGAGCTGGCAGAGACTTGATGGGCTGAACAGTCTCCTATTAGAACTATGGTTCTACCCCATCAGTTTAACAACATAGAACAGTACAGCCCATGACATCTGTGCTGAACTCAACACTGAATTAAACTAAATCTCTTCTGCTTGCACATGATCCAATTTCCTTCGTCCCCTGCGTATTCAAGTGTCTACCTAAGGGTCTCCTCAACACCACTTGAGGCAAAAAAACTTGCTCTGCCCATCTCCTTTAAACTTTTCCCCTCTGACCTTAAATGCATGTCCCTGCAGGCATGGTAGTGTAGTGGTTAGAGTAACACTTTACAGCGCCAGTGACCCGGGTTCAAATCTGGCCACTGTCTGTAAGGAGTTTGTATGTTCTCCCCGTGTCTGCGTGGGTTTCCTCCGGGTGCTCCGGTTTCCTCCCACATTCTAAAGATGTACGGGTTAGGAAGTTGTGGGCATGTTATGTTGGCGCTGGAAGCATGGCGACACTTGTGGGCTGCCCCCAGCACACTCTATGCAAAAGATGCATTTCACTGTGTGTTTCGATGTACAATAAAGATATCTTGTATCTTAAAAAAAAAAGTTTCTTCCATAATCTTTAAAACCCAAGTTAGTTTTGTACCAGCAACTTAAAGAAAAATCCTGCATTTTGTTTCCCACTCTACGCCGTGGACAGAGCTGCAGTTGACCACATTAGCAGGAGCCATCCCTGATTAAACCACTGCGGCACCCTGTTATGTTCCCATAATCCACGGAGTCCCGTAACCTCTTCACTGTCCAGGAGTTTGCATCTGCCCAATCTGGCTGCTCCCGAAACAGCACATTCCAAGGGACATATACTTGCTGAGGTACCGGGATAGCATAGCCTCCAATAGAATGTCCCCCAAGCCTTTCTTTTCATCCTTAAAAATAGAAGAGTTTATCTGGCATGCAACAGTTAGCATATTCTGCGATTAATTAGCCACATCAGGTGCTGGGATGGATCATACGGTCAATAAAATAATCACTGACCTTTACCTTCCTGCTCTATTTATTTCTTTTTTTGCTTTGGAGTGGTGCTGACGAGCAGCACACAAGACATTGGGAGGTCGGTGGGTTAGGACATTGGCATGGTGACAACTCCAGTCCACTAGTCATGTTCAAATAGCGAGCTAAGTTCCTCTCCAAGTTCTGAAGAGGAGAGACTGGAGAAGATCGGTCTGTTTCCCCTGGAGCAGAGGGTTAAGAGGGGACATGATTGATGTATGTATGTACGATAATGAGGGGTACAGATAGGGTAGATTAAAACTAGAGGACGTAGATTCAGGGGTAAGAGATTTAGAGGGATCTAAGGTGGACCCTTCTCACCCAGAGAGTGGTGAGTACCTGGAACACACTGCCTGATAGAGTGGTGGATGAGACAGCATCTAAGAAACGTCCAGGCGGGCACTCAATGAGATGAGATGAGATATTTTTATTAGTCACATGTACATTGAAACACACAGTGAAATGCATCTTTTGCGTAGGGTGTTCTGGGGGCAGCCCGCAAGTGTCGTCACTCTTCTGGCACCAACATAACATGCCCACAACTTCCTAACCCGTATTCTTTGGAATGTGAGAGGAAACCCATGCAGACACGGGGAGAACGTACAAACTCCTTACAGACAGCGGCCGGAATTGAACCTGGTTCTCCGGTGCTGTTAAGTGTTACGCTAACCGCTGCACTACCGTGCCCTACCCAGGCATGGGCCAAGTACAGGAAGATGGATTAATACAGATGCGTGCCCAATAGTTGACATGGTGTATGACTCTATGATGGTATGAAGTTGTTCCAGTCCACCGATAACACAAGTGAAGAAAGAAAAACCGTTCTCTCTCACCAGTCACTGATTCATTTGTGAAATATACTCTTTGGCATGGTCAAAGCGGCAAAGCAACAAACAAGTACACACAAACCTCCCACAAACTGCAGTGGCCTGATATCTGTCTTGGCAGTGCTAGTTGAGAGATAATTACTGGCCAAGACATTGGGGAGGACTCACCTGGTAAAACCATGCCCAAGGGTTTGCCTGCTTCCAAGGACTTTGAAAGTTTTCGGTATAGCCCTAATTTTCAAAAACCATTAAAAATCAAATTACAATGAACATTAAAAAAAATAAGAACATTAAATCACTTAAGACACCATCAAACACTTAGACTCATTAACGTAAACCCAATTAATTCATACAATGTGAATGATCTTACATTTCTCCCTCAGGCCTCCTGACTCCATTTGATTGAAAGGGTTTACTGTTCCTCTGCACTAACTAACCTTGGCACTGGTTCAGCGTAAGTGCTCGCAGCTACACCAAGGTCACACACACCTGCTGAGCTCCATGATGGGATAAACGTTGGTGCGTGATGGGAAATCATTGCCCAAACTCTCCCAGTAAGTTCAGGACTTCAACAGTCAGCTGTGAATCCTGAGCTCAATGGCACTTGAGTTAAATCCCATGTGGAGCTGTCAGCATTTCTCAGCAAGCTCCCACACATTGGTGTTGGAAAAAGGGATTCGGCCTCCAGTTGTCTCTTAATGAAATACCACAAACTGCTCAGTGGAGGAAAGAGCTCAGACCTACCTGTCACTGCTCGTGTGTGCAGCAAACACAGCATTTCAGACTTGGCAAAATATCACTTTCTCCCACCAAACTGAATTCACGTTTTTTAGCTGTGTACGTATGGAGTGCTCCGTGCACATCTTAACAGAATATTTCTATGTTTTGGACGATTTTCCAGAGAAAAAAAAATCTGGGACAAAAGAGTTAATGTAGTCTTTGGGAGCAAATAAACTGTAAGATTCCAAGCAGTCCAGATGAAGGGTCTCAACCCAAAATGTCGACTGTCCATTTCCCTCCTGACCTGCTGAGTTCCTCCAGAAGTTGAATTTTTTGCTCCAATAATCCACTCTCTGACTATTTGGAAAACATGATGGTTTGGCATCTGACTCACTAGGTGATGGTTCCTGCTGTCCCTCTGATGCGACGGATGGCGTTTGATCTGCTCCCTTTCAGCTCACCTGGACTTTACTTCCTGCACTGCTTTTAAACTTACAGGAAAATGTATTTTAATTCTGTGTAACATCCAAAAGAAGTGAGTTAAAGTGTGTCAATTAATCTCCTTGTGGATTGCAAATATTGAGTAGATCAACCATCACCAAAGTGCCAAGTGTTCCAGAGTGTTGGAGTTTTATTGTGCCTTGAAAACAGTGATTTGAGGGGAGAGTTAGCTGGGATGTTACCGTGCCAGGTTTTGCGTTGTTTCTACGTGCATTGTAAATATTAAGTTGATAATTTGTGAAATAATCAGAGGAACCTCATGCTCATTGTACTGAAAATTCTACTGGTGCTGAGGGTGCTTGGGCAGGAAGTCAGATAAACCACCTCATCTTGTCTCTGAACAGTGAGAGATAGAACACAGGCAAAGTCAAAGGATCTTGAGGGAGTCTGGTATCAAAACGTGTAGTCCATTGTGGATGGGTGTGGATTTTTAAACATTAGTTTGGCCAAATAAACAAGAATACACATACATGTAGGGCAGTGTGGCATATTCAATGTTTTTGTATGAGTGCATAATGAGACTCACTAACTGGACCAGTTAATCTGACCATACAACTCAAAACAATATTTCCATGGTTTAGAGACACAGCAGACTGCAGATGCTGGAATCTGGAGCAACACACAATCTGCTGGAGGAACTCAGCGGTCGAGCAGTATCTGTGGGAGTGGGGGGGTGGGGGGGAAGGAATTGTTGATGTTTCGGGTTGAAACCCTGCATCGAAACACTTCCGCGATTTTGGCAATTTTTCCACAGGAAAAAAAGGAACAAATACAGCTGCTTCTAATGTAGGTGAAAAGCAGAGGGTATGAAATAGGGATCTTGTGAAGTTACTTGGTTGAGATGTTACTGAGCCAGCAGTGTTGTTGTTTCTTGTGGTTTGCAAATATTAAGTGAGTTGTTATCTGGCAAGACAATCAGAAAATAGCTCACACTCATTGTGCCTGTTCAGATTAATTTCCCTTGAACTGTTTTGCTTGAAGATAGATGAAATATAAAAGTTTCCTGGTCCAGAGGGTGTTATTGATAAAAACCTAAGGTTACTTCCAATGACAGTGGATATTGGACAGTGTGAGTTAGTTCCCACTGAGACCAATTCTGACTGGTGCTATTACATTTGGAAGGAACGTACAACAGCTTCTGAATCAAAGAGTAAGACAGCATGGAAGCAGGCCCTTCGGCCCAACTCATCCATGCTGACCAAGCTATTCATCCAAGCTAGTCCCATTTGCCAAGGTTTAGCTCATAACTTTCTAAACCTTTCTGTTTCCTGAGTTTAGGAGAAGTTTAATGCCTGCTAAGCAACCAGGAAAAGGAGGCGGAGAACTCAGTTCCTTGTGTTTTTATGGGATGCATGGATGTCTTTGTTCTTTACTCTACTAAACATTAAAACCCAGGGCATTGCAATGTCAGAAGACAGGCTGATAGACCTTTAACACTCTGGCCTGGCCTCAGCTCTGGAACTTAACCACAGTGGCCAACTGTTGTGCAGCTGAGGGTGGTGCTCCTGGCAAAGCTAGCAGGTCCACTGTCCCCTCATAGCCCTGGTGACCTGGATCAAACCTGACCTCCGGTGCTGTCTGTGTGGAGTTTTCACGTTCTCCTTGTGACTGTGTGGGTTTCTCTAGGTTCTCTGGTTTCCATCCCAAAGACGTGCAGGTTGGTAGGTTAATTGACCAGTGTACATTGTTCCTAATGTATAGGTGAGTGGCAGAAAACTGGAGTTGATGGGAATATGGGGAGAATAAAAAATGGTATTGGTATTGGTATTGGTTATTACTGTCACTTGTACCGAGGTACAGTGAAAAACTATCTTACAAACCGATCATACAGGTCAATTCATTACACAGTGCAGTTACATTGAGTTAGTCCAGAGTGCATTGATGTAGTACAGGTAAAAACAATAACAGTACAAAGTGTCACAGCTACAGAGAAAGTGCAGTGCAATAAGGTGAAAGGTCACAACAAGGTAGACTGTGAGGTCAGAGTCCATCTCATCGTAAAAGGGAAACCATTCAATAGTCTATCACAGTGGGGTAGAAGCTGTCCTTAAGCCTGGTGGTACGTGCCCTCAGGGTCCTGTATCTTCACCAAACTCAGGAAACTTAGGAAAGGTTTAGAAAGTTATGAGCCAAACCTCGGCAAATGGGACTAGCTTGGATGAGTATCTTGGTCAGCATGGACGAGCTGGGATGAACGTAGGATTAGTGTAAATGGATAGTTGAAGGTTGGCACTGTTGGATTCGACTGTTTTAAGTAGTTTTTTAACATGTATAGTGTTTAATACACCTCGTGGCTGTACAAGGTATAACTGCTTTTTAGCTTATTGGTTCATCCATCAGATGAATACGTGTTTTCTCATTGGTTGGTTTTGCCACAGGTATCTAATAGGTTTCCTGACTGGACTATTGTTAGCTAAGGAGTACCTCTTATCTCAGGTATAAAAGGTGTCGTTTTTTGGTTAATCTCTCTCTTGCTTATCTTGCTCTTTTGCTTCTTCTTGCCTCTTGCTCTCTTCCTGCTTCCCTAGCTCATTTTAATTCCTTTGTCTGCTCATCTCCTAGTTGCAAAGCTAGTGCCATGTGCTCTGTGACTGTTTCTTTGTTTTAAACTTTTCCAATAAAACATTGTGAAGTATCAAGTTGTTTTCAACTCATTTTTGGACTCCTGAAAGTACCTGCAGGTTCGAAAATAACCGGATCCGACAGCAGAAACTCACTGTGCAGTAAACCTTCCCTCTCGTCCTGCACTCAGCTGCCCAAAGCACATTATCTCTTCTATGTCCTATGTTCTGTAGTGCCCAGAACTGGATACAATCCTCCAGATGTGGCTAAACCAGTGTGTTGTGAAGGTTCTCCATGACTTTTTTGATTCATAGAGTCTTACAGCATGGAAACGGGCCTTTTGGCCACTGACTCTGGTGTCGACCACTAAATACCCATTTTATAGATTAGATTTCTTTATTAGTCACATGGACATCAAAACACACAGTGAAAATGCATCTTTTGCGTAGTGTGTTCTGGGGGCAGCCCGCAAGTGTCGCCACGTTTCCGGCACCAACATAGAATGCCCAACAACTTCCTAACCCGTAACACTTTGGAATGTGGGAGGAAACTGGAGCACCCGGAGGAAATCCACGCAGGTCACGGGGAGAACATACAAACTCCTTACAGACAGTGGCAGGAATTGAACCTGGGTCGCTGGTGTTGTAATAGCGTTACGCTAACTGCTATACTACACAAATCCCTTTTTATTCTCCCCACAATCCCACCAACTCCTCCCAGATTCTACCCCTCACCTACACACTAGGGGTAATTTAGAGTGGCCAATTGAGCTACCAACCCGCACGTCTTTGGGATGTGGAAGCAAAACCAGATCACCCGGGGAAAACTACATGGTCACAGGGAGAATGTGCAAACTCCACACAGACAGTACCAGAGGTCGGGATTGAACTCAGGTCACTGGAGCTTGGAGGCAGCGGCTCTACCTGCTGCGCCACTGGGCCTTGCTTGGTAATGCAAGGATACTTAGGTGAAATCCACAATGAATCGCACCAACCCATTGTCTCCCCACAGCCATTTTGCCCCGACTTATGATCCTGTCTTGTCCACTGCTGTAACAGAGCAACCAACAGCGTGAAAGCAACACACAAAGGCACTGGAGGAACCCAGCAGGTCAGGCAGCATCTATGGAGGGAAGTGGACAGTCGATGTTTTGGCTCGAGACCCTTCATCTGGGCTGGTCCTAGGTTCCTCCAGCACCTTTGAGTGTTGCTCCAGATTTCCAGCATAGAACATAGAACATAGAACACCACAGCACAGTACAGGCCCTTTAGCCCACAATGTTGTGCTGACATTTTATCCTGCTCTAAGAGCTATCTAACCCTTCCTCCCACATAGCCCCCTATTTTTCTATCATTCATGTGTCATATCTAAGAGTCTCTTAAATGTCCCTAATGTATCTGCCCCACAACCTCTACAGGCAGTGTGTTCCACGCACCCACCACTCTCTGTGTAAAAAGCTTACCTCTGACATCCCCCTTCTACCTTCCTCCCACCACCTTAAAATTATGTCCCCTCGTGTTAGCCATCTTCACCCTGGGGAAAAAGCCTCTGACTGTCCACTCGATCTATGCCTCTTATCATCTTGTACACCTCTATCAAGTCACCTCTCACCCTCCTTCTCTCCAAAGGGAAAAGCCCTAGCTCACTCAATCTACCCTCATATAAGACATGCTCTCCAATCCAGGCAACATCCTGGTAAATCTCCTCTGCACCCTCTCTAAAAGCTTCCACGGTCCTTCCTATAATGAGGTGAGCAGAACTGAACACAATACTCCAAGTGTGGTCTGACCTGAGTTCTATAGAACTGCCAACATCACCTCGCAGCTCTTGAACTCAATACCCCGATTAATGAAGGCCAAACACTCCATACACCTTCTTAACAACCCCATCGACCTGTGTGGCAACCTTGAGGGATCTATGGACGTGGACCCCAAGATCCTCTGTTCCTCCACACTGCTAAGGGTCCTGCCATTAACCTTTATTCTGCCTTCAATTTGATCTCCCAAAGTGTATCACTTCACACTTATCCAGGTTGAACTGAAGTTGATGGAGTGAGAGAGTCCCTTCAACAATGGTTGAGACTGAAGTCCAAGCCCAACAGCTGAGTGTGCTCTTTTTTTAATGGTCCTACAGTCAGCAATACTCAGGATAGCCATCAACAGACAGAACCTCTTTCCACTTAAATTAATTGGCAAGCTCTATTGCCGTGAAATGGCCCTCTGATGTTGACGAGTCTAGTTTCCCAATGAGTCTAGTGCATAGTTTGACATCTGTTAACAAAGGCTGCCAAGAAACTCCCAAAATACTGAGCTGGCATCTGCCAATGAACAGGGAAGAAGAACTCACTTTGAAGCTGTTGTTTTTCATGTGCAGACAAAATAAGCAAAACGTATTAGCAGTAAGAACCAGCATTTGAACAAGCGTCTTGTGAATTAAATGTAAGTTATTCAGCAGTAGGATAAAGTAGCTGGAAGTACTTGAAGCCATGGAATAAAGATGCTGGTGATGTCGGTAACGGGTGCTAAAGTATGCTCACACTTTTACACTGCACCCTTGATTGGTGCAGGGAAAGAGAAATGTCCCATTGGTGAAGGGGTTGGTAGAAGTTTAGAACTCTCTATACACTGCGGAAGCTGACAGAGCAGTTTGGGCTGTCAAGAAGGACGTGGCTTGGCATTGGTTCTGGTTATTTTATTGCCACATGGACCGAGATACAGAGAAAAGCCTTCGTTTGTTGTGCCTTTCAGATAGATCCTCCCGTGCATGTGTTCATCAAGGGACTATAAAGAAAAGGCAGAAGGCGGAATGTTTTTTTTCCTTCTTTTTTTTCTTTTTTTTAAACTTGTTTTAGAAATCTATTTTTCTTTTTTTATAAAATATAAAAAAAGAAAAAAAAAAACAAAACAATAAGAAAAATTATAAACAATATATCAAACCAAACTAAGCTAAAGAAAAAAAAATTAAAAAAAACTGGACTAAATTTCTCAATAGAAACAGAGCAATATTATGTCATCAACTCCGTTCCTCAAATTGAGAGGTTATTATAAGGGGATCTATATCATTGCGAAAATATTGAATAAATGGACTCCAAACTTCCTCAAATTTAAGCGAAGGATCAACAGTACCACTCCTAATTTTTTCCAAGTTTAAATGCGGAATGTTTGAAATGAGATTTAAAAGAATAGAATGGTTACAATGGAGCAAAAAAAAAACAAGATGCTGGGAGAAACTGCGGGTCAGGCAGCATCTATTGGAGGGAAAGGGACAGTCAACGTTTCGGGTCGAGACCCTTCATCCGGACCCCGAACGATTATGAACAAGTGTAATGAGTAGATCGGCTGAGAAGAGCTCACAAAGGAGTTGCCATGCTCTGGTGTAACCTTGGGCAGGTTTTGATCAAGATGTCAGAAGGCTATAGACCAAGGCATGGAGCAGATGAAGTGAAGACTTGTTCCTGTGCTGTGTGACTCTATTTCTCAATGAGATCGTGGTGTGAAGGTAGGTAAAGCAGGTGTGATACAGATCAGATGCGAGGAGGTGGCCAGTCTGTTCCATGTCATTCATTATGGGTTCTCAACTCACAGCCGTCTGTCTCAATGGCCACTGAGTCACAGAGATACCCTCGTTCACAGAACTCTCTCATACTCATTGGTATTGTTATTGGTATTGGTTTATTATTGTCACTTGTATTGAGGTACAGTGAAAAACTTGTCTTGCATACCGTTCGTACAGATCAATTCATTGCACAGTGCATTGAGGTAAGTACAGAGTGCATTGAGATAGTACAGGGGTAAAAACAATAACAGAATACAGAGTAAAGTGTCACAGCTACAGGGAAGTGCTTTGCAGGTAGACAATAAGGGGCAAGGTCAAACAAGGTAGATTGTGAAGTCAAGAGTCCATCTCATTGTATAAGGGAACCGTTCAATAGTTTTTATCACCTTGGGATAGAAGCTGTCCTTGAGCCTGGTGGTACGTGCCCTCAGGCTCCTGTATCTTCTGCCTGATGGGAGAGGAGAGAAGAGAGAATGACCCGGGTGGGTGGGGTCTTTGATTATGCTGGCTGCTTCACCAAGGCAGCGAGAGGTATAGACGGAGTACATGGAGGGGAGGCTGGTTTCCCCGTGATGCGCTGGGCTGTGTCCTCAACTCTCTGCAGTTTCTTTGCGGTCCCGGGCAGAGCAGTTGCCATACCAAGCCATGATGCATCCAGATAAGATGCTTTCTATGGTGCACCGATAAAAGTTGGTGAATGTGAAAGGGGACACGCCATATTCCTTTAGCCTCCTGAGGAAGTAGAGGTGCTGGTCAGCTTTCTTGGATTGGTGGAAAGCAGATATGATAGCAACATTTAAGAGAGATTTGGACAAACACAAAAACATACAGGGAATGCAGGGATATAGACCATGTGCAGGCAGATGGGAGTAGTTTAATTTGGCATCATGGTCGACACAGACACCATGGGCTGAAGAGACCTGTTCCTTTACTGTACTGTTCTTTGTTAATAGCTGGATAATGTGCTGGAGATAGAGATGGCAGGAGACTTGTGTGGGGCGTTAGTACAAGCTTGGACCAGCTGGGACAGAGCAGCTTGCTTCGATGTGACCTCACCTGCAAGCAGAAAGGATGAATCCCCATTCCATACAAACCTAGGATGCTAGTGCAGTGCAGTACAGCAGGAGACCTACCCTGTCCAGAAGCACAATCTCTGAGATGAGATATTAAACTGAAACACCACCTGCTCTCTTAAATGGACAGAAAACACCCCTGGGGCACAGTTTCTGTCTGGTTACCAAGACCAATGTGTGTGGTACTGGAGTGCGGCGGGTAGTGCTGCTGCCACACAGCCCCAGCAACCTTGGATGTCCGTGTAGGTTTTGCACGTTCTCCCTGTGACTGGGTGGATGTTCTCCGGGTGCTCCAGTCTCACTGATGTGCTGCTTGGTAGGTTAATTAAACTACTGTAAATTATCCTGAGTTTGGTAGTATACCATAAGTTAGCCCCAGGGATAATTTGAGTTGTGGGGTGGGGGAGTTGATAGGGCATATGAAAGAGAACAAGTTACGAGGGAAACATTTAGGGGACAGGGATCAATGGGATTGCTCTGTGGGTCGGCATAGATAGTGGCTGAATGGCTTCCTTTTATCCTGTGAGAATGTGAGATATTGAAGCCAAGAACAGATTATCTGGTCACTATCTCCCTGCTCCTTTTGTGAGCTTGCTATTTTTTACAATTTTGTCTCATCTTTCAGGAGGAGTATTCAGTCTGAGAAGTGCTGTGGTGAACTCTGAGATTGTTAAAAGGTGCGATAGAAAACTGTTTGCTTTTCTTTGTGCTAATTTATAGAGGTGCGATGAAAGCCATCCAGAAGGTGGCGAAGACAGGGAATCACTGCATTTAAAAAGCACCTAGACAAGCACTTGAATCACCAAGGCATAGAAGGATAGGGACCGAGTGCTGGCAAATGGGATTAATATAGATAGATACTTGATGGTCAACATGGACATGATGGGCAGGAGTGCAGAAGTCGACCCGTGTTCTGTAATAAATTAGACAACAGCAGAAACCAAGGAGCATACAAAAAGTCCTTTATTGTTTAATGTTAGCGGGAGTAGGGGTACACGGAGGAGCAAACAGTAGTGCCGCTCTTCCCTGCACATGCCTGACTCAAGGACTACAGGGTGCTAACAAACTCAAATACATTGTTCTCCAGTGGATGTCCACCTACTGCACAGGCATACCCATATTTGGGTATGGTTGACCAGCTCTCGCTACCATTGGTCCCAGACAGGTTAACACATCTTTTCACAGACAATCACAAACAACCTTGTTCTTGTGGCCTTGAAGCTCAGCTTAGCTGATAAGTAGTTGCTAAGCTTCATGAGCAGGTTCAAGCTGTTTACCATAGAGAGAGAGAGAGAGAGGAGAGAGGGAGAGGGAGAGAGAAGAGAGAGAGAGTAACCCTTTGTTCACCAGACCTCCCCTTCCCATTGTCTTCTACAGAAGGGCCTGTTTCTGTGCTGCATGATTCTATGACTCTATAATTTACGATCCTAAGAGGTAGTGGGCCCTTCGGCTCCTTGAGACATCTCTGCCGTCAAATAAACAAATAAGATCATGATTCGTCGGTGTCTCTTTTCCTGCAATCATCCCATGTCCCAAAGCAAAGCACCTCTTCCAAGCTGAGCATGGCAACAGATAAGAGGGCAGAGGGAGTGACTCCAGGATATTCTAAAAGCCCCCTTAAGAATGTTAATATCCCATCAACCCATGGGAAACCCTGGTCTGTGACTGCTCATAATGGAGAAGGATTATCCGTGCAGGAAATGGGAACCTTGACCCCATTCATTGAGCACAGGTAGAAACCCAGCAAAAAACATTCAGAAGGAGACACAAGAAACTGAAGGTGCTGGAATCTGGAGAAAAAAACACGAGCTGCTGGAAGAACTCAGCAGGTCAGGCAGCATCTGTGGAGAAAATGGACGGTCAATGTTTTGGGTCGAGGCTCTTCATTCACTAGACTCACTAGACTCTTCAGGCACGGTAGTTAGCGGTTAGCGTAATGCTTTACAGCGCCAGTGACCCGGGTTCAGTTCCGGCCACGGTCTGTAAGGAGTTTGTACGTTCTCCCGTGTCTGCGTGGGTTTCCTCCGGGTGCTCCGGTTTCCTCCCACCTTCCAAAGACGTACAGGTTAGGAAGTTGTGGGCATGCTACGTTGGCGCCAGAAGCGCGGCGACACTTGCAGGCTGCCCCCAGAACACTCTATGCAAAAAGATGCATTTCGCTGTGTGTTTTGATGTACATGTGACTAATAAAGACATCTTATCTCTACTTCCCTCCACAGATGCTGCCTGACCCGCAGAGTTCCTCGAGCAGCTTGATTTTTGCAATAAATTCAGAAGGTACACACCAGCTCGCAAACTATCCACATCTTCTGCTCCACTTGCAGTGGAATCAGTGGCTCCCCCATCAATCTCAAAAGCCACCTCAGAATGGGAGAGGAAGGAGTTATCCTCAGTCTTGTGGGACTGTCTACGAAGATGAATATTCCACTGAAGCGTCTCTGCATTCTCCTCACACCCAGACCGGCACACTGCTTTATAACATCAGCACACTTGGATATGTTACACTTGGTCCCCTCTAGTCCAAATCATTGATAAAATAAGATAGCTAAGTGTAAAGGGATGTTTGGTTTGAAAGAGAAAATGATAAAGCTGTAAGGCATGGTGTGTATTGAAGGTGCAACCTCTATTCCTTACCCTTCTTAGCTACAAGTACTCCATTAGCTACAAGGCACTTTGAGAAGGGCTGAGATTGTGGATATGAATGCAAGTTTTTCTTTTCTGTGTTGGACGCTCAAACTAACATTCCATGCAGCCTTTTGTATGGAAGAACATATTAGAGAGTCCATGTCCTTGTGTTCCTTGATGTTAAGTGATCACATAGGGGGAGGTGGACCACTAATTCTTTGTCCAGCTGAAGATGATATGGGAGTCTAGCTGGAGCACTGGGGTTGGTTTTGGCTGGGATGCCAATTTATTGAAGAATTTTGATGTCTCCAGATGCTTGTAAGTTTCTGAGGTCCCTCTCTGTTGGAGTCAACCAGTGGTCCAGTGGAGTAATGGGAGCCTTGCAGGCTGGAGAGGTTAGTTAGCACTTACTTGGAAAAGTCAACATTTTCACCATGTTCAACAGCGCAAAGATGAAACAAGGATCCACGCGCATACACACACACACAGACACACACACACACACACACACACACACAAACACAGACACACATGCACACACACACACACACAGACACACACACACACACCTGCAAATACTCACACACATGCATACCCACACACATACATCTGCAAACACACACACATGCACACACACATCCATGCACACATATGTACATGCACACATATGAACACACCCGCTCACACGTGCAATACACACATATACATACACACACAGAAAACTATAGCCACAGAAACACATACACAAATATATGTGTATGTTTATATTATATGCACAAGAAAAAGACAGAATTAATATATTAATATACGAGTGTGTGGAATGGGCTGCCAGCAACGGTGGTGGAGGCGGATACGATAGGGTCTTTTAAGAGACTTTTGGATAGGTACATGGAGCTTAGAAAAAATAGAGGGCTATGGGTAAGCCTAGTAATTTCTAAGGTAGGGACATGTTCGGCACAACTTTGTGGGCCAAAGAGCCTGTATTGTTCTGTAGGTTTTCTATGTTTCTATGTGCATGTGTGAAAGAGTTGATTTGAGTCTCTGTGAATGTGTCTATGAGTGTGCATGTGATGTGGATTGTCTGTGCTTGCTAAGAGGAATACAAGTACAGTAACACACACTCACTCGCTGTAGGAGCTCAGCAAGCAGCACACTTCCATAAGTCGGGGGGTTTATGAGTACAGACACTCCGATGCCACAGTGAGAGAGTGCTACTCTGCTGGAGATGCTGTTTCTGAGATGAAATAGTAAGCTGAGGTCCTATGTGCTTTCTCAGATGGTTAGAAAATAAAATCAAGACTTATTTTTGAAAAAATTAAGGTGAGTTCTGCTCAGTGTCTGGCCAATATTCATCCCAAATACTCATTATTTGATTGTGGGAACATGCTATGCACAAATTGGCTGCTTTATTAGCCACAGTAGAACAGTGACTACACCTCAGAAGTACATAATCAGCAGTAACATGAGATGTCCTGAAGTTATGAAATGTTTTCCATAAATGAAAGATCTTTGCATTATTTTTCAATGTGGCAACTATTGATTGAGCTGACTTATTAACGCTGGAGTTTCCAATTTCACTTTGAAGTACAGTATAGAGAGAACCAGTGACATCTAGTGAGGGAAAGTAACATTACTGCCCCATTACATCAACAACCACCTCCCAGGCTATGGTCTGCCTGCAAGGTTCCAGGCGATCCAAGATGGTAGAGTCACCAAGCACAACACAGAGCTTTCAGTGTCTGAATGATTGTGAATGATGCCGAATGCTTCCATTGTGGATCACCACGAGGTTTGCAGCCACAGGAATGAACCAGTGGGGTTGAGAAGCATGAATTACTCAGTCACCATTATGCAAATAAGATTATTTTTCAACATGACAATTACTGAATGAGCTGGATTTAATTTTTCATTGTTGATAACATGCAATCAAGATTGCAAAAAAATGGAGTCAGATTCTATTAAAAGTCGCTATTATGCTACATTGACACACTAAAAGGCTTTTTATTTTCAACCCAGGAGGGCAAAATGTTACTTGCATATTAATGGAATCTCTTCAAATAACACAGATGACAGATCTGAATGTATTGGAGCCTTATGGTCTTGTGAAAGAGCATTTACTACAATGAAGGCTCCTTGCTGCTCATTAAGCTAATTGCAAAACAGTAGGGCTAGGAATTTGGCCAGAAAAAACCTCCGATGTCCTGCTGCAGGGAAAGAGCTCAGCTATTTGGTTTTACTGAGATGTGGGTGGTAATGACTTTGCATTTCAAAAGTGCAGTCCAGTGTGGTCATGAGCACAAACTGCCCTTCATCCGAGCTGCACAATTGATAACTTGGTCAACTTAAGATACATGTAGTTAATTTGTCCTGGCATTAAAATGCTGGATGGTAGAAAGAGGTAAATGCATTTACAGTGAAACTCTGATTATCCAGCATCCGACTGTTCGGAAATCCTGGTGATCTGTCATCTGACTCACTCATTATAGAACATAGAACATTACATCACAGTACAGGCTCTTCGGCCCATGATATTGTGCTGACATTTTATCCTGCTCTATCTAACCCTTCCCTCCCACATAGCCCTCCATTTTTCTATCAGTCATGTGTCTATCTAAGAGTCTTGAATGTCCCTACTGTATCTGCCCTCACAACCTCTGCCGGCAGTGCGTTCCACACACCCACCACTCTCTGTAAGAAACTTACCCCTGACATCCCCCTTATACCTTCCTCCAATCACCTTAAAATTATGCCCCCTCGTGTTAGCCATCGTCACACTGGGAAAAAGTCTCTGACTGTCCACTCGATCTATGCCTCGTCGTCTTGTACACCTTTATCAGGTCACCTCTGATCCTTCTTCTCTCCAAAGAGAACGTGAGCAGGATGAGTCCGGAATGTGAGTTGGGAGTCCAGGTGGGATGTACGCCAGAGTTGGGGGTCCAGAGTGCAGCTGGCATTGGGATAGAGGTCTGGACTACGGATATGGGGCTGGAACTGGAGTTGGGGTCTGGAATACTAGATGTCAGGAACATGGTTGGATCCACGGTCTGGAATGCGTTTATAGTTCCCACTCCTTTTAAACCCACTGGGTTTATTGCAAAAGTTACTATACCACTGCATAATATGCTAAAGAAGAAATAAAAGTGTGTTTGGGTATTAATTGGAGTGACGATAGAAGACAGATGTTTAAAGGATTTGGTTTATTACCAAGATGCAGTGAAAATCCTTGCTTTGCATGCCATCCAGACAGATCATGCCATACATAAGTACACTGAGGCAGTAAAAAGAAAACAATGCAGAATATAGTGTTGCCACTACAGAGAAAGTGCAGTGCAGGGAGACAGATAAAGTGCAAGGGCCATGACAAGGTAGATTGGGATCAAGAATTCATCTTTACCATATGAGTAGTCTGCTTAAGAGTCTGTTAACAGCAGGATAGAAGCTGTCCTTGAGCCTGGTGTTACGTGCCTTCAAGCTTTTGTATCTTCGGCCCAGTGGGAGAGGGGAGAAGAGAGAATGACCGGGGTGGGAGGGGCCCTTGATTATGTTGGCTGCTTTTCCGAGGAAGCAAGAAGTGTAGACGGAGTCAATGGAGGGGAGGCTGGTTTGCGTGATGGACTGGAATGGAAGGATCTTAGAATGCATGTCCACAGATTCCTGATGACAGAAGGGAAAGTAGATGAGATGGTTAAGACGCCCTATGGGGTACTTGCCTTTATTGGCCGATGGAGAAGATGCAAGAGCAGTGAGGTCACATTAAAACTGTTTAAAACATGTAGAGGATCATGATGACTGTTCATTGACAGTTCGATAGAAAACCACTGTTCAGCTGCAGCGCACAAGTCCTACACCTGCACACCTCAGCATGGGTATATAGAATGCACTGGAGGACAGATGTGTGTCCCTCTGTCCCCACACTGTATCCCTGGATCTTCTACTGAAGCCACTGGGCTGAAGGATTGGGTACACATCACACCCATGGCTCAGCCATTACACCGTGGGGATTCACAACATCATCCTCATCAATTAACTAGAATCACCAACGTCATCAAAAAGGGAAGCTAAGTTAACCAGTTTGTTGTCTTTACTATTTAAGATTAATCTCCTTGATTTATTTTCATAATTAAATGCTTTTAAATGGATTATTTAATTCATTAATTTTAAAAAATTACATTTTTTTTCAACTGTTTCTAAACAATTCCAATCGCTGGAGACATCTAGAAATAATGACAAAGGCCTTTGGGAGCCTGAGGAAGCCCCCAGGGTGTTGCACAGGCAGGGCCCTGGTTTCCTGTGGCTTCTCATGGCCTCTTCACATTGTAAAATAAGCAACACTGACGGCACGTTGGGAGCCACGTGGCCACAAAAGCTAGATGCAACTGTGGACTTGTGTGCATTTTTATGGCATCCCAACCAGTCCCTTAATGTCAAGACAGAGGTGCAAGAGACTGCAGATGCTGGAATCTAGAGCAACACACAAAATGCTGGCAGTCCAGACGAAGGGTCTCGACCCAAAACGCCGACTGTCCATTTCCCTCCACAGATGCTGTCTGACCTGTTGAGTTCCTCCAGTATATCGTTTTTGCTACAGTTCAAAAAGTGCCTCATTAACCATTCCCAAGACTGCAAGAAATTGCAGAGAGCGTGGACACAGCCCAGTCCATCACAGAAACCAGCCTGCCCTGTTCTGACTCTGTCTACACTTCCAGCTGCCTCGGTAAAGCAGCTAACATCATCAAAGACCCCACCCACCCCGGACATTCTCTCATTTTCCCCCTTTTCTCGGGCAAAAGATACAAACACCTTGAAAATGCACACCACCAGGCTCAAGGACAGCTTCTATCCCGCTGTTATAAGACTCTTGAACAGACCTCTTGTACGATAAAGATGAACTCTTGACCTCACAATCTACCTTGTCGTGGCCCTTGTACCTTATTGTCTGCCTGCACTGCACTTCCTCTGTAACTGTAACACTATATTCTGCATTCTGTTATTGCTTTTCCCTTTGTACTACCCCGATGCACTTATGTTTTGAAATGATCTGCATGGATGGCATGCAAAACAAAGGTTTTCACTGTACCTCGGTTCATGTGACAATAATAAACCAATTAAAGGGATGGTTGGTCATCACTGCACATGGTTCTACTCAGCACTGATCTCAGTGACTGTCGGTGAGGAGTTGACTTGCCAGCTCTCTCACCACTACTAACACAGGGCATCGTTCACACTCCTGGACTGGCTGTGAACTCATTACTCCAGTGTAATCTGAAAAATAACCAGAGTTAAGCACTGACAGTTTCCACAGCCATTGTTTATTATGGGTGAGATAATGGGCTGCTGGCTGAGATCGCAAGCTGCAGTTTGGTGAGATTGGTCTCATCACATCAAAGGTCAAACCAAAGTCATCTATCAATGTTCGGCTGATCTAGGGATTAGATTCATCCTCAAAGGTTGGTTGTCAAGTGGTGCCTGGCCGTATTACTCATGGCATTTGGCAAAGGGCAAGGGTCAAGGTACCAGTCCGGCTTTGCTCCTGCATTGTTCTGTCAGTAGTAGGTAGCACCATTGAGAGGCATGGAGTGCGTCCTCCCGCCGTGAGCACTGGGAACAAGGACTGGGAGTGAGGACTGGGAATGAGAACTGGGAACGAGGACTGGGAGTGAGCACTGGGAGTGAACACTGGGATTGACCACTGGGAGTGAGCACTGGGAGAGGATACTGGGAGAGGACACTGGGAGTGAGCACTGGCAGTGAACACTGGGAGTGAACATTCAGAGTGGGGGCTCAGAGTGAACACAGAGTGAGCACTGGGAGTGAGCATTGGGGTGAGCACTGGCAGTGAACACTGGGAGTGAGCGCTGGGAGTGAGCACTGGGAGTGAACTGGGAGTGAACACTGGGAGAGGACACTGGGAGTGAGCACTGGCAGTGAACAATGGGAGTGAACACTGGGAAGGACACTGGTAGTGAGCACTGGGAGTGAACAATGGGAGTGAACACTGGGAGTGAATACTGGGAATGAACACTGGGACTTGAGCACTGGGAGTCAAGACCAGATTAATCCTAGAATGCTTTGATCTCACATTTGAGACCAAATGTGAGAAAAAAATAAAGCCAACTTCGCCACTTTAAACCTCAACGTGATTATGAATATTATGAATTTACCCAATATGGGCATTGCTGGCAAGGCCAGCATTAAACGCCCCTAAGTGCTCCCTCCGTGCTGTTGGGGAGGGAGTTCCACTACTTAGACCCAGCAATGGTGGAGGGCTTGCGATATATTTCCAAGTTGGCAGATTGAGTGACTTGTAGGGGAACCTGGTGTTCCCAATCACCTGCTGCCCTTGTACTTGGTGCTAGAGGTGACTGCGTTAGGAGGTGCTGATGGAGTAATCTGTATACTGCATTCTGTAGAGGGCACACATTGCAGGGACTGGACACCAGCAGTGGGAGGAGTGAATGTTTCTGTCAGCAGATGGCTTCTTTGCCCAGGATGGTGTCAAGCTTTTCCAGAGTTATTGGAGCTGACCCGAGCTAATCAGATGGAAAGTATTTTATGGCACGCCTGACATGCCTTGTACATGGTGGATGGACTTCAGGGTGTCAAGAGATGAGTCACTCCCTGCAGGATAGCTGACCTTCTCTTATAGCCATGGTATTCATGAGACTGGTCCTGTTGACTTTCTATTCAGTGGTGACTCCCATGAAGGTTGTTGAAGAGAAATACAAAATAGCTCAAATGAAACTCACATCCTTCATTCCAGGGTATATCACATTAAAAGTTCTATGCTCCAGGAAAATTAAGCCTGGGCAAACATATACTCCAGATATGAGTTCCCAATCTCAGCCAGAGAGGTTGTTGGGAGACGGTGGGAACTTGGTCTCTTCCTGTATGTTCTAACCTGTTCTGTAGGTGGGGTGGTGGGGCAAAGAAGGGGTGTCTTGCTACAACCACAGGATGCTGGCAGGACCTCTATCCCTCAATTATTGTCCACAGTTCTGCTCTCGTTACGTCATACAGCATAGAAAGTACCTACTGGAAAAGGAAACATTTCCTCTATATTTTCTTCTGTCAGACTTTATGTTTCGAAGGACAATTCAGGGACTTAAGGGGGAAAGGAAGTGAAGGAAGCCCTGTCTAAATATACAACCATGTTGATAACCTGGCATGAAAATAGTCATAGACTTGTACAGTACAGGAACAGGCCCTTCGGCTCACAATGTCTGCACTGAACGCAATGCTGAATTAAACTAAATCTCTTCTGCTTGTACATGGTCCATATCCTTCCATTCCCTACATATTCATGTGTCTATCTAAAAGCCTCTTAAATGCCACCAACTTATCTGCGTCCACCACTACCCCTGGCAGCCTGTTCCAGGCACCCACCACTCTCCATATAAAGAACTTGCCCCGCACATCTCCCTTAAACTTTCCCCCTCCCACCTTAAATGCGTGTCTTTTAGTACTTGACATTCCCACCCTGGGTAAAAAAATTCTGACTGTCTACCCTATCTATGCTTCTCATAATTTATAAACTTCAATCAGGTCTCCCCTCAGCCTCTAACTCTTCAGAGAAAACAACGCACATTTGTTCAACCTCTCCTGAAAGCTTATACCCTCTAATCCAGGAAACATCGTGGTAAATCTCTTCTGCACCCTCTCTAAAGCCTGTAATGGGGACGACTGGAAATACACACAATACTCCAAGTTTGGTCAAACCAAAGTTTTTATAGCTACAACATGACTTCCTGAGTCTTATACTCAATGCCCCGACCAATGAAGGCAAGCATGCCGTATGCCTTCTTTACCACCCTATCTACTTGATTGGCCACTTTCAGGGATCCATGGACTTGGATCCCAAGATCCCTCTATGCATCATCGCTGTTAAAGCTCCTGCTATTAACTGTATACTTTCCCCTTACATTCAATGTTACTATTTAAGAAGTGATGTGCAGTTCAAAGCAGAGAAGGTTCACAAGGTTGATTTCTGGGATAAAGAGGCAGTGTTATGAGAAGGCTGTGTCTATAGGAATTTAGAAGAATGTGGGGTAATTTTATTAAAAGTTAAAGTTCTGAGGAGACTTTACAGAGTAAACACTGAGAGGGTGTTTCTCCTCAAGAGGGACTTTAGAAGTAATATAACAACGTTTCAGAACAAGAGGCCACCTGTTTCAAATGGAGATGAGGAGGTTATTACTTCTCTCAGAAGGCTATGAACCTTTGGAATGCTCCAACCCAGGAAGCTGCAGAGGCAGGGTGACTGGGGCAAACCTCAGTTGGCTGATTCAACGGTTCCAATCGGAAATGCTTTCCCTCAGGCATTTAAGACTCAGGCTTCCCCACCTGATGCCCACACAGCAGTCTGAGACTTACTGAGCAACAGTTGGCACTGCATCTGTCAAACCTGGCACAGGATCAGAGACCATGTCAACTTCAGTGGACTCTCGGCCTGAGGATTATGAGACAAAGGGGAAGATAACTAAGTTTCTCATAATTATTTCACTTTGGTTTAATGTTTTTAATTATTTCTGTGTTTTTATGTGTTTTAATTAACTTCATTTTTTATTTTCTTTTAAATTTTTTTTAGTTAGCTATTTCAATTTTAATAGTTTATCATGTGCCAGGTACATTTAAAATTGTCAAATTGTTTTCTTCCTTTACAGAAGATTGATCCCGGCTGGTAGCTCTGCCTACTGTCGTAGCTGGTCGAGTACATTAGGGAGGTGGGGGTCTGGATATCAACAGGGACCTCGTTCCCCAACTCAATGGTGGTGGGCCAGCAAGATCAGTTGGCTGGACCAGGAGTGGGAAGATTGGGAGGGTAGAAGCTGTGGCTGAGGACAGTGGGCCAATGACTCCAGACGGTGGGCCAGTGACTCTGGTCAGTGGGCTGGTGATTCCGGGCAGTGGTTGATGATTCCACGCAGTGGGCTGGTGATTCCAGGCAGTGGGCCGGTGACTCTGGAGAGTGGGCCAGTGATTCCAGGCAGTAGGCTGATGACTCTGGACAGTGGGCCGGTGATTCCGGGCAGTGGGCCTGTGATTCCAGGCAGTGGGCCTGTGATTCTGCAAAGTGGGCTGTCAGTGAGCCAGGCCAGCATGATCCAACCATTCAAGCATATTGAAGGCTGAGACAGACATTGTAGGAGGGGAGTCAAGAGTAATGAGGATTATAGAGGAAAGTAGAGCCAAAGATCAGATCAACAATGAACTTATTGAATGACAGAACTGGCAACATAGGGCCAAATGGTCTACTCCTTCTCCTATTTCCCATGTTCTTGTATTTCATGCCTCTGTATTTCAGTTCCATGGAAGCCAATGAACCAGATTCCAGAAGTGTGGGTCAATGTGCATGACTTACACATTTCATGTTATCTACACAACGCAGCCCAACTCATCCATACCAACCAAATTGCCTACCTGAGCTAGTCTCATTTGCCTGCATTTGGCCCATATCCCTCTAAACCTTCCTTCTCTGTCTACCTGTCGAAATGTCTTTTAAAACATTGTAATTGTACCCACCTCAGCCACTTCCTCTGGCAGCTCGTTCCACATACCAACCACCCTCTGTGTGAAAAACTTGCCCCTCAGTTCGTCTTTAAATCTTTCCCCTCTCACATTATACCTATGCTACTGCCTTTAATCCACACAGCTGGCCATATGCCCAGTGAAACTGTTGGGTTTTAAAGGACATCTTGAAGGAGGAAAGGGAGACAGAGAGGGGGAGAGGTTAGGGAGGGAATTCCAGAGCTTGGGGTCCAGGCAGCTGTTGGTGTTGGAAGTGGTCTGGGAGGATGGGACAATTAGTCGCTCCCTCTGCCCAGCACTGGTGTTTGGTACAGTAGAAAGAAAACAGTATATAAGTCAGGAAGTTGCGTTGTATCTGTACAAAACTTTGGTTAGCTCACACTCCCTGAGGCCTTCACTCTACTCTGGACACAGCTTGTGTGATGCACAAGAGGTATGGGTACAACTCATCATGGCTTCTTCATTAGCACCCACTAAACCCTCTACTTTGTATACAACTTTGGTTAGGCCACATTTGGAGTATTGTGTGCAGTTCTGGTTGCCCCATTACAGGTAGGATGTGGAGGCTTTGGAGAGGGTGCAGAAGAGGTTCACCAGGACATTGTTTGGAATAGAAGGTATGAGCTATAAGGAGAGGCTGGACAATCTTGTTTTCCCTGGAGGCTGACCTGATGGAAGCATATAAAATTAGGAGAGGCATAGATAGGGTAGATAATCAGAGCCTTGTTCCCAGAATGGAAAGGTCAAATACTAACGGGCACAGATTTAAGGTGAAAGGGGGAAAGTTTAAAGGAAGTTTACAAGGCCACATTTTGACACAGAGAGTGGTGGGTTCCTGGAATGTGGTCCCAGGGAAAGTGGTGGAAGCAGATACAATAGCAATGTTTTAGGGCATTTAGACAGGCACGTGAACAGGCAAAGAATGGAGGGATATGGACCAAGTGCTGGCAGATGGGATTAGTTAAGATTGGCATCATGGTCAGCACAGACATGGTGGGCCGAAGGGCCTGTACCTGTGCTGTATTATTCTACATTCTACAATTAATGCTCCACTAACTTCACCACTGTGCCATCCGTCTTTCTGTGACAGTTCCTGTAACGTTCCTCATCATGACAAGTTTGCATCTCCAGATTTCTTAATCATGACAGTCTGAATTGTTGTTATGATGCATTCAGAAGGGGCTAGTAAGTACATAAGGGGGAGCAAGAAATAGATGGGTATAACAGAATGATGAGATGGTGGGAGAGGGGCTGAAGGGCCTGATTCTGCGCTGCAAGTTCCAAAGCTTTAGGTAAAAGCAGATCCTCATTCAGTGACAATGTTAACAAACGTACCACATGTCACAGGGTGGTGTAGCAAGTCATTCTGGTCCAGGATTGAGTATTAGGTATGGTGCTATGTAAATTCAATCCAATTTGCAGGAGACTGCTATCATTAACTGACCTTAATTATGGGTGTGGCCAGCAATAAAAAAACAACTAAAAGCCTGACAGGGACCGGTTGAATTTTATGTTTCATCACATATCTAGCTCCTGCTGTTCAGTTTGTCAAAGTTATTTGGTATTGATATTGGTATTGGTTTATTATTGTCACTTGTACCGAGGTACAGTGAAAAACTTGTCTTGCATACTGCTTGTACAAATCAATTCATTACACAGTGCATTGAGGCAGTACAGAGTGCATTGAGGCAGTACAGAGTACATTGAGGTAGTACAGGGTAAAAAATAACAGAATACAGAGTAAAGTGTCACAGCTACAGGGAAGTGCTTTGCAGGTAGACAATAAGGTGCAAAGTCAAACAAGGTAGATTGTGAGGTCAAGAGTCCATCTCATTGTATAAGAGAACCATTCAATAGCCTTATCACTGTGGGATAGAGGCTGTCCTTGAGCCTGGTGGTATGTGCCCTCAGGCTCCTGTATCTTCTGCCTGATGGGAGAGGAGAGAAGAGAGAATGACCCAGGTGGGTGGGGTCTTTGATTATGCTGGCTGCTTCACCAAGGCAGTGAGAGGTATAGACAGAGTACATGGAGGGGAGGCTGGTTTCTGTGATGCACTGGGCTGTGTCCACAACTCTCTGCAGTTTCTTGCGGTCCTGGGCAGAGCAGTTGCCGTACCAAGCATGATGCATCCAGATAGAATGCTTTCTATGGTGCATCGATAAAAATTGGTGAATGTCAAAGAGGACGTGCCAAATTTCTTTAGCCTCCTGAGGAAGTAGAGGCGCTGGTGAGCTTCCTTGTCCATGGCATCTACATAGTTGGATCAGGACAGACTATTGGTGATGTTCACTCCTAGGAACGAAGCTCTCAACCCTCTCGACCTCAGCACCATTGATGTAGAGAGGTGCATGTACACCGCCCCCTTTCCTGAAGTCAAAGACCAGCTCTTTTGTTTTGCTGACATTGAGGGAAAGGTTGTTGTCATGACACCATGTCACTAAGCTCTCTATCTCCTTCCTGTACTCCAACTCATCATTATTGGAGATACTGCCCACTATGGTGGTATCATCTGCAAACTTGTAGATGGAGTTAGAATCTGGCCACACAGTCACGAGTATATAGGAAGTAGAGTAGAGGGCCTAATTTATGAAAAGGCTTTGTCACTGAGCCTCTGGGATCCTTAATGAGGAACTTTATTTAGAGTGTTGAAGCTGGAACTCTTTCCCCAGGGATTTAATGGGGAAACTTCTTTGCTGAGGGAGAGTCTTTCTAAAGTACTATCTGATGGTACAACTCTCTCTGAGAGCTCCACTGATGGTAACACTTTGAAACTGATTTCATTGGCAGAACTCTTTTGTAAGGTGTTGTGGTAAGACTTCTTCTTTTACTAGGCGCTCAACAGTTGTGTGTACTTTTGCATAGTTTTAAGACCCACTTCTGAAAGAAAGTTTCATAAAGTGAATGAGATGAAGAGAGCATTTAATTATCAAAGACTGGGGAGAAATTCTCATTAATAACTTTCTGCTGCATCTTCGGAATTAATTGTCCCGTTTTGAGATACAGAAAGGTCATTGACAAAGAACAACAGTGGAAGAGAGAAGGTAGGTTAGTGTGAATCCGACAGCTGAGAGATTCATTAATGAGATTTACTGGGAGGAAAACTCTCTTGCAGATATTGTTAAGGAGATATCTGACTTGTAATAAGCAAGAAGGATAAGTTGTAATCAATCACAGCTTGTTTAAATTCTGAATGCCCATTGGCTCAAAGGTATTGGTAGCTATTGATTGACAGGGAATGCAGCTGAAGTGCCGTAGTACCAAGTGTAGAAGGACCACATCAAACAGCAACTCATGCTTATGACATTCAATACTCATTGAATTATGCATTTGGAGGGCAGGAATTGAAATTACAAATGCTGCCTCCTCCATCTTCTGCCATAGCTCCAGATTATCAAGAGCAGAGACACAGAAATGGGACTCGAACACCCTCCACCATTCACAATGATTGCTTCAGATGGCATGCCTTGTTCACTGTTGTCCAATCCCTAATTCCCTTTGAGTCCAAACATCCACCGATCTCTGGTTGAATGTTTCCAACAATGGAGAATCCACAGCCCTCTGGGTCGAGAATTCCAAGGATTTGCAATTCTGTGGAAAGAAATTTCTCTTATCTCTGTCCTATCAAATCCTTATCCTGGACTGTGTTTCCCAAGTTCCAGAGCAAACAGCTTCTCTGGATCTATCCCATCAATCACCCTCAGGATCTTGGATGCCTCAATGCAATGATCTCTTCTAATCTCCAGAGAGACATACCCAGCTGATTTCCCTCCATTGTATTTCATTGGACAAACATTACGGAGGCCAAAACTGCACACATCTTCTGAGGTATCATGGCTTGTCAGAGACCTAGACTACTGATCCAGAGAGATAAATGTTCCACTGAGGCATCTGGGGAATTTAAATTAATTTAATTAAATAAATATCTGGAATAAAAAGTTTGCATCAATAACAGAGAGTCATAAACCTTCGGCTGCAGGTGAAACCTTCAGTTCTCCTTTAAGAAATCCCATGGTACTGCTCTGAAGAAGTCAGGGACTCTCGCTCCTCAGTCATCAACACTTTGAATAGACTACCTGGCTGTTGCCTGATTGCTGCCTGTGGGATCTTGCTGTGCAAAAATTGACGGTGGCAGCTCCTACAAAGGCGGCTACACTCACAGCTATGAAGCAGTTTTGGGGGCCGTGCCAAGGTCAGGAAGGTCGATCCAGCCATGCAGATATCCAAATTTGCAAGACCCACCTGAAAGAAAGTTTTTTAAAGTGAATGAGATGAAAAGAACATTTAATTGTCAAAGAGCAGGGAGAAATTCTCATCAATAACTTTCTGCTGCATCTTCTGAATGAATTGTCCGGCTTTGAGAAATAGAAAGGTCATTGGTTACAGGAAGTATCTAGGAGTTTTCAGTAGAGTGAGAAAATCAAATACCTGGCAAAAGCCTTTGGTGTAAAGGATGACCCAAGGAATGACGAAAGATAAGGGGGCAGAAATTTGTTTTCAACTGTGTGCACTGCATCGAGTCAGAGAGAGATACAGTACGGAAACAGGCTCTTCAGCCCACCAGATCTACACTGCCCATCAACCACTCATCCTACACTAATGCCATTTTTTATTCTCCCCACATTTTCATCAATTGAGGGATATGGACTAAATGCGGGCAAATGGGACTGACTCAGATGGGTACCTTGGTCGGCATGGATGAGTTGGGCCGAAGGCCCTGTTTCTGTGCTGTATCTCTCTCTGACTCTGCAACTGTTCCCAATCACCACTCTACCACTCACCTACACACCGAGAAAAATTTACAGTGGCTCATTAACCTACATGTCTTTGGGATGTGGGAGGAATCCGGAGCAGCCAGAGGAAACCCACACAGTCACAGGGATAATGTCCAAGCTCATACAGAGAGCACCCAAGGTCAGGATTGAACCTGGGTCTCTGGAGCTGTGAGGCATTGGTCCTACCAGCTGTGCCACTGTGCCGTCTCTTTGCTGTTCACTTCAGAATCCCGATTCCATTGAAGTCAACGGAACAAATGCTGGCAGAGGTGTCAAACACATTTCAATGTTTGTTCACCTCATGCAGGACAAATCCTGCAACTTCTCGTCCAGAGACAGAAACCACCCCAACCATGAAAAAACCACAAAGCTAAGTGGCCAATGCATCCATGGGTAAAGCATTGCCTAGAATACCATGAATCAGAAATAAACTGAGAGACAGTCAGTGCAACTGATAACTCACATATTGTCAAACATGAGCATACACTCTTATTCCTTGATTGATGAGAGGTAGTTGACATTTCAAGTTTTATTACAGTGGAAATGCACTGCTTGTTGAAGTCTGAGAGTATTTTTTGAGGCTATGAATATTCCTTCAACAATTTTCTGGATTTTAAATGAAGTTAAATTATTTCGGTGGCTCGCCGTTGACCAAGCATTCGACTCAGTTTGCGATGCACCTGTTTTTTTCTTTTAAAATTCAAAACACTGCAGACACCGTTAACCTGAAATAAAGCAGTAATTTCTGGGAACATTTGGTAGGTCAGGCAGCATCTACGGGAAGAAAAGCAGTCACCGCTTCAGGCTGAAGACGTTAAAGGTTTCAACCATTCTTGTGAGTGATATGATCTGAACAGGGAGATACGAATAACTTCAGCCACTTGCAGAATTCAAGGTTAATTAGTGTTCATGGCTGTTGTTTGGAAGAAATGTCTGCCTTTCTCTTTCTGAAAAGCAGCTGGCACTTATGCTGTTTCAGGGGTCTGGTATTGGGCATGTGACTGATGTGGTCTCCCAATTGGTGGTAGAAGACTTTGTAATTAGAAACTTGATGCTGAGCAGGAAGGCATGGAAGAGGATACAGATGGTGGTTCACTTATCCAGCCACTAGATCTGGAGGATTGTGCACAAACAATTTCTTTCTTGGGAAGTTAAGGAGGTTTGGGTCATCACCGAATACTCTAACAAACTTCTACAGATGTACTGTTGAAAGTGTCCTGATTGGTTGCATCATGGTCTGGTACGGCAATTCAAATGCACAGAAAAGTAAGAAGCTGCAGAGTGTAGTGGACTCTGCCCAATACATCACGGGCACGTCCCTCCCCACCATTGGTAGTATCTACAGGAGGGGCTGTCTCAAGAAGGCAACCTCCATTATCAAAGATCCCCACCCTCCGGGCCATGCCATCTTCTTGTAGCTACCATCAGGCAGGAGGTACAGAAGCCTGAAGTCCCACACCTCCAGGTTCAAGAACTGCTACTTCCGTTCAACCATTCGGTTCTTGAACCAACCGGCACAACCCTAATCACTACAGTTTAGCAACACTATGATCACTTTGATCAGTTTACGCTAAAATGGACTTTTTTTTGTTCTAATTGTGTTCCTTCTTGTAAAAAATTATGTTTAATTTATATTTTTCTTGTGAATGCTGCTTATCTGATGCTCTGTGCCTGTGATGCTGCTGCAAGTAAGTTTTTCATTGCATCTGTGCACACGTGGACTTGTGGAGATGACAATAAACTTGACTTTGACATTTGACTTTGGTGCTACTTCTCCAGTGCTTTCAGATGCTTGTGGTAGATGGTCCATGACTCCAAAGCAGTAAGGAAAGCAGGGAATCACTGTTGCCAGTCCTGATGCAGGGTTTTGACCCAAAATGTCCGCTATTCCTTCCCCCCCCCCCCCCCCACAGATGATGCTCAACCTGCTGAGTTCCTCCAGCAGATTGTTTGTTGCTCCAGATTCCAGCATCTGCAGTCTCTTGTGTCTCCAATTACTGTTGCCTGCAGGAACTCGAGATATGAGGTCTTGGTTTTTGAACACTCATACAACCAAAAGCTGTACAGGTGCAGCGGTGACAGCAGTAGTTTACATCTGACGTGCAGTTGTACGAGAGGGGACTCCCGGGATATAGAAAGCCTTTTTCAGGGTCTCCTCATTGACTTTACTTTAAAAGATTACACAAGCTCTCAGGAAGCAAAGAAAAATACTGATTTGCTCTTTAAGCTGTTGAAAAGATGCATTTCACTGTGTTTCGATGTACGTGTGACTAATAAAGATATCTTATCTTCATCTGAAATCTATTGCAAAAAGGAACAGGGATGGGGGTAGGAACTGGTTTAACAGCACTGGAGCCCATAGTCTATAATTAGCACAATGAACTTTAACTAGGCCAATGCAGGAAGAAAGCTCGAAGGACCGCTAAATAACCTTCGTGCAGAACTAGTTTCTTTTACCTCCCCGTGGAGAGGGAGAAAGCAAAATTAAATAGTCCTGTCACTTCCATCCCCTTCTCCCCTGTCCTTGCCTCTCCAGGTGCCTTGCTCCAATTTGGCACAACAGAGCTGTCTGCCAGCCTAGCCTCTTCCCCATGGAATTGTGTCTGAATGAACACAGCTGTAATAGGAAAGAAAATTAGATATGGTTTAAAAGTCAGCATTCAAGAAAAGTTAACTGGAACATACGAGATGCCGTCATTTTCGTCAGAGTGAAGAGATTGGGCTAGAAAGCTTTAGAGAAGAGCACTTTGTAGTAGTAACAGTATGCCTCAAAAATCATTACCACTATCACAACTGTATTTTGTACTTTGCACAAAAACTGAGTAAGAATTCCCAGAGAGCAAACACAGAAACAGGCCAACTCACCCAACTCCAACTCTCTCCATCTGGTTCCACCACCATCTCTGTCCAGAACCTTCCTTTCTTTTGTGTTTATCCTGGTTCTCCTTCTGCTATTTCCCTTGACCATTCCCTATGGGAACGAGTTCCACAAAATCTGAACCTCACTTGCCAAACTTCCTCCCGAAACCCCATTTCAGGTTATTAGTGACTTTCTTCATATTATGACTGCTCGCTTTGATCTTCCACCCCCTCCCCAACCCAGTGGAAACATCTTCCCTATGATTCCAATCAGCCACTTGGACGGTCCTGACTTTTCCACATAATTCCATGAATTTCTTTAATTGAGGAATTTGGATATCAAAGACTTTAACACCGAGAGAGGGCAGGAAAGTATGGACAAGCCAAAACAGGATAATCCCTGAGATGTCACTGTGAAAGGCAGAAAGGGGTAGGGAGGGGAGGAGGGGAAGATATGCTTAGGGTGGGCTGCCTCTATCCTATCTATCCTTTTCATAATTTTATATGTTTCTATAAGATCCCCTCTCATTCTTCTGAATTCCAGAGAGTATAGTCCCGGGCGACAATCTTTCCTCACAGGCTAACCCCCTCATCTCCAGAATCAACCTGGTAACCTCCTCTGCACCACCTCCAAAGCCAGTATATCTTTCCTCAAGTAAAGAGACCAGAACTGCACGCAGTACTCCAGGTGCAGCCTCACCAGTACCGTGTGATAAACTCACATGAAGACACATTCCACCAGGCTTAAGGACAGCTTCTATCCTGCTGTTATAAGACTCTTGAACAGACCTCTTATACAATATTCTTGATCTCTCAGTCAACCTTGTCATGGCCCTTGCACCTTATTTGTCTACCTGCACTGCACTTTCTCTGTAACTGTAACACTACATTCTGCATTCTGTTATTGTTTTCCTTTTGTATTACCTCGTTGTACATATGTATGGAATGATCTGTCTGGATAACATGCAAACAAAAGCTTTATTTTTCTCAGTTCATGTGACAATAATAAACCAATTACCAATACGGAGGCAAAACTGCGCACAATACTCCAGGTGTAGTCTCACCTAGACCCTATACAAATGAAATAAGACTCCTGTAATCAACCCTGAGTTACTCCTTGTGGGGGCCAATTTATATCTGCTCCACTTCCAGTTCTGTTATTGGATTTATTATCACCTACGTTGAGGGCCCCCAATTTTTAGGATCCCGAGAGCCACAACATTATCAATGTGAACTTAACTCACTGAACCACAGAGTGTCTGTGGAGCTGAGGAAAGATGAAGACTGGAGAGTGGAGGTGAGGGCAATGCGGAGCTCTGTACAGATGTTGATGGAGAGGGAACTCAGACTCAGATGGGAAGCACTGCCTCACAGCTCCAGCGATCCAGGTTCGATCCTGACCTTGGATCAAAGTCAAGGTCAAAGTTTAAGTTGAGTTTATTGCCATATGCACAAGTACATGTGTGCACAGGTGCAATGAAAAACTTAGTTGCTGCAGCATCACAGGCACAGAACATCAGATAAGCAGCATTCACAAGAAAAACAAATTGAACATAAATGATACACAATTTTTGAAAGAAAGAACACAATTAGAACAAAAAAGGTCCATTTTAGTGTAAACTGATCAAAGTGGTCATAGTGTTGCTAAACTGTAGTGATTAAGGTTGTGCCGGCTGGTTCAAGAACCGAATAGTTGAAGAGAAGTGGTTGTTCTTGAACCTGGTGGTGTGGGACTTCAGGCTTCTGTACCTCCTGCCCGATGGTAGCTGCAAGAAAATGGCATGGCTTGGATGGTGGGGATCTTTGATGATGGATGTTGCCTTCCTGAGGCAACATCACCTGTAGATACTACCAATGGTGGGGAGAGATATGCCCGTGATGTATTGGGCAGAGTCCACTACTCTCTGCAGCTTCTTCTGCTGTTTACAGATGCTGTCTGTATGGAGTCTACATGTTCTGGCTCCAGTGGGATTGCTCTGCTGGGATCCAGCGTGGACTAGGTGGGCTGAATGGCCTCCTTCTATTCACTAATAAGTAAGAGCAAAAGATGATGTGGTTCCCAATATGACAAGCCTCTCTGTGCTCTGTTATTGGATTTATTAGTCAGGTTTAGCGAGAGTGAGTTGCTGCCATGTGTGTTAATCATAAATGCCCTGTCTCAGAGGGTGCTTGTCCAAAACCCACTCTTGTGACTTAAGCACAAAAGCTGAGCCTAATATGCCTGAGAGGGTGCTGGACTCCTACTGCAACACACACAAAGTGCTCAGCGGGTCAGGCAGCATCTACGGAGGGAAATAAACAGTCAACATTTCGGGTTGAGACCCTTCTCCAAGACTGAAAGACACACTTCCTAGTGCTGCCTTTCAGGTGAAACATTGAAATCTGCCCTCTCGGGTAAAAGATCTCTTGGCGTTATCTTTAGGAAAGGCAACAGTCTAATCCCAGTGAGCTGCCTAATATTTAGCCCTCAGCCTGAATACGGTACATGATGCGATTATCTCGTGCTGTTTGTGGGAGCTTGCTGTGCTCTAATGGCTTCCTCGTTTCCTAGATTACAACAATGACTCGATAAGAAACACTCAGCAGAGCAGGCAGTGTCTGTTGAGAGAGAAACAGAGTTGACATTTCAGGCTGAAGCGTCAGCTGCTTCTCTCTCTCTCTACAGGCACTGCCTGACCTGCTGAGTATTTTGTCAGATTTTATGAGGTTCAATGTCAGATCTCCAGCATCTGCAATATTTTTACTTCTGCACCCAGCCTCGGACTTCAGTAATGGTAGGGCCATTCACTGAGGTGGGAGGAACCAAGTAAATAAATATCCTTTTCTTCTGTACAAGTAACTGCAGAGCTTGAAGGAGGAACAAGCTTCGCTGTTGGTAAGGAAGAGGTAGAACATCTGTTTTAGAACATAGAACACAGAACAGTACAGCACAGGAACAGGCCCTTCAGCCCACAATGTGTGATGCCAAATTTAACTAAACCTCTCTTGTATATGGTGAGCTGTTCTACCTGTGGCCCAAGGGTTTGTCCAAGGTTGTAACAAAATATTTGAGTTTATAGCGTCCCACAGCATGGAAACAGGCCCTTTGGCCCAACAAGTCCATATTGACCCTCAAGCACTCACCCGCACTAATACCATTTTTTATTCTCCCCACATTCTCATCAACTCCCTCCAGATGCTACCCCTCACCCACACACCAGAGGCAATTAACAGCGGCCAGTTAACCCACCAACCAGCATGTCTTTGGGAAACCCACGCGGTCACAAGGAGAGCGTGCAAACTCCACACCGACAGCACCCAAGGTTAGGATCGAGTCTGGGTCGCTGGAGCTGTGAGGTAACACAGCTGTGCCTCCCTGCCATCTCTATTTGTGGAGAAATACTTACTTTAATGTGGGTGAAGAGAGCATGAATACACCTCTGGGAACCATCACCAGCTCCTGGGATACTCGCTCCTCCTTTGAATACCCCTTCTGCTTAATCTTACCACCCCTAGCCCTGCGCATTATGCACACCACCCACACCCCACTCACCCATTAAATGCCCTCCCTCCTTTTCTGTTTCTCCCTCCCAATTGCTCCCTCTCACTCAATCGCTCACCTGGCACCCATATCTCCATTTCCCCTCCCATCCTGGTTACCCCTCCTCCTTGTAAGGCCCTCATTTCCAACTGCCTTCCTCTTTCTCTTAATTGCCCCCACTATGCCATCTGCAACCCACTGGCTCATCGCACCCTCCTTCCCAAATCCCCTTTCCTGTTAGACTCCTCCTTCTCTCACGCGTGACCCACCTCCCTTCCTTCTCAATGGTCCCTACCAAGAACCGGAGAGCAGGGTACCCTCCCCTCACCCTCAGGGGCAATGGGTTGCTCTGGTTAAGAGCAAGGCTGTACTGCTGAGGCTTTATAAGGCATTGGTCAGATCACATTTGGAGTTCTGTAAGCAGTTTTGGGCCCCATATTTGAAAAAGGATGAGCTGGCCCTGGAGATGGTCCTGAGGAGGTTCACAAGAATGATCCCAGGACTGAAAGGCTTAATGTATGAGGAGCGTTTGATGTCTCTGGGCCTGTACTCGCTGGACTTCAGAAGGGTAAGGAGTGGTCTCATTGAAACCTACTGGATACTGAAAGGCCTGGATAGTGGACGTGGAGAGGATGTTTCCATCAGTAAGAGAGTGCAGGATCCTAGGGCGCAGCCTCAGAATAAAGGGATGTCCCTTTAAAAATGAGATGAGGAGGAATTTCTTCAGCCAGAGGGGGGAGCATCTGTGGAATTCGTTGCCACAGAGGGCTGTGAAGACCAAGTCATTGGGTGTATTTAAGGCAATGATTAATAGGTTCTTGATTGGTAAGGGGGTTAAGGGTTACAGGGAGAAGGCGGGAGCATGGGGTCATAAAGAAAATCAGCCATGATTGAATAGCAGAGCAGACTCAATGGGCCGATTGGCCTAATTCCTCCGCTATATCTTATGGTCTTAAGAGGAGCTCTCTGTGAGGCCAGGGTAAGTACCACCGCAGCAAGAACTGGGGCTGGTGTCAGAAGTCCAATTCAAAGCAGCTCCTCAGAATAAATAGGTTGATAAATTACACGGTAAAACCACACACGGAACAATTATACTGTCACATTGAATAACATAATCCCTGGAGTTACAACTAAAATTGTTCTGCCTCTGACTAGAAACTTCAATAACTTTCCCCTGTAGTTTCTGTAATTTGCTTCCAAGCCCCAGAGAATCTCTTTCCCCTTTACGTTTGTAGTCAAGCACAACGGCGTAGCAGGTAGTGCTGCTGCCTCACAACTCCTGCGACACCGGTTCGATCCTGACCTCCGGTACTGTCTGTATGGAGTTTGCACGTTCTCCCTTTGGTTGCGTGGGTTTCCTCTGGGTGCATTCCAAAAACCTGAAGGTTTGTTGGTTAATTGATGACTAGAAATTGCCCGTAGTGCATTGTTGAGTGGTAGAATTTGGGGAGGTTAATGGAATTGTGGGTAGGATAAAATGGCTCAGGGTAGGAACAGCATGGATGTGGGATATGGATGACCGTTCTAGATAAAGTGGGCCGAAGGGCCTGTTTCTCTGCTCTTTCTTTTTTTGGCACTGGTCTCCAAGATCAGTATAAGCCAAAAGAGAACCACTTGCATTTCTACTGCTTCTCCGCTTCGTCGAGCACCTTCGCTCCACCCGTCGCGACAGCCAGGACCTCCTGGTGGCCACCCACTTCAATTCCACATCCCGCTCCCGTACTGACGTGTCTATCCACGGCCTCCTTTACTGCCATGTTGAGGCAAGATATAGGTTGGAGGAACAACACCTCATATTCCACCTTGGGAGTCTCCAACCTGATGGCAACATGGATTTCTCTAACTTCTGGTAACCCCACCCCTTCCTTTTCTCCCCCCCGTCACTCCTTTGTCTTCCCTTATTCCTGTGGCTCCCTTCCCCCGCCTTGATGACCTGCCCATCTCCTCTCCTCCCCTCCTCCATCCTTTACTCCATGGTCCACTGCCCTCTCCTACCAGATTTCTTCTTCTTCAGCCTTTTCCCTCTTCTACCTATCACCTCTCAGTTTATTACATCTTCACCCCCCCCCACCCACCTACCTTCCCCCTCTCACCTGAACTCACCTGTCCCCTGCCTGCGTGTGCTCCTCCCCCTCCCCCCACCTTCTCATTCTGGCATCTGCCCTCTTCCTTTCCAGACCTGATGAAGGGTCTCGGCCTGAAGCGTCGACTGTTTATTTCCCTCCATAGATGCTACCTGACCTGCTGAGTTCCTCCGGCACTTTTTTTGAATTGCTCCAGATTCCAGCATCTGCAGAATTTCTTGTGACTCACTTGCATTTAAGATAACATAAGATAAGATTTCTTTATTAGTCACATGTACATCGAAACACACAGTGAAATGCATCTTTTGCGTAGAGCGTTCTGGGGGCAGCCCGCAAGTGTCGCCATGCTTCCAGCGCCAACATAGCACGCCCACAACTTCCTAACCAATATGTATTTGGAAAGTGGGGGGAAACCGGAGAACCCGGAGGATACCCACGCAGACACGGGGAGAACGTACAAACTCCTTACAGACAGTGGTCAGAATTGAACCCAGGTCGCTGGCACTGTAAAGCGTTACGCTAACCGCTACACTACCATGCCTGCCATTTCTATGGTACCTTTGACTTTGACATTAGTGTAGTAAACCTTTTCTAGATTGCTTCCAAGTCATTGTTCCTTAAATAAGGAAACCAATATTGTACACAGTATCCCAGATGTAGTCTCACCATTGCTCTATATAACTGAAGCATAATCTCCCTGCATTTGTACGGGGGTTCCTTGGGTTATGGATGACTTTACTTATGGAAATCCAACTTTATGCAAATTCTCTCATACATTTTAAAGCACTTTTCAAGTTGGTAATAGTAATAATAAAATGTTTCGTGATATTCATTAATGACCGGATACAGTGTATATTCCCGTTAATTATGGGTAGTGTTAGGGTGAGTATTCAATGAAAAGAAGGAATTAGAAGTGTGGAATGATACAAAATGGGTAGCTACAGAAAACAGATGTTTCTGATTTACGGAGAAATTGGCTTACGGATAGTTATCAGGAACGGAACCCTTCTGTAATCCAAGGACTGCCTGCACTTCAAGAGGAGGTGGATAATTTTTTGAAGATTGGGGGACTGTTCTCTGGGAATTGGAACAGGACAGGAGATGTGGCCTGGGGCAGATCAGCCATGATCAAATTAAAATGCGGGGTATGCTTGAGGATCCTAGTAGCCTACTCTTACTCCTATTTTCTTGTGTGTTTCACATTGATGACTTTACATGAGAACTGAGACAGAGAGAACGTGAGTTAGTTGCGAAGAGTGTGAAGTGGTGATGGAAAGGACAAAGGGAATATCCCTGGTAGGGTGACCTCAGGGCAGCCTGTGGATTAACTGTTGATGAACTAATCTGTTTGACAGATTATTGAGAGCAGTTAGAAAGAAATGAACAAAAAAATTTAAAAGGTGTGAGATAAGTGCTGTTAAACAATGCACAAACTGAGGAATGTAAAAGCTGTGAAAGGCAGGGCTGCAGGGAATACTGAACAAGTCAGGTCATGCCAATGGAGAGAGACAAACTGAGCCTATATTACAGAGACACAAGAGATTCTGCAGATGCTGGAATCTGGAGCAACACACACAAAGTGCTGGAGGAACTCGGCAGGTCAGGCAGCATCTATGGAGGGAAATAAACAGTCGACGTTTCGGGCTGAGGCCCAGTCCTAATGAAGGGTCTGGGCCCGAAACGTAGACTGTTTATTTCTCTCCATAGATGCTGCCTGACCTGCTGAGTTCCTCCAGCATTTTGTGTGTGTTGAGCCAATCTTACACATGGATAACCCACTGTAGAACTGTCCTGTCCCAATAAAAGGAAGAGAGTGAGTTACCCGAAGTTGTTGAATTTGATATCAAGTGCAGAAGGCTGCAACAAGCCCAGATGGAAGATGTGGTGCTGTTCCTCAAGCTTACATTGGACCTTTTTATAACAGTACATGAAGCCACAGACTGATGGATCAGAGTGGGACTGCAAAAAATAATTAAAGTGGCAGGCAGTTGGAAGCTCAGGGTCAATCTCACACACTGATCTCAGGTGCTCCATACTCCCAGATCTTCAACCGAAAACAGTAACTATTTCTCTCTCCACAGATGCTGCCTGATCTGCAGAGTGTTTCCTGCCTTTTCTGTCTTTACTGGAGGAAATTCACTGCTTCCAAAGTAAATCTACATTGAGGCCTTAATACAAAAGAAGCCACCAATGCCCCTTCCCCACCGACAGCTTTGGTCAAGTGTCCCTGTCTGCTGCTCAACCTAATAGGTTGTAATTTCTTTATTTAGTTTAGGTGCCACTGGTGAGATGGGGTTTGTGACTCCCAGCCAAACACCATTTAGAAAGGGGACTGGCAGTGGAGAGGCTGGGAAGGGTCTGTCGCAGGGTGTGTAAGGGTCAATCACTCAGGGGTGAGCCTGGGAGTCCATAGGGGCCAAACCAGGTGAGACTGGCAACTTCATTTCCCCAGAGAATATCAGCAAAGCAGGTGGGTTTTTACAATAGAGACAAAAGAAACCGGAGCAAAAAAAAACTGCTGGAGGAGCTCAGCGGGTCGAGCAGCATCTGTAGAAGGGAAAGGAACCATCGGTGTTTCAGGTCGAGACCCTGCATCAGGACTGAGAGTAGAGAGGGAAGATAGCCAGTAAAAAGAGGGAAGGGGGAGGGGTGAGACAGGGGCCAGTAGGTGATTGGTGGACCGAGGAGGGGTGAAGGATGATGGGCAGGATGAGCCAGGGTGGGGGAGGGAGAGGCGGGTGGGTGATGGGTGGAAACAGACAAAGGCAGATGGAGCCAGATACTGCCTGACCTACTGAGTTCCTCCACTAGTTTAGTTTCATTACTCTGGGGCTTTTGCAATAATCCAGTTGCCTCATTGGCATCTGCTTTTCATTTTGTTAATTAACCACTCTCAAAATCTCCATTTTGGTATCTGGACTCCCGTCCCCTCTGGGTTACTGAATCCACTAACGTACACACGCATTGCCATCCACCCAAAGGTAGCTCAGGGCTGGAAGTCACCAGGGGAACGTTACCCACACATTCGTGCCCCCCACCTCTTCCCCAAGCAGTTGTCCCTCGACCTGCGGAATTTCATTGTCCTTCACAATGCCCTGTTTCCACACTCTCAGCAGAAAGGTGAGAGCGAGGACAAAGCGCAAGGCTGTGTACTTTTATACTGTCAAGCCAATTCCTTATTTATCACTCAAGCTAATCGCCAGACTAATAGGTATGGTGGTACACCTTCTCACAGATAGAGCTGGTTTATCAGTAAGCCGTATCACATTGACAGGATAAATAAAGCTAAATTGTTTCAATTTGCAACAATGGAAAACCAAAAAATAATAAGAACAACCTTGCAGTGGCAAATTCATCCTGCTGCTCTGTGTGTCTCGCTCACAGCCAGCCAATTGTATTCTCTGACTTGTTTGATTTTATTTAAGGAACACGAGCAGGTACATGCGACAGATTCCCCGGAGACCGGTGCTGTTGTTGCTTTCATTAGTCTTTCCTGCAGGATAACCTTGCCTCGAGCTTTAAACGAGGATCTTCTACCAGCTTCCAGTCTACCATTGCCTCAGGGAACACCTCTGGTAAAAACGCAATGTGCCACACACAACTTGTTCAACATGTGCCTATCTGTTGGCTGCCTTTGTTCCTACAGACTAGGTCCAATCCACAGGTGGATTATGATGCTAAATAGCACCTCGCCACCATTCAGAGCCAATTGGATGAAACAGGCGCCATGCTTCCTGCGTTCAGCTCAAGCTCTTGAGCTTCTGGTTTCACACATCTGTCTTTCAGATGCATCATGGTCTGGTACTGCAATTCAAATGCACAGAAATGTAAAAAGCTGCAGAGAGTAGTGGACTCAACCCAATTTATCACTGGCACATCCTTCCCCGCCATCAGTAGTATCTACAGAAGTCACTGCCTCAAGAAGGCAACATCTATCATCAAAGATCCCCACCATCCGGGCCATGCCATCTTCTTGCAGCTACCATTGGGCAGGAGGTACAGAAGCCAGAAGTCCCACACCACCAGATTCAGGAACAGCTACTTCCCTTCAACCATTCGGTTCTTGAACCAATCAGCACAACCCTAATCACTACCTCAGTAGAGCAAAACTATGACCACTTTGCACTACAATGGACATTTTTTGTTCTAAATGTGTTCTCTCTTGTCTAATTTTGTATGATTTACATCTAATTTATGTTTTTCTTGTGAATGTTGTGTCTCTGATGCCATGTGCCTGTGATGTTGCTGCAAACAAGATTTTCATTGCACCTGTGCATTCATGTACTTGTATATATGACAATAAACTTGACTTTCTTCTTCATGTGAAGTTGGGCTGATGCTCATTGGGTTGGTAGGTTAATTGGCCCTGAGTGTAGGTGGGTGGTAGAATTTGGGAGAACTTGATGGAATTGCGGGGAGAATAGATTACAGTGAAAATTATGAGGGAATTGGATTGCTCCGTGAGTCAGTAGAGACTCAATGTGTTGAATGGCCTCATTTTCTGTTCTAAGGAAATGTGGAAGAAGCTGCTTCTGTTAAACTCAATAGAGATGCTTGTGCTGGATTAACACATCACAATGGCTCCTCAGGAGAGATGTAAAGGTCCAGTTGGTGCCTCTGAGAGGGGACAAAAGACACTGTAAGAGTGCAAAGGTGTGACTAAACGTGAAATTGCAAAATTGTCTTCACGTTTCTCTGCAAACAACCTGGGAAATTTAAATGCAAGTCTGAGCTAATTCTGCATTGTGCTTTTTAGCAATCTATTCTGAATTTCTTGACAGATCTGGGCAGCACTTACAGAGCCAGCATTTATTTCCCATCCCTCAATGCCCTCAAGAAGGCGGAGGTGAGCTGCCTTCTTGAACCGGTGCAGTCCTTTTGGTGAAGGTGCTTCCGCAGTGCTGTTAGGGAGGAGGTTTCAGGATTTAGACCTAGCAACAATAAAGGAGTGGCAATATATCTCCAAGTCTGGATGGTGAATGACTTGGAGGGGAACCTGCTTCTTGTACTTCTTGGTGGTAGAGGTTGGGGGTTTGGGAGATGCTGTCAGTGTAGCATGGATGCGTAACCCAGTCAGTAACCTCGTCAGTGGGTAGTATAGGGCAGGATGCCAAGCAAGTGGGCTGCGTTATCCTGGACTGCATCGACCTTCTTGAGTATTATCGAGCTGCTGTCATCCAGGGAGATCGAGACATAGGATCATACAGCATGGAAACAGGCCCTTTGGCCCAACTGGTCCAGGCCAACCAAGATGTCCCATCCAAGCTAGTCCCATTTGCCGGCGCTTGGCCCATAACCTTCTAAACCTTTTCTATCCATGTACCTGTCTTTTAAAAGTTGTTATTGTACTTGTCTCATCCATTTCCTCTGGCAGCTCATTCCACATACATACCACCCTCTGTGCAAAATAGATGCCCCTCTGGTTCCTATAAAACCTTTCCCCCCCTCACCTTAAACCTATGCCCTCTAGTTCTTGATTTCCCCAACCCTGGGAAAAAGACTGAGTGCATTCACCCAGTCAGAAATGAAGGGTTGTCCATCAGGCTCCTGACTTATGGATGGTGGGAAGGCTTTCGTGTGTCAAGAGATGAGTTAGTTTCTCCAGAATACTTAGGCTCTGACCTGCCCTTGTAGCCACATTATATATACAGTGACATGCAAAAGTTTGGGCACCCCTGGTTAAAATTTCTGTTACCGTGAAAAGCTAAGCGAGCAAAAGATGACCTGATTTCCTAAAGACATAAAGTTAAAGATGACACATTTCTTTAATATTTTAAGCAAGATTACTTTTTTTATTTCCATCTTTTACAATTTCAAAATAACAAATAAGGAAAAGGGCCCAAAGCAAAAGTTTGGACACCCAGCATGGTCAGTACTTAGTAACACCCCCTTTGGCAAGTATCACAGCTTGTAAACGCTTTCTGCAGCCAGCTAAGAGTCTTTCAATTCTTGTTTGGGGGATTTTCACCCATTCTTTCTTGCAAAAGGCTTCTAGTTCTGTGAGATTCTTGGGCCATCTTGCATGCACTGCTGTTTTGAGGTCAATCCACAGACTGTCGATGATGTTTAGGTCGGGGGACTGTGAGGGCCATGGCAAAACCTTCAGCTTATGCCTCTTGAGGTAGTCCATTGTGGATTTTGAGGTGTGTTTAGGATCATTATCCTGTTGTAGAAGCCACCCTCTTTTCATCTTCAGCTTTTTTACAGACGGTGTGATGTTTGCTTCCAGAATTTGCTGGTATTTAATTGAATTCATTCTTCCCTCTACCAGTGAAATGTTCCCCCGTGCCACTGGCTGCAACATAAGCCCAAAGCATGATCGATCCACCCCCGTGCTTAACAGTTGGAGAGGTGTTCTTTTCATGAAATTCTGTACCCTTTTTTCTCCAAACATACGTTTGCTCATTGTGGCCAAAAAGTTCTATTTTAACTTCATCAGTCCACAGGACTTATTTCCAAAATGCATCAGGCGTGTTTAGATGTTGCTTTGCAAACTTCTGACGCTGAACTTTTTGGTGAGGATGCAGTAAAGGTTTTCTTCTGATGACTCTTCCATGAAGGTCATCTTTGTGCAGGTGTCGCTGCACAGTAGAACAGTGCTCCACCACTCCAGAGTCTGCTAAATCTTCCTAAAGGTCTTTTGCAGTCAGACAGGAGTTTGGTTTTCCTTTCGAGCAATCTTATGAGCAGTTCTCTCGGAAAGTTTCCTTGGTCTTCCAGACCTCAACTTGACCTCCACCATTCCTGTTAACTGCCATTTCTTAATTACATTACGAACTGAGGAAACGACGACCTGAAAACACTTTGCTATCTTCTTAGAGCCTTCTCCTGCTTTGTGGGCATCATTTATTTTCATTTTCAGAGTGCTAGGCAGCTGCTGATTGTTGGGACAAGGTTTGAGGAGTCACGGTATTTATAAAGCTTTGAAATTTGCATCACCTGGCCTTTCCTAACGATGACTGTGAACAAGCCATAGCCCTAACAAACTAATGAAGGTCTGAGACCTTGGTAAAAGTTATCTGAGAGCTCAAATCTCTTGGGGTTCCCAAACTTTTGCATGGTGCTCCTTTCCTTTTTTTCACTCTAAAATTATACAAAACAAAAATAATACACTAATCTTGCTTAAAATGTTGAAAGGAATGTTTCCTCTTTAACTTTATGACTTCTGGAGATCAGTTCATCTTCTACTCACTTAACTATTCACAGGAACAGAAATTTTGACCAGGGGTGCCCAAAGATTTGCATGCCACTGTATGTGGCTGGTCCAGTTAATTCTTGTTTTGGTTTATGGTGACCCTTAGGTCACCATAAACCTTCAATAATAGCTGTTTTTTTTTCAACCCCATTCTCCTGCCTTCTTCCCTTAACCACTCAAGAACCTATCAATCTCTGCCTTAAGTATACCCAATGACTTGGCCTCCACAGCCCTCCATGGCAACAAATGTTCATGGTGAGGTACAGGACTCCCGATTATCAGGGGTAAATGGGTACTAACTCTCGCCAGAAGTGGCCATTGCCTGGCACTTGTGTGATGCCAGTGTTACCTGCCTCTTACCAGCCCAGGTGCCTGAAAGTTGCCCAGGTCTTGTTGCATGGACTGGTTCAAGATTTTATTCTGCTTAATTCATGCCACTTTCAAACTGTACCCTCAGGTCAAAGTAGCAAGATCCCACCATATCCTCAGATTCCCTCATTTACTTAGACACCTGGTCACCTATTCACATGCTTTAAAAAGCTTTCCACATCAATAAATACGTATCTAACTTGCTAAAACCTATTCACCATATGAAACTGTTAAATGGTTCAGAATCTTTATTTTAACCTTCATTCAGTGGTTTAAATTCCAATTGGATACAGGTAAAGAACGAGATACTAAAAATATTAATTTTGGTGATCACTTCATTTTCAGCCACATTAGTCAAAGTAGCCCTAGGTTACCACTATTTCAAAGATCAAAGGAATACAGTTTAATAGAAATGCAATGAGACAATTATGTTTGATTATTCTACTCCATTGCACTGTTCAATGGAAATATACAGGTGATTATTTTTTGCAGGAATTTGGGGAATAGTCGAAACAGAACTTGGAAGGCAATATCCTGATTCCAAGTTGTTGCCAGTCTTTAACTTTTCTCCCCTCTCCCAGGCACCATCTGGACTTTGCTTCCCTTCAGAGGATCTCTGGTGATGCGTGACAAGAACCTTTAGACTCAAGGGCAGGAGCATGGCCACTGAACCACAGCTGACAGCCTTGATTTGATCAAGACCGTAACATATAGTGCACCGCAGAATTAGGCCATTCGGCCCATCAACTCCTGCTGTGCACTTCAATAATGGCTGGTTTTTTTTCAGCCCCATTCTCCTGCCTTCTTCCCTTAACCACTCAAGAACCTATCAATCTCTGCCTTAAATACACCCAATGACTTGGCCTCCACAGCCCTCCATGGCAACGAATTCCGCAGATTCCCCACCCTCTGGTTGAAGAAATTCCTCCTCATCTCAGTTTTAAAGGGACATCCCTTTATTCTAAGGCTGTGCCCTCAGATCCTAGACCCTCTTACTGATTGAAACATCCTCTCCACGTCCATACTATCCAGGACTTTTGGTATCTGGTAGGTTTCAATGAGATCCCCCCACATCCTCTTGAAGTCTATTGAGTACAGGCCCAGAGACGTCAAATGCTCATTTGCTTTTGTACTTACTTGGTTTTGGGTGGTCAGGAGACTCCAAGCTCAGTGAAGTCCCCAAGTGATGGCAGGCCAATGTTGGTCGAATCCCTATGTCGCAAGATACCAATTTTAAGGAGGGAAAAGGAAGTGCTACATTAGCTTGGTTTCTCTCTCTCTTTCATGTCAGATTTCCAGCAGCTCTTTCACTCTGAACCTCACTGTTCTGGAATGTAGTTATTACATTTTTCTGCCAACTGCTCTTGTTTATCACTCTGTCCTCTCCTTCACCTGCTCTGCTACCTAAATCTGGTGTTCTCTCTTTCCCAAGTTCTGATAAATTGATTTATTATTGTCACATGTACTGAGGTACAGAGAAAATCTGTGTTTTGCACGCCACCCATACAGATCATTTCACCACATCAGTACATTGAGGTAGTATAAGAGAAGTTGTAAAGCATGGAGCGTATTTGGAATGAGCTGCCAGAAATAGTGGTCAAGGCAGTCCCATTAGCAATGCTTAAAAGCCATCTAGGTAAGTATATGGATAGGAGAGGTTTAGAGGGCTATGGGCCAAACTCGGGCAGATGGGGCTAGCTCACTGGGCAACAAGGCATGGATGAGTTGGGCCGAAGGGCCTGTTTCCATGCTGTATGACTCTATGAGTCTATGCTGAGTTTCTGATAGAATGGAATCTCGTCATTCTTGGTGTGTGAGCTCAATCCAGTCACTACCTAAACCCAAAGTAAAAATTCAAGTTAATTCAGCTTGAGTTTGCTGACTTCAGCTGAGAAAACCCAAAGCCAACGCAGCCCAAAGGAAAGAATCAACAGCAGCCTAATGGTGAGTGAAATGCTTACAACGCAGCTAGAACTACTGATCTTCATGCAACAGGGCTTTTAATGATCCACGTTGCATAGTTATAGCATATCATATAATGTCTTCTGAAACATCATTACTAGAATCGCATCTCCTTCTGCGGCCTCTCTATTATTTCCACACTTTACAGGACACCTTTTTATGAAGGCCTCTGGTTGTCATAGCAACACCTGCTTTTCATTGCATGGGGTCACGAAATGGGGTTTGGATGCAAGATATTAAAACCGAATTGCTTTGATGTGGTGTCAGAGCATCATCTCCACAAATGGTTTGCAAGGGAAAAGGGGTGAAAACTTCCTCGAATTTAACAAGATTAAAAGGAAAGTTGGAAATATGAGAAAGGAGATTCAGTCAGGTTAAAACCTTGAGTGAGACCCTACCAAATGAAGGATCACAGCCCTCACATCAATCGGTTTTATTTTCAGATGCAGGCTGACATACTTCTGTTACTGGTGTTTGATATTTTCTGCTTTGTATTGAAATCTCACTGAGGACTAGTTCCTCTGTTTGTTAACTTCACAGAACAGCACAGAATAACAACCCACCTTATTTACCTTATAAACCATTTCCAATTGTGTACATGGCAAAAAACATAGTGCGGTTGCTCACCGTGGCTCTCTCCAGCTCTGTCACCTGATCAGAAAAACAGGACCTTGAAGTTCAGGTACGTGGTTCCCTGAAAGTGGAGTCACAGGTAGGCAGGGTGGTGAAGAAGGCTTTTGGCACGCTGGCCTTCGTCAGTCAGGGCTCTGAGTATAGACGTTGGGAGGCCATGGTGTGGTTGTATAAGATGCTGGAGTATTGTGTTCAGTTTTGGTCACCCTGCTACAGGAAAGATGATATTAAGCTAGAAAGAGTGCAGGAAATATTTACAGGACTCAAGGGATTGAGTAATAGAGAGAGGTTGGACAGGCTAGGATTTTTTTCCTTGGAATGCAGGAGACTGAGAGGTGATCTCATAGAGGTGTATAAAATCATGAGGGACATAGACAGGGTGAATGCACTTTTTCCCAGGGATGGGGAATCAAGGAGTTAAGGGCATACCTTTAAGGTCAGGGGGGAAAGATTTAATAGGAACTTGAGGGGCATCTATTTTACACAGAGGGTGGTATCTATGTGGAATGAGCTGCCAGAGGAAGTGGTTGAGACAGGTACAATAACAAATTTTAAAAGCAGTTGGACAGGTACATGGATAGGAAAGGTTATGAGCCAAGCCCTGGCAAATGGCACTAGCTTGGATGGGCATCTTGGTTGACATGGACCAGTTGGGCCGAAGGGCCTGTTTCTGTGCTGTATGACTCCATGACTATGACTCTATGACCTCTGCCACCAAGAAGGACAAGGGCAGTATCTTATATTTATAATATACTGAAGGAGGCCTTTCAGCCCATAAGGTCTACGCTGGCTCCCAGGGTAGCAATCCTACCAGTTCCATTCCCCTTCTCCACATTGGAGACAGAGGAGACTGCAGATGCTGGAATACGGAGCAACAAACGAGAAAATGGAGGAACTCGGCGGGTCAGGCAGCATCTGTGGAGGGAAATAGTCAACTTTTCAAGTTGATACCCTTCAGTTCCGAAACGTTGACTGTCCCCTCCGCGGATGCTGCCTGACCTGTTGAGTTCCTTCAGCTTCTTGTTTGTTGCTGCCTCCTTATTACCCTTCACCCCTGTACTTTATTCTCTCTCACTCAATCCCAGCAACTCCCCTCTGATTCTTTTTACAATGAACCTCCACTATGGGTAATTTACAGCGGCCAATCAACACTTCAGCACATCCTTGGGATATGGGAGGAAACTGGAACACTCAGAGGAAACCCTCGTGCTTACAAGAATGTGCATACTCCACACAGACAGCACCCAGAGGGCAGGATCTTTGGGAGTTGGGAGGTCTTCGCACTAAATGCCGTATCATGTTGCCATCCAAATCCCCTATTGTCACCAGTTATTCCACCAATCTCTTACACAGACCCTCGGGCTTTCTCCATTGACACCCTCTGCCTTTCTAGATCATTAATTTTCTTTCCTTTCATAGAACAGTACAGTACAATACAGGCCCTTTGGCCCACAATGTTGTGCCAAACTTTAAACCTCGCCTAAGACTATCTAACCCCTTCCTCCCACATATCCCTCGATTTTAAATTCCTCCATATGCTTATCTAGCAATCTCTTGAATTCGACCAATGTACCTGCCTCCACCACCACCCCAGGCAGCACATTCCATGCCCCAACCACTCTCTGGGTAAAAAGCTTCCCTCTGATATCTCCCTTGAACTTCCCACCCATTACTTTAAAGCTATGCCCTCTTGTATTGAGCATTGGTGCCCTGGGAAAAAGGCACTGGCTGTCTACTCTATCTATTCCTCTTAATATCTTGTATACATCCATCATGTCTCCTCTCATCTTCTCTCCAAAGAGTAAAGCCCTAGCTCCCTTAGTCTCTCCTCATAATCCATACTCTCCAATCCAGGCAGCATCCTGGTAAATCTCCTCTGCACCCTTTCCAACGCTTCCACATCCTTCCTATAATGAGGCGACCAGAACTGGACACAGTACTCTAAGTGTGGTCTAACCAGAGTTTTGTAGAGCTGCATCATTACCTCGCGGCTCTTAAACTTGATCCGACGACTTATGAATGCTAACATCCTATAAGCTTTCTTAACTACCCTAATTAATGGTCTCTGACTTCTCTGGTCTCTGAGCATTTGGGTTTCCTCTGAGCACCCCCGTTCCCTCCATCAAGATCTCAGTGATTACTTCCTATTGTGCATCACATCATCTCCCCTCTGCTACTCTATTCCACGTTTTTAAACTCCCTTTGTTTCACCAGTCCGTTAATCAGTCCAATGGAGCCCTCTCTCTGCCCTGTCATCTCCTTCCACAAGTCCTTGACCACTATTCTTCAGTCAGCACCTGGTATGTCTTACTTCGAGGTTGGTAAGCACACTGGGAGAAGGGAGGGCATCAGCATTTGTAACCAGGAGAAGTGAGAAACAAACACAGACCAGAGGGTAGTACTGCTGCCTCATAGCTCCAGTGACCCAGATTTGATCCTGACGTCAGGTGCTGCCTGTGTGGAGTTTGCACCTTCTGCCCATGACTGCGTGGGTTTCCTCTGGATGCTCCGCTTTCCTCCCACATCCCAAAGATGTGCGGGTTGGTAGATTAACTGTCCTCTGTAACTTGCCCTCAGGATGTAGGTGAGCTGAGGAGGGAGGGAGATGATAAGAATCTGGGGAGAATAAAATGGGATCAGTGTAAGATCTGTGGAAGAGGGTGGTTGATGGTCAATGCAAACCAATGGGTCTGCTTCCTTGCTCTATGACTCTATGACTCCATGACCATGATCATTGTAAGTCAGTGGTTGGTCAACTGGAAGACTGAGAGTTCAAGTCCCTCTAGGAACTCAAGCACAAAATTTAATCCAAGACTCCCTCTCCACTACTGAGGGACTGCTACACTGCCAGAAGTGCTGTCTTTCAGATGAGATGTTAAACTCTGTGACACTTTGTGATGTAGGCCAATGATGGTGTTAGTGTAGATTTAGTCCATAGTTAAACCTCAATTAACATGTGAAAATAGATTAAAAACAAAAAATGCTGGAGATACTTGGGGACCATCTGTGAAGAGAGGAACAGAGGCAAGGGTTCAGGCTGATGATGTGGCCAACATTGTTTTCTTCTGAAGTTTAGTTGCTTCTGAAATGAAGAAAACATAGCAGGCTTTGGATGCACACACAGCAAGAACCTTCATTTACACGACTTCTACTTCATAGAGTTTAGCTGCCTCAACTGGAAGCAATGAGGAGGGGAGAAGTTTTTTATAAATGTCAATTCTTTCCTGCACAAAGAGGAAAATGTTTGCTATGGAAAGCAAGATCAGAAGCAAAAGGGAGGGCTGCCAAGTGTCAAGCCTTTACTTGTATCCTGTCTAAATGTGGAAAGGTTTCGAATGTGGTCTGGCATAAATTTCGGCTTCTGTTTAAGTGCGCCAGCTGCATCAGACAGGAATACAACCAAAGAGCTAATAAAAGAAAATGGCTTTAAAACACTAACCACTTCAGTAACAACCTTTGCCTGGTCACAGGAGGGGAACTGGACTCAGCTGCTGCACTCCCTCCCTCTGAGAAGGATTTGGAAGCCCTGTCGTTCACCCATTACTGCATCAGTCTACCTTGTTGGAACTTTTTGTGATGAACAATTACAAATGCTGTCATGGTGTTTTGTTTTAAACAAGAGTGCATTAACTATCACAGTAGCCTCTCGCTATAAATAACACACTCAAAGACAGGGGAATCTGATACATCATATAATTATTCAATGCATGCTCATTAACAGAGGAACCACGTAAAAAGTCCTCTCTGTGAGACCCACTTTGATACAATACTCTTTGATATGCCATCACCTCCAGCTTGATATGCACTGCTATTAGCACTATTAATAATAGATAAAGCAAGTAAACTAATCTCCTTAGTACCTCCAGTCCCTTCTGTTTTGTTGACTTCAAAGATCCCTAAGCTATGGTAAAGAACGTTTTTGTTGAGATTTATTTTTGGTATTGGTATTGGTTTATTATTGTCACTTGTACCGAGGTACAGTGAAAAACTTGTCTTGCATACTGATCGTACAGGTCATTTCATTACACAGTGCAGTTACATTGGGTTAGTACAGAGTGCATTGATGTAGTACAGGTAAAAACAATAACAGTACAGAGTAAAGTATCACAGCTACAGAGAAAGTGCAGTGCAATAAGGTCAAGGTCACAAGAAGGTAGGAGCTGTCCATAAGCCTGGTGGTACGTGCCCTCAGGCTCCTGTATCTTCTGCCTGATGCTGGCTGCTTCGCCAAGGCAGCCGGAGGTAAAGACAGGGGGGAGGCTGGTTTCCGTGACGTGACATTTTTCATGGTTGAAACAATTGTTTGGGCTAGTGGATGGAGTGACAGGCAGCTTTCACTGGATGGTGTCGAGCTTCTTGAGTGTTGTAGGAGGTGCAGTCATCCAGGCAAGAGAAGAGTATTCCATTGCACCTGACTTGTGCCTTGGAGATGATGAAAAGTCTTTGAGATGGCAGGAAGTAAGTTACTTCCACAAAATGCCCAGCCTCTAACCTACTCTTGCAGACATCTTGTACAATCATCAGCAAACATCCTCACTTCTGACCTTATGGAAGGAACGTCATTGATGAAGCAGCTGAAGGTAGTTGTCTTGAGGACACTGTCCTGAGGAACTCCTGCAGTGATGTCCTGGGGCTGGGATGATTGACCCACAACAATCACAACCATCTTCCTTTGTACAAAGTATGACTCCAACCACTGGAATATTTTACACTTGACCTCATAGAACATAGAACAGCACAGCAAAGGAACAGGCTCTTCAGCCCACGATGTCTGTGCCGAGCACGATACCACATGAAGCTAATCCCTTCTGCCCGCACATGATCCATATTCCTCCATTACCTGTGCCTATCTAAAAGCCTCTTAAATGTCACTATCATATCTGCCTCCACCATCACCCCTAGCAGTGCCTTCCAGGCACCCACCGCTCTCAATGTAAAAAAATTTGCCCCGCACATATCCTTTAAACTTTTCCCTTCTCGCCTTAAAGTTCTGCCCTCTATTATTCAACATTTCTATCCTGGGGAAAAGATTCTGACTGTCCACCCTATCTATGTCTCTCATAATTTTATAAACTTCTATCAGCTCTCCCCTCAGCATCTGACTCTCCAAAAAAAATAATACAAGTTTATTCAACCTCTCCTTATAGCTAATACCCTCTAACCCAGGCAGCATCCTGGTGAACCTCTTCTGAACCCTCTCCAAAGCCTCCACATCCTTCCTGTAATGGGGTGACCAGAACTGCCTGCAATACTCCAAGTGTGGTCTCACCAAAGTTTTATACAGCTGCAACATGACTTATACTCTATGCTTCTAGTGATGAAGGCAAGCATTCCATATGCCTTATTTACCACTATCTACTTGTGTGCCACCTTCAGGGAGCTATGGACTTGGACTCCAAAATTCCTCTCTACAATTTTAGCAGGACTCCTTGACGTGACCCTAGGTCAAGTCCTGTCTTAACGTGAAGGCATTAAAAGGGAGACTATTGCTATTAATAGGGAGACATAGTCAGTTGCTGACTATGTTCAAAATAGAATTGATAGATGTTTGTATATTAGGGCAATCTTGAGACTGGTTGAAGAAAGTGGAGACTTTTACTTGCTTAATCTAATATTAATAGTGCTAATAGCAGTGCATATCAAACTGGAGGAGATGGCCTATCAAAGAGTATTGTATGAAAGTGGGTCTCACGGAGAGGACATTTTACATGTTAATGAGCATGCATTTAATAATTCTTTTGTCTACATTTTGACCAAGGCTGTGATAAGATCTGGAGTTGATTGGACCTCTCAATATCTAAACTGAGCATTAATGAGATTATTGAACATTGAACATAGAACATAGAACAGTACAGCACAGAAAAGGTCCTTCAGCCCACAATGTTGTGCCAACATAGCTAGTTCTACCAACAGAATGCGCATATCCCTCTATTTTCCTCTCATTCATGTGCCCATCCAAGCCCCTCTTAAAAGCCCCCAATGAATTTGCCTCCACCACCCTAAAAGGCAACGCAGTCCGGGCATCCACCACTCTCTCAGTAAAAAATATACCCCTCACGTCTGTTCTGAACCTACCCCCCTCACCTTAAATGCATGCCCTCTGGATCATTCAATAATGGGAAAAGGATATTGCTTGTCCACCCTATCTATGCCCCTCATAATTTTAAACACTTCCAACAGATCACCCCTCAGCCTCCGCTGCTCCAGAGAAAAGAGCCCAAGTTTGTCCAACCTCTCCTGATAGCACATGCCCTCTAATCCAGGCAGCATCCTGGTAAACCTCCTCTGCACCCTCTTTAAAGCCTCGACACCCTTCCTGTAGTGAGGTAATCAAGGCTACTGCTTTCTAGCACAGTTGATAGTTGGGTCGAATGTGGAGAAAGTAATAAGTCCTCAGGCAGAGACTGGGTTCAGGTTGCCCACAGTCAGGTCAGTTTGGGTTTGAACTTTATATGCAAGAAAACTTGTAATGGCATTTCTGAGCAAATGTAATATATTTAATACAATAATAATATTGAATCTATTTTTATATATCTCTTTAGTCTTCATTTTTCTCTCTCTGAAGTATTCTGTATACCTGAATCTAATTGCTCCATGATTAGCAGCGTAGGTCTAAAGTTTATTAATCACCTCAAATCTCTTCACATCTCTCTCCTCCACCTTTCTCTCTCCCTTTCTCTGTCTCCACTTCTCTCTCTATTCTTTCTCTCTCTATATTCTTTTTGTCTCTTTTTATTTCTATCTCTTTTTCTTTCTCTGTCTCTATCTCACTCTTTTTCACCTCTCTCTCCGTCTATCTCACTCTGCCTCTCTCCTTCTCACTCACTCTCTCCCCTCCTTCAAGATACTCTTTAAAATCTATCCCTTTGGTTTGTATCTTTGTTCCCCCCAATGCAGCATGGTGTCAAAGATTATTTAGAAACTCTCATGTAAAATGCCTTGGAACATTTTATTATGTTAAGGATGCCTTATACCTTGTCTTAAACAATACAATTTTAGAATGGATACTGAATTAGTATCTGTGTGCCTGGTCTAACAATCTAATCTTGCTTTATCCCCAAGGTCATTCCATGTACAAAAGACTAAGAGGATGTCATGCAATGTATTGAAAATCTCATCTCTTGAGTGAAGGATAGTTACATTGGAACAGGAGGTCACAAAGCTCCATTTCCACTATTCACAGTGAGCTAATAGACACACCTGTCTTATATCCCACTGCACTTTTAACCCAGGAACAGAAGAAATCCCTGATTTCAAACTAACAATTCAGCTGACACCAATTACCATTTGTTCATAATGAAAACAAAACTATTCTAATTATCTTTAATGGTGGGAATAAAACAAAAGCAGAACCCTGTGGAAATACTAATAAGATATTAGAGGGTCTTTAATACTGACCAATCTACATTAAGCTACATGTTGAGAAAAAGGAGCTTTAACAAACATAGTTAGTCAGTTTCAGACAGCTGGTAACCAGAAACTAATCTTGGGTTAGCGATGAGTTAGTTGGACAGAATGGAACTGTTTTGAGATGAAACAGCCATTACATAGAAGCACCCATTACATAAAATGCTCATTGCATTTTACATATAAAATAGGGGCAGGAGGAGGTCATTTGACCCTTCAAATCTGTTCCATCATTCAATATGATCAGAGCTGATCCTCCATCTCAATACTATCTTCACACAGCCTTTCCATACTTCTTGATGGCTTTTGTGTTCAGAAATCCATCTACCTCCCTTTTACGTATATTCAGCAGATGAGCTGCATAACCCGACTAGAATTTGAACCAGTTATAAACTGCCATGGATGTTGGTAGCCATGAAGAAATCAATCATTGAACTTTGAAGAAACCATGGAAAAAAAATTAATATAATATCAATTTTTTAACCAGTGAGATAATGTCCTGGTCTAACAAAAAGAAAAGGTCAAGAGATTCAGACTTTGGCTGGTTAATCAACATTGAATACTCCAGTTCAGATCTGATTGTACTTTTCGCTTAATTCACATTTTAGTAGTTAAGAAATTGTGCATCTGTGTATTACTGTCAAGAAACATTCAGACCCATAAACCCTATGTTCATACCCAATACGAAAAATCATAAATAATTATTGCTGTTCCAAACCATCCCACACTTCTGGGTAGATTTCCACACATTGGCTTCCGAGAGACCCGAGTAACATTCCTGGACTATACGCCAACTTCTACAAATGCCACATTTGCTTTCTCTAACCCTTCTTATGGTGAAGAGGCAAAATTGCTACCCGCAGTTGGAACTCAACATCCTGGAGCTGCAGCCATCTTCTCAACATTCGTGGCAATTTCCTGACTCACCATGAGCAGTGCCATGGGAGCTTTGCTGTTGTACATTCCTCTGGAGCAGTTTGCTAGGGATGACTTGTTGTGCAGTTTAGCACTTGAGCTGCAGAGAAACAATGCAAACTCTGGCAAAACTACAGTGTCCACATATCGGATTCCAACCTTGTCACTTCAAATCCAAAGGAAAGCAAGATCTCTGTCTGATTTTCCAAAGTGATGTATCCCATTTGTTTCTTGACATAACCTTTCTATATTGCTTAATCTTACAACCCAATGCATCTATGCAGAATTCAATGGATCGGCCCTTTATAAAACTTCAGCACCAACCAGCGTAGGGTGTGGGTTACTGATAACATAAGAACAAAGAGGAACGAGAAGGCTATTCCACCCCTTATGCCTGCTCCATCATCCAATAAGGTAATGGCTGTTCTTTTACCTCAGTATCACTTTCTTGCACCAATCTCTAGATTCCCCTAATATCTAAACATCGATCAATTCCATCTTGAACGTAGTCAGCAACTGAATCTTCAGAGTCTCTTGGGTAGAGGCTTCAAAAATGTGTTACTATGTGGATGAAGAAATTCCTCCTGATCTCAGTCCTGAATGGTTGACCCCTTATTCCAAGTCTGTGACCCTTGGCTCTAGATACCTCAGCCAGGGGAAACCTCAACTCTATACCTATCCTGTTAAACTCTATCAATTTTGTACATTCTTTTGAACTCAAGAAAGTTGCAAGAATCAAACTAGTGAACTCTTGATGCATTCCCTCTAGTGCAAGTAAATCCTTCCCCAGACCTATGCAGAGTATGTGATCTCACCAGAACCCTGTATAACTCCAGTAAGACATCTTCACTCTTGTACTTAATTAGTCTTGCAATAAAGGTCAACACATCGTCTTCCTTCTTAATTGCTGGTATACCGGAGGAAGTGGTAGCAGCAGGTACAATTACAACATTTAAATGATACTTGGACAGGTACGTGGATAGGATATGGGTCAAACGCAGAAAAATGGGACTGGTTCAGGTACACAACATGGTCGGCATGGACGAGTTGGGCTAAAGGGCCTGCTTCCGTGTTGTATAACTTCATGGGTCTATGACATACACGGTAACTTTTGGTGATTTGTCTACAAGGACACCCAGTCCATCTGAAACGAATACCTTTCGAGAAGGTTGAGAGCATCAAGTTCCTTGGAGTGAACATGACCAATAGCCTGTCCTAGTCTAATCATGTAGAGGTCACTGCCAAGAAAGCTCACCAGTGCCTCTACTTCCTCAGAAGGCTGAAGAAATTTGGCATGTCCCCTATGACACTCACCAATTTTTATCGATGCACCATAGAAAGCATCCTACATGGATACATCACAGCTTGGTATGGCAACTGCTCTGCCCAGGACCACAAGAAACTGCAGAGAGTTGTGGACACAGCCCAGCGCATCACGGAAACCAGCCTCCCCGCCATATATACCTCTTGCTGCCTTGGTGAAGCAGCCAGCATAATCAAAGACCCCACCCACCAGGGTCATTCTCTCTTCTCTCCTCTCCCATCAGGCAGAAGATACAGGAGCCTGAGGGAACATACCACCAGGACAGCTTCTATCCCACTGTTATAAGACTGTTGAACGGTTTCCTTATACGATGAGATGGACTCTTGACCTCACAATCTACCTTATTATGACCTTGCACCTTATTGTCTACCTGCACTGCTCTTCCCTGTAGCCTTGACACTTTACTCTGTAGTCTGTTATTGTTTTTACCCTGTACTGCCTCAATGCACTGTGTAACGAATTGACCTGTACGAACGGTATGCAAGACAAGTTTTTCACTGTACCTCGATACAAGTGATAATAATAAACCAATATCAATACCAAATCTCACTGTATCAAAAATACTCTGCTTTTCTATTTTTTTCTACCAAAGTGGATGACCTCACATTTTTCCACCTTTTATTCCATGTACCATGTGTTCGCCCATTCACTGAGCCTTTCTGTATCCCATTGAAGTCTCCCTGCAAGCTCCTCACATTCACTATTCACCATACTACTTGCTTTATATCATCAGCAAACTTGGATGTATTAAGCATGGTCCCTTCATCCATATCAGATTGTGAACAACTAGGGTATCAGCATTAATCCCTGTGGCACACATAGGTCACAGCCTCTGAACCCAACTTTTCAGGGGAGAAACACTTAATCTGGGCTAACACCAGAGCATTGCAGAGGTACTGTCAAAGATATGTCGGCACAACATTGTGGGCCAAAGGGCCTGTATTGTGCTGTACTGTTCTATGTTCAATATGTGCCCTTCCAGTTAAGACATTGCATTGTCTTGTATATTGTATAATAGGGTAAACAGTGGCACAGCTAGTGGAGCCACTGCCTCACAGCTCCAATGACCTGGGTTCAATCCTGACTTCGAATACTGCCTGTGTGGAGTTTGCATGTTCTCCCTGGGTTTCCTCTGGGAGCTCTGGTTTCCTCCCACATCCCAAAGACACGCAGGTTGGTAGATTAATTGGCTGCTGTAACTTATTCCTCGTGTGTAGGTGAGTGATAGAATTTGAGACGGAGGAGGAAGAGTTGATGGGAAAGTTGGGAGAACAAAATGGATTAGGTTTGGATTAGTAGATTGTCACCACGGAGATTCGCTGGGCTGAAGGGCCTGTTTCTGTGTCTCTCAGTCAAAGTCGAGTTTATTGTCAAATGCACAAGTACATGTGTGTACAGATCCAACAAAAAGCTTACTTGCAGCAGCATCGCAGGCACATAGCATCAGATAAGCAGCATTCACAATAAGAACATAAATTAAACATAAATTATACATAATTTTTACAAGAAAGAACACAATTAGAACAAAAAAGATAATGTTGCTCAATCTTAGAATCTCTATGATTCTGTGATCGAAACATCCTTTGACAATTTTTTTGAACCTTAAATTGTATTTGTGCTTTTCAATACCTTGATTTATTTTTATTCAAAGAACTCAGTCTCTCCCAACAGCCTCTCGATAAATATTTCTATTCAAAGATGAAAACTGAAAATGAATTTTCACTGCCACCAGTGGTAGGAGGCTGTAATTACAATGCCACCATTTTAAAGTGGAGCCTCCCATTTTCAAGGAATGTGATAGAAATTATGATGTATGAAAAGCTTACAAAATCCACAGCATATTTGAAGAACAGAGAGTCCTTCTGATATTCTGGCCACAGTTTATCTCTCAGTCAACTCAAAGAAAACAGATTAATTGGCTATTTATCTCTTGGTTGTTTTGGCACCTTGCTGTACACAAATTGGCTGTCCTGTTTGCTTATGTCAACCCACATTTCAAAGCCCTTCATTGATTTTGGGATTTTAGGATGTTCTGAGGACATGATAGATGCTTTAAAAATGCAGGGCTTCTGGAATAAATACTCATCTGCCTCTTCTTTTCGCAGTCCTAATTGACACCATGGTGCTTGCGTTAAAGAGCTGTCTACACCACAAGTCCACAACATCTTTGAACAATCCCTCTGATCTCAGCATCAGGCTCTGCTCATCTGACACTTTGCTGCTCCGATGTGTTGTTAAGCCTCAGAATACTTATGTTTCTTCGCATTTAACCTCCAAATTTGTTTCAGGAAATCGTAACTTTTTTCCACAGAGTGACAGCCCAGGAAAAGTGCTCTGGAACCTATTTCTGCACGATGATTTTTTTTCTTTGATCCATGTGAACTTCCACCCACTCTTATTCGTCAAACCCCCCACAGATTTCCTGCTCTCTCCTCTTGCTCTGTCAGCGTGACTCAGCGGGGAACGCTCCCATTTCTATGGTAGACTGAATGAGTTTTGGAGCAGAGGAGGCCATTTGCTGCCACTTTGTGCAGCAATTCCATCCGTCCCATTCCCCTGCTCCTTTCAGGGGGTTTACCTCCCTTCACTGCCAATCCAACTTCCTTACCAGGTCACCAATCATTTTCATTTTCATTGCCCCCTTAGTGTGTTCAATGTCATTAAGATTCACTGCCCAATCTTGCTCCTGACATTCCCTTCTTACACAAAACCTTAAATCCACATCCCCACCCAATGGAAACACGTTTTCTTTGTCTGCCTTATCAAAACCTGTCATTATCTTGCACACACCTCTCACATCTTCTCTTAAAGGAGAACAAGCCCAATTTCTCCAACCTGACCTGGTAGCTAAAATATAGGAAATATCAGAACATTCTGCATCAGAATGCTTTGGATTCCTGTCCCACCACCGCCCCCCAAACCAAAACTTGACAACATAAAAATCTAGGCTGACACTTCAATGCAATGCTGCAGGAGTGGTGCACTTCTAAAGTAGGATGAAACATTAAACTCTCAGGTGCAGGTCATAAGGTCTGACTATCTTATCGAGGAGCTGCCTCTGGTGCTCTGACCTGTAGTTTTCTCTAAACTGCATCATTAAAGACTGGATTATCTATTGCTTACAATATCAGTATTAGCGAGAGCTTGCTATAAACAAATGGACTATAATGTTTCCTTCATTACAGTGGTGATTATACTTCAAAATGTAATGCGTTGGATGACAAGGTAACTTACAGGTGAGTCAGCAGTAAAGAAGGTAAATACAAAGTTAGCATTAATTTAGAGAGGACTAGAATATAAAAGCAAGGATGTATTGCTGAGGTTTTTTAAGGTGATGGTCAGACTGCATTTAGAATGTTGTGAGCAATTTTGGGCCCTGTATCTAAGGAAGGATGTGCTGGCCCTAGGGAGGGTCTGGAGGAAGTTCACAAGAATGATCCCAGGAATTGGTATTGGTATTGGTTTATTATTATCACTTGTACCAAGGTACAGTGAAAAACTTGTCTTACAGACTGATCGTACAGGTCAATTCATTACACAGTGCAGTTACATTGAGTTAGTACAGAGTGCACTGAGGTAGTACAGGTAAAAACAATAACAGTACAGAGTAAAGTGTCACAGCAACAGAGAAAGTGCAGTGCAGGTAGACATTAAGGTGCAAGGTCACAACAAGGTAGATTGTGAGGTCAGAGACCACCTCATCGTTTAAGGGAACGTTCAATAGTCTTATCACAGCGGGATAGAAGCTGTCCTTGAGCCTGGTGGTACGTGCCCTCAGGCTCCTGTATCTTCTGCCTGATGGGAGAAGAGAGAAGAGAGAATGACCCAGGTGGGTAGGATCTTTGATTATGCTGGCTGCTTCACCAAGGCAGCGAGAGAGTCCAAGGAGGGGAGGCTGGTTTCCGTGATGCGCTGGACTGTGTCCACAACTCTCTGAAGTTTCTTGCGGTTCTGGGCAGAGCAGTTGCTGTACCAAGCCGTGATGCATCCAGATAGGATGCTTTCTATAGCGCATCGATAAAAGGCTTAACATATGAGGAGCGTACGATGGAGTTCAGAAGGATGATGGGGGATCTCATTGAAACCTATTGGATAGAGTGGATGTGGAGAGGATGTTTCCATTAGTTTCTATCCGAGGGCACAGCCTCAGAATAAAGAGACATTCCTTTAAAACTGAGATGAGAAGGAATTTCTTCAGCCAGAGGATGGGGAATCTTGGAATTCTTTGCCGCAGAGGGGTGTGGAGGCCAAATCATTGGGTGTATTTAAGGCAAAGATTGATAGGTTCTTGATTGGTAAGGGGGTTAAGGGTTAGGGGGAGAAGGTGGGAAAATGGGTTTAAAAAAATCAGCCATGATTAAATGGCAGGGCAGATTCAGTGGACCAAGCTAGCTAATTCTGCTCCTAGATGTTATGGTTTTATAGGGGGATTAGTGAGAGAGGGTCTCACAAGACTCCCATTGAAATTGGCATATCTTGAGGAGACTTTGCAGTGGAGTAGTAAAATGGAGACACTAAAGACTGCAGATGGCCAAATAATCTGATTTAGCCATGCTAATCGTGTGATAAAAATTAGATAGAGCATCCAGTAGAATTCCCATCACCCTCTACAAAATAATACCACATGGTCTTTCATTTCATCTGTTGGGAATGTACAACCAGAAAACGTAGCCTCATGGTAGGGCATGATTACAGATAATGTGGAAGATGTCCTTAATTCAGATGGCTGTGATCCTTTCATATGAGAATTTCAGATCATTCAGAATATTCAGGCTTGAGATCGATAGATTTTTGGGTTTCGAGGCAATTATGGCTAGCAAGCGAGGCTGAGGTCACTGATCCGATCAGCTGTGGTTTTAGTCAACAGCGAAGTAGGCTCGAGGGGGTGAATGAAAGAAATGAAAGCTTGAAACCTCATCCTGTGCTCTCCAGTAAATGCAGAGAGAGTCACGAGGCAAAACGATATAACTTGACCTGAAAACCACTTCTGCAATTAGTGAATGCAAAGCCCAGCTTGTAACATTTGAGGACACAAAAGGTTAGCAATATTCTTCAGCTATAAAAAATAACTCTGAGATTTTTTTTGCTCTCAAAATCAGGAAAACGCTCTGAAATATCATGTCATAAAAACCATCCAGTTTTTCTAGCTCTCTCTTCAATGATAGGAGAAAGCACTATCCTACTGCAATGCATTACGGCCCAGTGATCAGCATTTAACTTTCAGCCTTTCATCACTGACTAATTTCAACAACCTCATTTTCTCTGAGGAGAGAATGTTGTCCATTTGCTGCCTGTAACTCAGTCTGGCAAAGAGCTTGAAAGTCTGGTGAGTGTTCCAAATGGCAGTGCGTAGGAGGGAAAGAATCCTCTCTGAGCCTTTACACAGTTAAGAGGCTTTTTAGAAACATAGAAACATAGAGAACCTACAGCACAATTCAGGCCCTTTGGCCCACAAAGCTGTGCCGAACATGTCCCTACCTTAGAAATTACTAGGCTTACCCACAGCCCTCTATTTTTCTAAGCTCCATGTACCTATCTAAAAGTCTCTTAAAAGACCCTATCGTATCCGCCTCCACCACCGTTGCTGGCAGCCCATTCCACACACTCACCACTCTCTGAGTAAAAAACTTACGCCTGACATCTCCTCTGTACCTACTTTTTCAGGAATTGTGTGATAGAAAGGAAACAAGGAAAGTAAAAGAAGGAGAAAGAGAAAACGGATTCATGGAATCAGAGAATAATTACAACGAGGACCAAACTAACATCAGAAACAGAATCAGAATCAGATTTATTATGTCAGACTTAAATGACATGAAATTTGTAGTTTTGCAAATACATAAAATTACTATAAGTTTCAAAAATAAATAAATAATGCGAAAAGAAGGAATAACGAAGTAGTGCTCATGGACCATTCAGAAATCTGATGGCGGAGGGGAAGAAGCTGTTCCTGAATCGGCACGGTAGTGTAGCAGTTAGCGCGACGCTATTACGGCGCCAGCGATCGGGTTTCGATTCCCGTCGCTGTCTGTAAGGAGTTTGTACGTTCTCCCGTGTCTGCATGGGTTTCCTCTGGGTGCTCCGGTTTCCTCCCACATTGCAAAGACGTACGGGTAGGTTAATTAGGCTTAAAATGGGCTGCGCGGACTCATTGGGCTGGAAGGGCCTGTTACCATGCTGTAAATAAAATTTAAAAAAACTTAAAAAATTTAAGAATCATTGAGCGTGGGTCTTCAGACTCCTGTACCTCCTCCCCAATGGTAGTAACGAGAAGAGGGCACATCCCAGATGGTGACAGTCCTTAGTGGTGGATGCCGCCTTCTTGATGTACTGTATTCTACATTCACCACAGTATACTTTGCATTCTTTTACTCCTTTTCTCTTTGTACTACCTCAATGTACTTCTGTTTGGAATGATCCATCTGGATGGCTTGCAAAACAAAGTTTTTAACTGTATCTCGGTACCTGTGACAATAATAGACAATAAGGCTTATCCCCCTCCCCTGCCCTTTCCCCATTGCACTGCAAATTCAGATCGTTATCCAGTTCTCTTTTGGATATTGCAACTGAATCTGCCCTCCACTGTTCCCCTGGCCCTGCATTCCTGCCCCAATCACTTGCCTATCATGAACATTTTTCAGTGCAACACAATTTTGGGTTGCGCTGAAACTGCATGTCTGATGTGCCGTGCACAGGAGCACATTTGGCACAGAGTAGTGACATTACCCAATGTGTAAAGCATTTCTGATGTGGCTACAACAGCAGAGGAAATAGAAGAGGACTTGCTAAGTGACCAGTGTTGGGGAGGTCACCAGACAAGGAAACACTGAATTCTCTTTCTGTGTCCAGTGAACCAAACTTCCCAGCACTTTGCAGGTCAGGCTTTCTATATGTTTGGAGCACTGCTCCAAGCCACACCAATCCTTTGCCCCAGGTGTCCACTTCTACTCCACAATGTCTGTCCCAGAAGCAGGTCATCTGATTTAGTCCCAATATTGCAGCAGCAGTTACCATTCAGAACTGACATTTTAAGATCTCCCTTGGAGTGGGAGATTGGACACACAAGGTGGTGTCTCCTGCCTGACTCCTGACATCACACATGGTAATCTACTCCAGTCAGAGAGCCAGACAGCGCAGAAACAGGCCCTTTGGCCCACCATGCTGTCCATCAATATACCAAACCACACTAACCTATTTTCTAGCTCTTGGTCCATAGCCTTCCTTGCCTTGGTGATTCAAGTTTTCATCTAGATACTTAACTGTTGTGAGTCTCTGCGTTCATCACACCATGAGGCAGTACATCTAGATTCCACCCATCCTGTGAGTGAAAAAAATTCCATCTCATATCCCCACTAAACATCCTGCCCTTTACCTTAAACCTATTCTCTCTTGCGTGAGACATCTCTGCTATGGGGAAAGGTTTCTGATGATCTCCCTTATCTATGCCCCTCATAATTTTGCATACATCAGGCCCTCCATTAGCCTCTTTCACTACAAGGAAAACAAATCGGGCCAATCCTGTCTCTCATCATAACCAATTAAAGATTATAGAGTCATAGAGTTATACAGCATGGAAACAGGCCCTTCAGCCCAACTGGTCCATGCTGACCAAGATGCCCCATCCAAGCTAGTCCCATTTGCCAGCATTTGGCCCATAATCTTCTAAACCTTTCCAATCCATGTACCTCTCCAACTGTCTTTTAAAAGTTATTATTGTACCTGCCTCAGCCACTTCCTCTGGCAGCTCATTCCACACACACACCACCCTTTGTGTTAAAAGGTTGCCCCTCAAGTTCCTATTATTGGTATTGGTATTGGTTTATCATTGTCACTTGTACCGAGGTACAGTGAAAAACTTGTCTTGCATACCGATCGTACAGATCAATTCATTACACAGTGCAGTTACATTGAGTTAGTACGGAGTGCATTGAGGTAGTACAGGTAAAAACAAGAACAGTACAGAGTAAAGTGTCACAGCTACAGAGAAAGTGCAGTGCAGGTAGACAATAAGGTGCAAGGTCACAACTAGGTAGATTGTGAGGTCAGAGTCCATCTCATCGTATAAGGGAACTGTTCAATAGTCTTATCACAGTGGGATGGAAGCTGTCCTTAAGCCTGGTGGTACGTGCCCTCAGGCTCCTGTATCTTCTACCTGATGGAAGAGGAGAGAAGAGAGAATGACCCAGGTGGGTGGGGTCTTTGATTATACTGGCTGCTTTGCTAAGGCAGCGAGAGGTAAAGACAGAGTCCAAGGAGGGGAGGCTGGTTTCTGTGACGCGCTGGGCTGTGTCCACAACTCTCTGCCCCTCTCACCTTAATTGTATGCCCTCTAGTTCTTGTCGCCTTATGTGCCTCAGGTTGTCAAATTTTGTTTAATAGCATCTAATTCCGCAACCCTGGGAAAAAAGATCTATGTCACTCGTGCACAACTCTTTCACCCCATGCATGAAGGAAAATCTGTGCTCAGATAAAGCTCCCTGAGTCTTGTGTGGGGTGTCATTTTAACATACAACATATCATTATCCCCCCAGCACACACAAGATAGGGATTAATTAAGTTGATTGCAACTCATTGCAAAGCAGTGGCAGGTTTGGAGTTTGGATTATCAATGTCAGCCTCAGCAAGAGTAGATTAAACTTCCTAGGGAGCTGCAGGTTCTTGTACTTGTGTCACAATATGTCATCAGCTCTTGTGAATATGTAGCCAAAACATAAACTTGTGAATTGACGAGGTTAGCTGCAACCATTTATCACACATACCCATTAATGTCCCAGATTGTTTATTGGTCTCTAGATATTCTATACACGAGTGCTGATTAGTTTCTTGTAGCCTTTAAAGTCTTATCTCTTCCAATTCGATTCATAGTTCATGCCTATTCATTGCACTCTTAACTACCTGACTATATTTCTCATCTCTTCCCATGACAGTTAACAAGTCATGTCTCTCAAGCCATAAGCTCTAGCAAAATGAGTAAAGCTCACATTAGGCATTTGATTTGGTACACCATACATACACATTTGCCCAGAGGTCTCATTTTGTCAGAACATCTGACAGAAGATCATTGTTCAGAAATGTTAATTCTGTTTCTCCTTCTGCAGATGTTGCTTGGCCTGCTGAGTATTTCCAACATTTTCAGATTTCCAACATCTGTGGTATTTTGCTTTTGATAGAGATTTACTTGCCGAGTCAGCCTCTCACCTTTTGACGGAGGTACCTTGTCTTTTGGATGAACAGCATCTCAAGGTATGTTTGAAAGAATTCACAGCAGAAGGGCAGGTCTCTCCAGTGTCCTGATCAACATTCATTCATTCCTCACCCAATATCACTAGAATTTCTCACTGTCCCATCTGTAAAAGCTTGATATCGAACCATACAAGGGTTGTCCGCTGCTTCTGAAGTAATTATCCATTGAATTTGGAGACTTGAGATCTAGTCTTTGTCCCATTTCTGTTTCTTGGAGCTTGCTGTGCTCAAATTTAGAAATATTGTTCCTAAGTTAAACTTCAAAAATACTTAAATGTCCATGAAACACTTTAGGGCATACTAGGCAAACAGTTCTGTGGAAATGTGCAAGACTTTTTGTTTTCTCTTTCTTTTTCATTTTCAGGAAACTTGAATTTCACCCCCCTACCCCTCCTTGAAGATGTGCAGGGTGCCTTTAAGTGTTACCAGGGACTAATCTAGTCCAACTTGGTGAGCTGCTAATGAAATCACAGGTCTAGTAGGCACGGTGACCAATCTGGGCCCTTGTTTGCTCACATGTAGTTGGACACAGCCTCCAAAGACATCAACCAATTCTGCTTTAGAAAAACCCACAAGATGCTGGAACTCAGTGGGTCAGGCAGCATCCATGGACAGTCAACGTTTCTGGTCGAGACCCTTCATCTGGACCCTTCATCTGCTTTAGAAACATGTTCAAACCAATTTATCCCTTCTGTGCTAAGAACATGATGTTACTGGTTCCTGTGTTAGTCTTTCATGTAAAAACCTGTATCCTTTACCCTACTGTCAACTTCCAATGCCTCTCAGTTTGCACCTTCTCTAAACTTGAGCTTATTCAAAACCTGTGTCCATATTCAACATGGACCTGTGCTGTGAAACTACATGAGATCCTGCAACATCATCATTTTAAGTCTATCTCCTTGTGTTCAAGTCTCTCCACAGCCTGGCCCTTTCCAGTCTCTGTAACCTACTCCAGTTCTTCATTTCTCTTTGCTCCTATAATTCTGGCGTAAGTGCTTCCTTGATTTTAATTGCTGCACCAGTATCAGCCATGGCTTCAGTCACTTGGCCCCATGCTATAGAATTCTTTCTCCTTCTTCTCTCTTCTCTAAAACTTAACTCTTTAATTCTTGCTTCTATTGTCCCCTTACGTACCTCAGGTTGTCAAATCTTGTTTAATAGCATGCCAGTGAATTAAAGACAAATATTATAAGTTGTTGTTGGTTTTGCTGTAGTTTAATGTTACGTTCACATCTTCATGTCTCCTCATTGCCTTAACGTCACTTTACACTACTTCCTTTCAACATTGCCTTAGCCAGTTTTCATCCATACCACCCTTTTAATCACATGGGCTTTTAATGCGCAAAATAATCTAATATGTGATTTTACCAAGCGTTTTTAAAAGGTTTAAACATGCAATGTCAACTGCACATCCTCGTCAACATTCACACTCCCTCAGTCAAGATGGACACTCAAAATTTCCCATTACCAATTTTTCCAAATGTATTCGGGCACAAAATGTGGGCATTGCTTGAAATGCCAGCATTTATTATCCATCCATAATGATTTTCTAGGATAGTTAAGAGTCAACTACCTCAGTGGGAATGGAGTCACCTTTATATTGGAGTGAATAAGGGTGGCAGATTTCCTTTCCTAGCGGACATTTCTGAACCAGATGGGATGGGTTTGTACAACTGTTAGTGATGCCTCGGTTTAAATTCCTCAGCTACTTTGGAGGGAATTGAATATGTTCCTAGATCAATTATCTAGATCAATCATTGAGAAACAGAATTAACATTTCAGGTTAAATTACCTTTTATCAGAACTGTAAAATATTGGAGAAAAATATGCATAGAAATGTATCTCAGATCGTTGAAATGTTTCTCTCTCTGCAAACGTTGGCTGACCCACTGATTATTTCCAGGACTTTTTGTTTTTATTTCAGGTTTCCAGCATCTGCAGTATTTTGATTGTGTTCTTAACTCCCCTGAGATATGATTTACTATGGTGAATGACTTCGCACTAAACAAATTTTAACATGAATGGGACAATGATACCCTGACCAGCAACCTTCTGGACCAAACAAAAAACGCTTCAAGTTCAGGAAAGCAGATTCAGCCACCAGAGTTCGATAAGCTGCCCTGTATTACCTTTGAGTTTGAATAAATCTTTTGCATTGAGAACTCGAGCACAGTTGGTACGGTGTAAATCCCCCTTAAGCTCATTGTTGTCTATTCTGGGCTGAAAACTGGATCATCGGTACCACTGAATAGAATTCACAAGTAAATACCAGATCAGTTAACTGAGAGCTGACTGCACACATGAACTGTGTGGCAACGTGAGTTGAAGATAAAGCACAAGAGATACAGCCAGCATTGGGAGGACAGATGAGTCAATAGAAAATTTGGCATGGGATAACCCAGCAGACTCAGTGCTTCATAGCTCTGAAGAGTCTTTTCCTAAGCCCATAAACTTGTTTTATCTGATTTGAGACAAATCTGTTGGCTATTCCCAGCTCTTTATTTCAGTTTTCCACTTCTTTTCTTGTTTGTGTTTTAGGGCTGCCCATTTTTTATCAGAAATGTTAAATTAATCCCCAGGATTGTAGGTGACACCTAAGAAAAACTCACAAGAATGAAAAGTTGCTGAGAAGCTATAAACTATAACACAGCACAATTAAATTTAATCAGTAACTTCTTCACGAAGTATGATATGAGAATGTTGCATGCCCTGCAAAGTCCACGATTTTATCTTCCAACTCCTCCAAATGTCTGGAGGGAGGTCCGTGGATGTGGCCAAAGGTAAATTGGTTTATTATTGTCACATGTACTGAGGTACAGTAAAAAAACTTTTTTTCCATGCTATCCATGCAGATCATTTCATTACAACAGTGCACTGAGGTAGCACAAGGGAAAACAATAACAGAATGTAGAATAAAGGGTTACAATTACAGAGAAAGTGCAGTGCAGGCAGACAATAAGGTGCAAGGCCATGACAAGGTAGATTGTGAGGTCATGAGTCCATCTTATATTACAAGGCGGCCATTCAATAGTCTTATAACAGTGGGTTAGAAGCTGTCCTTGAGCCTGGTGGTACGTGCTCTCAGACTTCTGCCTTCTGTTCAATGGGAGGGGGGAGAAGAGAGAATGTCCAGGGTGGGTGGGTCTTTGATTACGTTGGCTGCTTTACCAAGGCAGCAAGAGGTGTAGACAATAGTGTGACACATCATGGCAGCAATGCCAATTGGATCTACATCCCTCTTCCACCGCAATGACAAGAACTGCTCCACAGTCCATAAGGTGAGTCAAGTGGAGTTTATTGTCATTGAACAAGCACGGTGAGGTACAGGTGCAAAGAAAAACTTGCTTGCAGCAGCATCACAGGCACGTAGGTACAGAAAACACAAAGAATATAAATGATACATAATTTATACAACATAGTGAAGAGGAAAAATAGACTGTGCAAAACAAGATATTAGTGCAAAAAAACGACACAATCAAAGACAAGTCCATGGTAGTGCAAGAGGTGGTCCGTAGTGTTCCGTTGCTGAGGTAGGGTTAGGGTTGTGCAGGTCGGTTCAAGAACCTGATGGTTGTAGGAAAGTAGCTGTTCCTGAATCTGGTGGTGTGGGACTTCAGGCTTCTGTACCTCCTGCCCGATGGTAGCTGCGAGAAGAGGGCATGACCCAGATGATGGGGATCTTTGATGATAGATGCCACCTTCTTGAGGCAGCACCTCCTGTAGATGGCGTCAGTGGTGGGGAGGACTGTGCCCATGATGGACCAGGCTGTGTCCACTACTCTTTGCAGCCTCTTGTGGTCCTTGCAACTAGTTTCAACACACAAGTTTTTACACAGAGAGTGGTGGGTGCCTGGAACAATAGGGTAATTTGATAGGATATTGGATAGGCACATGGATGTAAGAAAAATGGAGGGTTATGGGCTGTGTAACAAGGAAGGGTTAGATTGATCTTGGAGTAGGTTTATACAGGTCGGCACAACGTCATTGGCCAAAGGGCCCGTACTGTGCTGTACTGTTCAATGTTCTATTTTCTATGTTCAATGTTCGACATGCCAATGTCCTATTGTGCTAATGTTCTAAAATAGACATGAAACTTTTGTATGTTGTCCAAAATCACCTGCCTTCTCCAGGAGATCTTTCATAGTAGATGAATGGAACAGAACGTATTTGCAGTATCTGTTTTTCTCAACTCTGGTTTAAAATTGTCATCCTTGTGTTCAGAACCGTCCATGGTGTCTCCTGCCCTCCCTCTGGAATCTCTTCCAGTCCTTGGTAACGGCCCTTGCACTTTATTTGCCTGCACTTTCTCTGGAACTGTAACACTATGTTCTGCTTTTGATGTACTTGTGTACGGTATGATCTCTCTGGATGGTACGCAAGCAAAAGCCTTTCACTGTACCTTGGTAAAGGGGACAATAATAAACCAATTACCAATACCTTCATGTTCCTTCATTTCTAGCCTCTTGCTTTGACTTTCACAGTCCCACCAATAGGGAAGGTGACTCTGATTATCTAGGTACTGTCGAGCCTGATCACAATGGACCCAGTCCATGTCTCATGTTCACCTCTCACAAAATGCCCTCTCCATTGGCTTGCAATACAGGGGGCCATCCATCTGCTGAGAGGACTGGTCTCTTTGTGGCAACAAAGGTTGCTTCAAGAAGGTGGAATCTATCGTCAAGGATCCCTGCGCACTCTTCTTGCTGCTTCTGTCAGGCAGGAGGTACAGAAGCCTGAAGTCCCACACCAAGGCTTTCCTATGGACCCCCGATGGCCTTCTAAA